>NW_026889771.1:18670000-19052500 GCF_033153115.1 Saccostrea echinata
TTTTGATGCAGTTGAAAAGCTTACATCAGTATGTATCAGCATATGACGTTTTATTGAAGTCGGACATGACAAACACTATATGCCTCGGCCATATTCATGGCAGGGCATAAAAAACTTGAATCTACACTATATGAGGATGTTTCCATATCAAAATGACTAACAAGCAAATTCAAAGAATTGTGGTCCCCTGCTTTCCGTGTCCTAGTGGATGGGATGCCATTATTTATGACATATTGTTTCAAATATGCACGCCCTATCATATGTCATTCAAAAGTAATCACCAAAGTTAAAATTTTTGAAAATTAGGTAAAACATCAAGGTCAAGGGGTAAAAAGTCATAGCATGCTTGGAAACATCTTGTTACAGGTAATGTACATGTCAAATATAAAAGTCCTATCTCTTCTCAATCAAAAGTTATAAGGAAATATAACATTTTTAAAAGTAGGTTAAACTTCAAGGTCAATGTCACAGAGTCAAAAGTCATGATATATTTAGAAAGGTCTTGTCACAGGTAATATACATGTATAATATGAACGCCCTATCTTTTCTCTTTCAAAATGATCATTTGAAATAATGTTAAAGTTTTTGAAAAGTAGGTCAAACTTCAAGGTCAAGGTCATAGGTTCAAAAATCATGGTTTGTTTAGAAAGTTCTTGTAGGTAATGTACATGTGAAATATGAAATCCCTATCTCTTATTATTCAGAAGTTATGACCAAGGTTAAATTTATTGTGACAGACGGACAGACTGACAAACGGACAGACTGACAGACAAATGAGATTTAATGTCCCCTAGGTCCCTTTTGTGAAAACGGACGACAATAATGCCCTTGCTATTCATGAGAAGAAGATTTATAATGGAAAAAATCCCCTGCATTTTTTTATGTAAATCATTGGATCCCCATATGTGGCCCCATCCTACCCCAGTGGGTCATAATTTTAACAAATTTGAAGCTACACTGTCTATGTAAAGAAAGTTTCAACTTTTTGGGCCCTGAGTCAGTGGTTCTTGATAAGACTTTTTTAAAATGATACCACCAAATTTTCACTAATTCTTGATTATCCCCCCTTGAAAGAGGGTGTGACCCTTCACTTGAACAAACTTGAATCCCCTTTACCCAAAGATGCTTTGTGGCTGGGTTGGTTGAAATTGGCCCGGCGGTTCTAGTGAAGAAGACAAAAATGTGAAAAGTTTACAGGCGGACAGATGAATGACAAACAAAATGTGATCAGAAAACCAGAAAAACTCAAGTGAGCTAAAAACTGATGATCACAAGTACTTGGAAAGAGTTACAGTATTTGAAAAGCAGTTTTTTTTTCATGCATTAATTGTTTTCAGAAGCTGAAAAGGTATGACTTGTATCCATGTTGAAAAAACTTCACATTTCAGAAAACAGTATGATTAAAAATAGTTAATCAAGGTGCTTTGAGTAGCAAAATAAGCTAAACTGGTATAGCTAATTCAACCACAGAGCTTAGTGAATTTTAAAATGCACAACCTTTTTCAACTCTTAATCATTCTTAAAATATTTATATCATCATTTCTGATTCAAGGGAGAACTAGAGATATGATCAGAAGTATATCCATTGACTAATAAACATGTACATGTATACTGTGTTTTTTAAGTCATTAATGTTTGTTTGTTGTTAAATGTCCCTCTTGGGAATTTTTCACTCATACGGAGACACCACCACTTAAAAATAATGAAGACGTACAAGTCGGATTTAAGGTTAACATTCATTTTAGGAATTTTCAACAATTAATTAAGACGTAAAGAGATAACTCCTTCCCCTTGCCCCTTCCCCTTCCCAGACCCCAGTTTGTTCATGTATGCAAACTAGTCTAATACTTTGGTTTGACATAAAAAAAATGTGAATACATACAAATAGTTTAATGGTCCATCTCTTTGAATGATTTTCATTCCTAATTCTAGGTTGACCAAAATTCATGAATGAAATGTCAAGTAATCTTATCATTGCTGCACTTCTATTTAATTTGATGTAGTCATATTATGAACAAGAGAGTGGGGATGACCTCAAGGGTTCATAACCTTAAACCATTAGATGTACATAACATAATAACACAAGAAACAAAATTATGTCTAGTCAAATGGAAAAATTTTCTACTATTTAGGAGTCGCATGATCATTTGTCATTTCAGGGACAGGGAGCGGCTAGGGAGATTGGAACCCCCCCCCCCCCCTGGAATTTGTAGAGTTATTTAAATAGGACTATATACTGATTTACAGAAGCAAATAAAAAATGACTTTGGGTGCCCTCCCCCTTTAAAAACATGGACCCCACCATCATTGTTTTTATTTTGTTTGTTTGTTTGTTTTTTTTTTTATTTTGCTCCTCAGGAAATTCTGGGCTGGAATTTTTTTGGACCGAAGTGTGGACCCCCCTCCTCCCCCCCCCCCCCCCCCCCCCCCCCGGAAAAAAATTCCCGGATCTATGCCTGTAACTGAATGTAATGTCGACAACGGGAGATAACTCTTCAGAATGTGAAATTCGTCTATTGTGGCATCGATGATCCACTCTCTACGATCGGCTCATACATTCAGTGTCTGAGAGAGAAACGAACGACAACTCTGCATAGGAGATTGCCGATGATCTTTGATCCTTTTTAAACTTTAACCTAACCATTTGCATTTTGGTTTATTTTACCCCAATCTATACTTAAACTTGTACTTACCGACTGTCATAGGTCCTGTCAACTTCATGAAATATAATCCAATTAAAACACAAAATGAATTAATTTCCACTGATATACATGTAACACTGCACCATGTCACATGGCATGTGCAATCTAAAAATGATAATGGTAAAACTAGTACTAGTACTGGTAGGGTGACGCAAGCCCAATGTGATGTAGAAATTTTCAAAAAGGTGTTCACATACATGTACAGTACAAGAACAAATTTTAAATTATCATAACAAACGATGTTTTAACATAACTTTGCCATCTAGGCCTATTTCCAAAAACAGGCAAATTGTGTGAGTGTGTATTTGGAGGGGGGGGGGGGGGGGGGCACATATAAATTGATTGGGTATGGCTTTTCAAGGAGGTTTTTGCCTAATCAAATACTAAAAAAAGTTTGCACATTTTGATAAATTCATCAAAAACGCTTTGTACTAAAATAATATTATTTGTTGTTGAGAAGATAAATTTAATTTAAAAAGTTCCAATTATGGGCCAAAAATTTATATCCCCCCCCCCCTTTTTATTAAAACCTAATTTACAACATTAATTAAATTCTGATATTTCAGACTGGTAATGAATTAAGTATATGAAATGCGTATAAGAGGTTCATGGGTCACATGGTCACCTGAGCATTTTATGCTCGATTTGACGAATACATGTACTGTGTAAATTATAGAATTATTTGGACTTTTTCCTTGGTAAGCCCAATATGAAGGAGTGTGCATTTAGAGGCAAACACCTTAGTGCGGGTATTACTGTCTCATGACAGCATCTAGTTATTTTTTTTCCTACACCGGTATCTCAGTAACGGTTCAGTGGATTTTTATGAAACTTTTGGAGATGATAGGGAACGATGTTCCCTCGGGACGTTTTTTTCATTTTTGATGATTTCACTTCCGGTCGCGAAATATGACGTATTTTTGACGTTTTTCTGCAATTCCGGTCTGTCCTACTCCGAAGAAACTGCGCAAAATAGAAATTTGAAATTTTCAGGAATGATAGAATTGTGACCTTGACATGTGCACCTGACTTTTGAAAATTTAAGAAGATGTTTAAATTTTTCAATTTTTAAAGTTAAATTTTTGAAAAAAAAAATTTATAATCCAATTTTAAAATTTTTTATATTGTCAAATAGATCTTGGCGAGAACTTTCCAAAAATGTATTCGTTTTGCATGTGAGTACATTAATAAACAATATATAAGCTCAGGTGTGTTAGGACAATTGAGTGCAAGTGTACTTTTAGAACTTTTCTTTAAAAAAAATCATTACTCTTTTATTTCTTGACCGATTTTAAAACTTTTTGCACCGTCAAATAGATCTTTACGAGACCTTTCCAACAGTATATTTGGTTTTATTGTAAGTGCACTAATAAAGAAAATATGAGCTCAGGTAAGTTAGCCTTTTGTTTTGACAGGACTTGTCAAAATCATTGTCAAGGATACTGGCGTACGACCGTACTCTTTGATCTTTGGCAGATATCCTTTGATTTCTTTTAAAAAGCATTATTTTTTTATTTCTTGACCGATTTTAAAACTTTATACACCATCAAATAGATCTTTACGAGACCTTTCCAACAATATATTTCTTTTGTTTGTAAATGCACTAATAAAGAAAATATGAGCTCAGGTATGTTAGCTTTTTTTTGACAGGAGATGTCAAACTCATTATCAAGGACACTTGTGGATGACCGTACTCTTTGATCTTTGGCGGATATCCTTTTATTTCTTTTTAAAAAATCTTTAATCTTTTATTTTCTGACCGATTTTAAAACTTTTTACACCATCTGATAGGTCTTCCTGTGACATTTCTTGCAGTATATTTGTTTTGATTTTAGGTGCAGTTTAAAAGAAAATATGAGCTCAGGTGTGTTAGGGAATTTTGACGGCCCATGTATAAGTTATTGATTTTCTTTAGCGACGTTTAATACACAGTGTCCTAGATGAAAGCAAGGACATTCAATTAAGTCTGAAATAGTGATTTCATAATGTACCTGTGATTATGAAAATTTATGTATTCAATTTAAATCATTGAAAGTTTTGAATACTATAATTTCAAATTTTAGAACCTGTAAAATCGTAAGATTTTGATATATCCTCTAATGTTTAAAGCTGTAAGCTCCTACTTGATGAATTTTTATTACAGCATTTAAAACTTCAAAAATTTTCAAGTTTGGAATAATTTAAAAGCCTTAAAATATGA
The DNA here is from genome assembly GCF_033153115.1 of Saccostrea echinata. Lineage (NCBI taxonomy): Eukaryota > Metazoa > Mollusca > Bivalvia > Ostreida > Ostreidae > Saccostrea > Saccostrea echinata. The sequence continues at coordinate 18,674,903 of NW_026889771.1, forward strand.
CATCAAGGGCATCTAAAATAATGAGAACATGAAAGAGAGTGATTTGGAGTCTATTGGAGGTAAAAAAGAGTGAAATTTATGCGATTTAAATTTTTTTAAAAAAATTCAGAACTGCTTCCAAAGATTGAGAAATCATACAATGAGGTTGAAATCAAAGGTCAAATAGAGTGAAATTTAATCGATTTAATTTTTTCAAAAAATTTAAATTGAATCCAAATGTTAAAACAAGGACTGTCCCTGTATTTTGAAGGATGTAGAATATCAAACAATGTGTTTTGAATCTCTAAAAGGTCAAATAAAGTGAATTTTAAACGATTTAAATTTTTCAAAAAATTTAAATTGAATCCAAATGTTAAAACAAGGACTAATTCTATATCTCTAAAGATGGAGAACATCATATAATGTGTTTTGAAATCTCTCAAAGGTCAAATAGATTGAAATTTAAACGATTTAAATTTTTCAAAAAATTTAAATTGAATCCAAATGTTAAAACAAGGACTATTTCTATATCTTTAAAGATGGAGAACATCATATAATGTGTTCTGAAATATCTCAAAGGTCAAATAGAGTGAAATTTAAACGATTTAAATTTTTCAAAAAATTTAAATTGAATTCATATCTTAAAACAAAGACCATCTCTGTATTTTGAAAGACAGAGAACATCAAACAATGTGTTTTGAAATTACTGAAAGGTCAAATAGAGTGAGATTTAAACCATTTAAATTTTTCAAAAAATTTAAATTAAATCCAAATGTTAAAACAAGGACTATTTCTGTATTTTCGGAGATATAGAACATCATACAATGTGTTTTGAAATCTTTCAAAGGTCAAATAGAGTGAAATTTAAGCGATTCAATTTTTTCAAAAAATTTAAATTGAATCCAAATGTTAAAACAAGGACTATGTCTATATCTCTAAAGATGGAGAACATCATATAATGTGTTTTGAAATCTCTCACAGGTCAAATAGAGTGAAATTTAAACGATTTAAATTTTTCAAAAAATTTAAATTGCTTCCACAAACCTAAAAACGCAACAAATGATGTTCTCTTTCTTCAAAATATGTAAGTTGACTTTTGTTTAATATTTCAGCGCAATTTAAATTTTTTGAAAAAATTAAATCGTTTAAATCTCACTCTAATTGACCTTTGAGAGATTTCAAAACACACTGTATGATGTTCTCCATCTTTCAAAATACAGAGATAGTCCTTGTTTAAACGTTTGGATTCAATTTAAATTTTTGGAAAAATTTAAATCGTTTAAATTTCACTCTATTTGACCTTTGAGAGATTTCAAAACGCATTGTATGATGTTCTCCATCTTTCAAAATACAGAGATAGTCCTTGTTTTAACGTTTGGATTCAATTTAAATTTTTTGAAAAAATTGAATCGCTTAAATTTCACTCTATTTGACCTTTGAAAGATTTCAAAACACATTGTATGATGTTCTATATCTCCCAAAATACAGAAATAGTCCTTGTTTTAACATTTGGATTTAATTTAAATTTTTTGAAAAATTTAAATGGTTTAAATCTCACTCTATTTGACCTTTCAGTAATTTCAAAACACATTCTATGATGTTCTCTGTCTTTCAAAATACAGAGATGGTCTTTGTTTTAAGATTTGAATTCAATTTAAATTTTTTGAAAAATTTAAATCGTTTAAATCCCACTCTATTTGACCTTTAAAAGATTTCAAAATACATTGTATGATGTTCTCCATCTTTCAAAATACAGAGATAGTCTTTGTTTTAACATTTGGAAGCAATTAAAATTTTTTGAAAAATTTAAATCCTTTAAATCTCACTCTATTTGACCTTTGAGAGATTTCAAACCACATTGTATGATGTTCTCCATCTTTCAAAATACAGAGATAGTCCTTTTTTTAACATTTGGATTCAATTTAAATTTTTTGAAAAATTTAAATCGTTTAAATTCCACTCTATTTGACCTTTGAGAGATTTCAAACCACATTGTATGATGTTCTCAATCTTTCAAAATACAGAGATAGTCCTTTTTTAACACTTGGATTCAATTTAAATTTTTTGAAAAATTTAAATCGTTTAAATTCTACTCTATTTGACCTTTGAGAGATTTCAAACCACATTGTATGATGTTCTCCATCTTTCAAAATGTAAAGATAGTCCTTGATTTTACCATTTGAATTCAATTTAATTTTTTGAAAAATTTAAATCATTTAAATCTCACCCTATTTGACCTTTGAGTGCTTTCAAAACACATTGTATGATGTTCTCCGTCTTTCAAAATACAGATATAGTCCTTGTTTTTACATTTGGAATCAATTTAATTTTTTTGAAAAATTTAAATCGTTTAAATTTCACTCTATTTGACCTTTGAAAGATTTCAAAACACATTGTATTATGTTCTCCATCTCCCAAAATACAGAAATAGTCCTTGTTTTAACATTTGGATTTAATTTAATTTTTTAGAAAAATTTAAATCGTTTAAATCTCACTCTATTTGACCTTTGAGTGATTTCAAAACACATTCTATGATGTTCCCTGTCTTTCAAAATACAGAGATGGTCTTTGTTTTAAGATTTGAATTCAATTTAAATTTTTTGAAAAATTTAAATCGTTTAAATTTCACTCTATTTGACCTTTCAGTGATTTCAAAACACATTGTTTGATGTTCTCCATCTTTCAAAATACAGAGTAGTCCTTGTTTTAACAATCAAAATCACATCTCATCGAAATCTGACGGAAGACCCACTCGTTGCTCGCAACGAGATCGGATCTAGTTATTATTATTTTTTTCTGTCCAAATTTTGTGCAGACGATTTCTCAGAGATGGATGGATGGATTCACTTGAAATTTTCAGAGATGATGTATCATGATCTAAACCTTATTCATATTTTTTATTTTTTGGAAATTCACTTCCGGTCGGAAGTTATCGCCCTTTAATCGAATTTTTAGTGTCCATTTTGTCTACACAAAACTCAAAAACGACAAAAGCTAGAGTGCTGAAATTTTCAGTGATAATAGAGGACATGTTCTAGTTGTGCACCCCAGTTTTCAAATTTTCTGGAAGTGCCTAGTATGGAAGCTCGGTAGGGGTCGAAATTTAGGACATGAATCAGGAGTGAATTTTAGAGACATTTTTTATCATATCTTCAAAACTATGAATATTTTCTGAAAACATATTGAACAGAAATTGTGTAGAATTACTAGATCTTTTATATGATATCAAAGAAAAAGGGCTGACTCATCACATTAGGGGCCAAGAGAGGCCAAAAGTCTTAAATCCATAACTCTTTAAGGATCAATATTTTGTTATACATTACTAAAGCAAAAATGTTTATCTGAACAATCTACAACTATATATTATGATAAAAAATCTCATATGTTACAAAATTAGGGGCCATAAGGGGCCAGAATGCTAAATCTTTGACGGTTTATATCTCGAAATTGGGAAATATTTTGATAAGCAATATTGAACAAAAGATGTTCAAAATAATGTGCTAAACAATATGCAACCTTTCAAAATTTGCTAAACGTCCCCATTAAGGAGTTGAAGGGCCAGCCCCTAAATACTTCTTTTGCAAATATCTCAGAAACGAAAAAGAATTTCTGACTAGTTGTTGAACAAAAAGTGTTCAAAATCATGAGAGCTTAAAATTGATATGAAGAAAAAGGGGCTGGACCCTCAAAATAGGGGCTGAGTGGGGCCGAAAGTCTTTGAACAATAACTCTTTAACGATCAATATTTTGTAATGCATTACTGAAGCAAAAATGTTTATCTCATCAATTTACAACTATATATTCACATCATATGTTACATAATTAGGGGCCAGAAGGGGCCAGAATGCTAAATCTTTGATGCTCTATATCTCAAAAGTGGGAAATATTTTAATAAACAATATTGAACAAAAGATGTTCAAAATAATGTTCTCATTAATATGCAACCTTTCATTTTTTGCTAAACGTCCCCATTAAGGAGTTTAAGGGCCGGCCCCTAAATACTTCTTTTGCAAATATCTCAGAAACGAAAAAGAATTTCTGACTAGTTGTTGAACAAAAAGTGTTCAAAATCATACGAGCTTTAATGTGATATCAAGAAAAAGGGACTGGCCCCTCAAAATCGGGGTTGATAGGGGCCGAAAGTCTTTCATGAATAACTCTTTAACGATCAATATTTTGTAAAATATTACTGCAGCAAAAATGTTTATCTGAGCAAACTATATATTATGTTATTCACATCATATGTTACATAATTAGGGGTCACGAGGGGCCGAAATACTAAATTTTTGACGCTTTATATCTCGAAATTGGGAAATATTTTGATAAGTAATATTCAACAAAAGATGTTCAAAATAATGTGCTAAACAATATGCAACCTTTCAAAATTTCAAAAACAAAAAAAACGAAAAAGAATTTCTGAATAGTTGTTGAACAAAAAGTGTTCAAAATCATGAGAGCTTTAAAGTGATATGAAGAAAAAGGGGCTGGACCCTCAAAATAGGGGCTGAGAGGGGCCGAAAGTTTTTGAACAATAACTCTTTAACGATCAATATTTTCTAATACATTACTGAAGCAAAAATGTTTATCTCAACAATTTACAACTATATATTATGATATTCACATCATATGTTACATAATAAGGGGCCATAAGGGGCCATGCAGAATGCTAAATCTTTGACGCTCTATATCTCAAAAGTGGGAAATATTTTAATAAGCAATATTGAACAAAGGATGTTCAAAATAATGTTTTCAACAATATGCAACCTTTCATTTTTTGCTAAACGTCCCCATTAAGGAGTTGAAGGGCCGGCCCCTAAATACTTCTTTTGCAAATATCTCAGAAACGAAAAAGAATTTCTGACTAGTTGTTGAACAAAAAGTGTTCAAAATCATGAGAGCTTAAAATTGATATGAAGAAAAAGGGGCTGGACCCTCAAAATAGGGGCTGAGTGGGGCCGAAAGTCTTTGAACAATAACTCTTTAACGATCAATATTTTGTAATGCATTACTGAAGCAAAAATGTTTATCTCATCAATTTACAACTATATATTATGATATTCACATCATATGTTACATAATTAGGGGCCAGAAGGGGCCAGAATGCTAAATCTTTGATGCTCTATATCTCAAAAGTGGGAAATTATTTAATAAACAATATTGAACAAAAGATGTTCAAAATAATGTTCTCATTAATATGCAACCTTTCATTTTTTGCTAAACATCCCCATTAAGGAGTTTAAGGGCCGGCCCCTAAATACTTCTTTTGCAAATATCTCAGAAACGAAAAAGAATTTCTGACTAGTTGTTGAACAAAAAGTGTTCAAAATCATGAGAGCTTTAAAGTGATATGAAGAAAAAGGGGCTGAACCCTCAAAATAGGGGCTGAGAGGGGCCGAAATCTTTGAACAATAACTCTTTAACGATCAATATTTTTGTAATGCATTACTGAAGCAAAAATGTTTATCTCTACAATTTACAACTATATATTATGATATTCACATCATATGTTACATAATAAGGGGGGCAGAAGGGGCCAGAATGCTAAATCTTTGATGCTCTATATCTCAAAAGTGGGAAATATTTTGATAAGCAATATTGAACAAAGGATGTTCAAAATAATGTTCTCAACAATATGCAACCTTTCATTTTTTGCTAAACGTCCCCATTAAGGAGTTGAAGGGCCGGCCCCTAAATACTTCTTTTGCAAATATCTCAGAAACGAAAAAGAATTTCTGACTAGTTGTTGAACAAAAAGTGTTCAACATCATGAGAGCTTTAAAGTGATATGAAGAAAAAGGGCTGGACCCTCAAAATAGGGGCTGAGTGGGGCCGAAAGTCTTTGAACAATTACTCTTTAACGATCAATATTTTGTAATGCATTACTGAAGCAAAAATGTTTATCTCTACAATTTACAACTATATATTATGATATTCACATCATATGTTCCATAATGAGGGGCCATAAGGGGCCAGAATGCTAAATCTTTGATGCTTTTTATCTCAAAAGTGGGAAATATTTTGATAAGCAATATTGAACAAAAGATGTTCAAAATAATGTTCTAAACAATATGCAACCTTTTGATTTTTGCTAAAAGTCCCCATTAAGGAGTTGAAGGGCCGGCCCCTAAATATATTCTTCGCATATATTTTGGAAACGAAAAAGAATTTTTGTATAGTTGTTGAACAAAAAGTGTTCAAAATCATGAGAGCTTTAAGGTGTTATAAAGGAAAAGGGTCTGACCCCTTAAATAAGGGGCCGAGAGGGGCCGAAAGTATACAATCAATAACATTTTAATGATCAATATTTTTTAATATATTACTGAAGTGAAATGGTTCTTCTTCACACACTTTATCTAAATAACATGATGTTGATATAATATGTTACGCATTATGGGGTCTTTAAGGGGCCAGATTGCATAATCTTTGGCGCAATATGTCTCGAAAAGGAAGAATATTTTGATAAACGGTATTGAACAAAAGACGTTCAAAATAATATTCTGAACAATATGCACTCTTTCAATTTTTGCTAGACGTCCCCATTTAGGACTTGAAGGGCCGGCCCTTCCCGAAAACAAAAAAAAAATTCTGAATAGTTGTTGAACAAAGAGTGTTCAAAATCATGAGAGCTTTAAGATGATATCAAGAAAAATGGCTGGCTTCTCACATTAGGGGCCAAGAAGGTCCGAAAATCTTTAATCTATAACCCTTTAATAACCAATATTTTGTTAAACATTATTAAAGCAAAATTGTTCGTCTTAACAATTTATTTATATCATTATATTTGAACCAAAATCTCAGTCAAATTCTTATCTCATCTTATCAAAAATCGGACGGAAGACCCACTCGTTGCTCGCAACGAGATCTCATCTAGTTATTATTATTATTCTTTTTTTTCTACTTTCTTCTCCGGTACTTTTTTGTCCGGGAGTGTTCTCATAGAACCACACATCCGATTGACATGAAGCCTTTTTAGGGTTAATAGGCATGTTGTGTAGGTGTTCGGAACGAAGGTCATTTTGCACGCACATGCATGCACATGAGTGAAATGACTGATATACTTGATGAAGCCATAACTTTTGTATTTCTTGATGAATTGCTTTGAAACTCAAAATATAAAGATATATTAGTAGTCTAGACAAGATGACATGGTCAAATTAGCATCAACTCATGCGCATGCGCGTGCGCTCTTCTCTGATTGGCTGATACAAAAATTTCAATAATTTCCTTGTTTTTTGATAAAATACTTTGAAATTTAGAATATAAGTATATATTATAAGGTGCAACAAGATGTTATATAGGAAATTTCTTGAAAACACACGGATGCAGGTGTGCTGCAATCTGATTGGTTGAAACTTTAAATGTCTATAACTCCCTTGGTTTTCAACAAAACAGGATGAAATTTATGACATGGATAGGCACATAGAGGTCCTACATTATGATACTATCAAAATTGAATGCAAGGCCATGTATGCGCGTATGCTGAATTCTGATTGGCTAATACTTACAGGGTTACATCTCTTATTTGTCAATGAAATTCTTTAATATTTAACACAAATGTATGTATTGTGAGACACTATAAGAAAATTAATGGGAAAAATGTAGAAAACATGTGCAAGCACATGCGCTGAGATTTGATTGGCTAATACCCATATGGCTATATCAGAGTAGTTTTCCAATGAAATACCCTTAAAAATAAAGTGTCCATCTATCTTACAAAAGTATTGTCTAATTTATTGAAGCTTGTAGGGAATCGGGCATCAAAAGAGATTGGGGAGCCGTTTGGGGAACATCTGTAACTGTTCCCGTTACAATTAGCACTAGTTTTAAACTACTTCCGGTGGACAACGGAAGTGACGCCGGAAAAACGAAACACCGGAAACATATCTACAGATCATGATCTATTATCCCAGAAAGTTTCATGACTCTATCTTTAACCATTTTAGAGGAAAGACCCGGACAATATTTCAATATAAATAAAGAAAATCAGAAATAATTCGCAACCGGAAGTGACATCATCAAAATAAAAAAAAACGCCTTAAGTTCATGTAACTTGCCATCACTGCTGAAAGTTTCATGAAAATCCATCCATGCATTTACGAGAAATCGCGTGCACAAAATCGGTAAGAATAATAATAATAAAAAAAGTTGAACAGAAACAACAGAATAAAAAGAAGGTCTTCCGTTGAGACGGAAGACCTTAACTAGATACTCGTTGTGAGCAACGAGAGGTCTTCCTTCCATATAACCATCCTTAACTTTGTTATTCTTCGCACATCAAATTACATTTATATCTGCTCGTTGTAAAGACACCTAAACATTTAACATGAATCTTTAAAAAGATTTTTTATTTATAAAACAAAAATAAAAAGAGCACAGAATTCACAGAGAGAGAAAAAAAAACGTTCAACATCATTGATAAAGATGAAAACGTAAATTTAAGCAAAAAATTCAGATATAGTCGGGATTAAACCAAGATCGGCTGCCTGAAAATTTAATATTGAAACCACTACACTAGTGCAATGTACCAGCAATCATCGATGTTTACCTTGCACTCATTCCCTGAAGTAACGAGTGTCAGGCAGGTTAATTTTTTTTTCTTATAGTGTAGAATTCTAGGATGAAAACTAGCCAGCTAAATGGGGAGTTTTGATAAGGCAGTTTTTCGGCCCCTCACAAAATATTATGAAATTTTGGTATTTTGTAGAAAAACTCCTTATCTTCCTAAAAATATGAAAATAATTTATGTTGCGCATTCTTTGCGCATTTCAGATAATTGAAAATTTAAGTATACCCCTTTCGTATATTTTTGGAGTAGACATTTTTATAGGGGGGAAATGGATTTTTTTAAACCGTTAAAATCATAAATGAAATAGGATTAATCTGATTAAAGACATTTCAGCATTTTTTAATACAGAAAATGGTATTGATTTTCCACGAATGTTTTTTAAGGTGCGATATTTACTTTTCTTTAAACGAGGATGAATTTAACTTATAAAACGTAAGCATATAAAGAAAGTTTAAAAAATCATAATTAATCGACAGTTTATACATAAACTTTACAATTAATATATAACATTTTCCCATACGAAAAATGTAAATGAAAAGATATGTAGACATGAGATAGGTAAACGTCAAAACGTTCATATACAGGTATATGCAATATATTTTCATCAATGAGGTTATACAACTAAATGTTTTATAAAGATATGCCTAAATATCATTGAATTGAATTTAAAAAATGTTTTAAAATAAAAAGAAAAATCGTTACGATTGAAAATAAATGCAGCTATATATACATGTAAAAAACTTTTTTAAGCATCATATTGCTACAGAAGCCGGTAGGTGCAAGGTAAGAAAAATATTTTATCTGGTAGCCTCCACATTATTATTCGGCAGCCGATAGAAAATTATATCTGGTGGCTGCCAAAACGTTTTCCTGAAGCCACAACATAAATAACTGGCGGCGGTCAGAAACTTATCTGTCAATCGACATATTTAGTTTTTTGGCCACAGCCACATAAATAACTAGAAGCCGCCAAATGAGATTCTTGCGGTGTAGACATGTAATCTAAAAAAACATAAATTTTAAGGGAAAAATAACCATACCAAAAGAGAATTTTTTTTTATAAAGTGTAGATTTGATCTTTGCTAATAAGGCATGAGACTCCCAGATTTGACTATAAACAGAAGTTGTAGATGTTGCTAAAGCAAAAACACTACAATTTTATCTGGAGGCTGCCAGATATATTCAATGGCAGGCGCTAGAAACTTATATTGCGGTCACCAGAAAATTATATTGCGGCTGCCAGACAATATACTTATTTAACCTAGCACCTACCGGCTTCCGTATATTGCAATATATTTGATAATATCAATAATATTAATAATTGCTGGTCAAAATATTTTATTATGATACGTAATTATATGAATAGTCAAATGATGGAAAAACCTAAAATACATTGTTTCCTTTTCATTATGAAAGTAAGAAGTATTTGCCCACATAGATGTACGTTATGTTTTCAGCATAAATGAGAGAATCCCAGTCAGGACCTATTTTCTCTCGCTTCCCAATTCTCCATAGATTATTAAGTTGCCTGACCAACTCTTGTCATTTCTCATTTACATGTAAGAGAGTTTTAGAATTCATTATATATGATTTACTAGAGTAGAGCCACAGTTCAAAAAACGTGTAAACACCAAAGATATGTTTTAATTCTTTATCCTGCCTCGACATCCAGACTTAAAACAATCCACGTTCCCTACATCAACCACACGAAGATATATGGGCGCTTCTCTAACATTTTCGAGCGTGGATTTCTTTTTACAATATTTTAAGTCTAAAATAACTATGCATGATAAACAACATTAAGGCATGGACTTGCTCCAAAACTTTTTTTTGTTCACCCAGTCAGAGAATGTAAGATAATTGATTGATTATTATTGTTCAACGCAGAGTCGGTGATATTTCAGCCATATTTCAGCGGCAGAAAATGTAAGAAAGATCGATCATCTGAACTATGTCTGGTAGTGTGCAATCATAGATGCATGATCAGTGCAAGTTTAGACACGATAGGGCTTATAATTACATAAGAATGAGACCCGCTTCAAAATCTTTAACCTGCTCACTCATGAAGGAAATGTAGGTCAGTTCCAGCATCTGAATCAAGTCTGGTAGTGTACATCCGAAGATGCATCATAAAGCAAGTCTGGTCAGCATGTTTGTGTTTGTAGCTGCTCTGCTCCAAAAACCTGCTTTAAAAACATTTACTTGGACATAATTAGCTGAAAATGCAGCATCTGAAACTTGATTGGTAACAAGGAAACACACTAGATCAGGTGACTCTGATTAATATAGGGCATAGATATACTTGAAAAAAAAATCTGCTTCAAAAACTTCTACCTGGAGCACCGATGCCGACGGTGTAACAAAAGCTCCCTATCTTCGTGGAGATGAGCTAAAATTGTGACGTTAACGTAATACGCTGGCAACAAAAAAGGTATAGAAAAGAAGATAGGGTACGATGATGTTTTCTATTGTTAATATTTTCAAGAATTTTCTTTAATTAAAAAAAAAAAGCTACTTTTGGCTTAATATTTTAACACAGAGTCAGATCAAGAACCAGCAGCTTCTAATTTTAGATATGCAAATTCTATGCAATTTTCAATTTTTGGATATGAAGTGCACACATGACACTCATCATATTTCAAGATATTAGAGTGCAAAGTGTATCTAATTACTGAGCCATATTAGGTGAGTGTCCCTCATGCACTTCACATTTCAAATATCGATTTATATATGCCACCCTCTTATATTTTCCATAAGCCTAATGTTAACACATCTGAGGGTGCATCTAAGTATGTATTAGCTATGGTGTGAATTCATCTCATATTAACTTTTGAAATATAATAAATAACAAAAGTTAACATATTTTTCTTGAATTCTAAACTAATTTTGATAAAATAAATTGAAATTTATTTTTTTGAGAAAAAGTGGGCCACTGAGCAGCCTTATCGAAACTCCCCCTTTTGTACAAGTACTAGTAGATTTACATTGGAATTTGTTACTTGAGTTTTAAAAATAACGGTTAGCAGAAGAATGTGTTCAGTATTATGTTCAGTAATGTGTTCAGTATTATGTTCAGTAACTTGCATCTATAAAGGAATATTACCCTACTAATATCATAGAAAAATATTAAAAAACATAAAATTTGAAAAATTTGACTTTTTTAATTTGCTTCCGGTAGCGACCAGAAGTATTCACGATGCACAAAAAGGCAAACCCTCACATCTAAAAGTCATGTTCTCTGCTCTCAAAAAATTCTCCAGTGCATATCTGTAGCTGTTCTTTAGATTCTGCGCAGATAAAATTTCATTTAAAAATCAGAAAAATGTTTGTAATTTGGAACCGGAAGAGAATTTCTCCAAAATTCTTTCAAATGTAACAATGGCATTTTATAGCAAATGATCCCTGAAAGTTTGATGAAAAACCATCAAATAGTTCTTGAGATATTGCGTGCACAAAAATTGTCTAAAAAGTCTATTTTTTAAATGTCTTCTGATGGACAATTTAAAAAACAGTTATATATTAAGCATAGCAATAAGAGTCTCTATTACCCCTACTAAATTCAAAGAAAAATATTGAAAAACGTAAAAGTTGAAAAAATGACTTTTTAAATTTACTTCCAGTAGCGACCGGAAGTAATCACGACGCACAAAAAGGCAAACCCGCACATCTAGAAGTCATGTTCTATGCTCTCCAACAAGTCTCCAGTTCATTTCTTTAGCCATTCTTTAGATCTCGCGCGATAAAATTTCATTTTAAAATCAGAAAAATGTCCATAACTTGGAACCGGGAGCGAATTTCTCCAAAACGCTATCAAATGTAACAATGGCATTTTATAGCACATTTTTCCTGAAAGTTTGATGAAAAAACCACTGAATAGTTCTCGATACTGCATGCACAAAATTTGTCTAAATAATAAGAATAATAATAATAAGAAACAGTAGAATCACTATAAGGTCTTCCGTGAAGACGTAAGACCTTAAAAAAAGTTGAAAAGAAACAACAGAATAATTAGAAGGTCTTCCATTGAGACGGAAGACCTTAATAAGAATAATCTTAACCATCAGAATCAGTAGAAGGTCTCCCACTGGAGCGGAAGACCTTAATAATCTTAACCATCAGAATCAGTAGAAGGTCTTCCATTGGGACGGAAGACCTTAATAAAGATGTACCTTTTTTTTCATGGGAATGTTGAAAATTGTTAATCGGAACTCCCACTGACTAGTTCACATATAATTTAATATTTAATTTTGTTTCATGCTAGACTCTCAAATGACACAGCATGTGCGGATCAAGATGGGGGGGGGGGGGGGGGGAAGGTGTCCAGACCCCCCTTGGAATTTGCAGAGTTTTTAAAAGTTTATACTGAAGCAAATAAAAAAAAAATGAATTTGCCCCCCCCCCCTCAGAAAACTTGGACCCCACCACCACCACCCCACCACCACCACCACTAAATAGGTCTTCTAACGTTTGAGAATTTTTTTTTTCCTTGTCAAGAAATTTCTGGGTTGGAAATTTTTTTTGACTGGATGGACCCCCCCCCCCCCGGAAAAATATCCTGTATCCATGCCTGCACAGCTTATAAATATTTTTCTTGATTCTATTTAAACAAAAGATGTCGCCTTAGTATTGATACATGTATATAGTTTTAAAAACATAAATAAAAAAAAACTTTACAAATTCTTTTTTGGAGTATATCTATTATTTTCTATTCATCGTTGCAAAATAAAAGAAAATACTTTCATAAATAAACATACACTGTGGTTATTTTTAGTTACTACAGGAAAATTTCGCAAATTCTCATTCGGGGAGATAACTCCCATTTGTTTACGATACTTGATCGATGATTTAAGTGGCGGGAACAGGTAGGTGATGAATTTCCCGCAGAGGGAACACTGTTTACCTGTCTCACCTGGCCAAATCTTGCATTGTGTTTATACCGCGACGGCGCACGGGAAATATAGGATCTGCGTTGCCTGTACTGTAACTTGGCACACAAGACTACACTAAGATACATAACTTAGTGTATCGTTTTTTTTGTTTTGTTGAACAGTGTTGCCATGGTTACTAAAAATAGAAATTTCTGTGAAATTCCTTTAAAACGCTACTCCTATAGTTTTGGTTTGATTTCAATATAACTTGGCACACAAGTAGACTACACTAAGATACATAACAGTGCATCAATTTTTTGATTTTGATGAATGATGTTGCCATGGTTACTAAAAATAGAAATTTCTGTGAAATTCCTTTAAAATGCTTCTCCTACAGTTTTGGTTTGATTTCAGTATAACCTGGAACACAAGTAGACTACACTAAGATACATTATTCAGTGTGTCGGTTTTTGATTTTGGTGAACAGTGTTGCCATTGTTACTAAAAATACAAATTTCTGTGAAATACATTCAAAATGCTACTCCTTCTATAGTTTTGCTTTAATTTCAATGTAACTTGACATGCAAATAGACTACACTGAGATACATAATTGTCTTTATCAGTTTTTTTGGATTTTGATGAATGATATTGCCATGGTTACTAAAATCAAAATTTCTGGAAAAAATCTGTTAAAAGGTTACTCTTCCTACAGTTTTAGTCTGCAATAAATTTTGCGACAAAAAGAGACTAAACCAAGGATCATTACTATATTTTTTGCAAAGTTTCAAGTCCAAGTGCTACTTTTCTTTTCCTTTGTTATAAGTACAAACCAGTAGAGCTACAGTCTTATCAGAGACTTTTGGGTATAGCTGTGCATTTCTCTGTCAGGAGAATATTTTGGGCACCTGAGTCACTCAGGTGGTAAATTGCTATCTGTGTTCATGGTGTATTCTTTCTGATCTTTTCCCGCAACATTTTTATCCTTTCAAAAACAATAATTTGAAAGAAAGAAAGTGAATTCCTCTGAAAAATGGACCAAAATTGATAAAGAAGTTTCTGTTTAAAGCAGTGCAGATTTTATTCAAAAATACATCCTCTGGGCCAAAATGCCAAAGACATAAGAAGAATTTTTTAACTTATCAATTTTTTTTAGTTTTCATAGTAAACTTTTAAAGCACTTTTTGCTCTATTGAGCTGATGGCTCAAAGAGCTAGTGCTGGCTATTTGTTTGGTATGCATCAAATTTTTATATGCCTGTTGTAAAGGGAAGTATTATGGTACAGCAGTGATGTGTTAAAACAAGAATCATGAAATTTTGCCAGCTGATGCATCTTGGGTGGAAAGTGTGTCGGGTTTAAAGGAAGGTCACTGTGACCATTAATTGAAAAGTTATTACCTATGTTATTTTTTCTGACTCACCTGAAGTTAGGATAAGTGAATCTGTAATCCAAGAAATAAAAAAAAAAACCTGACGCTCGAATAGATAAAATCATATTAATATTATACCCCTTTTTCTGCATTTATAGGTGGTTAGCAGTTCGTTTGGAGTTTGTAGGCAACTGTGTTGTCTTTTTCGCTTGTTTGTTTGCAGTTTTAGAAAGGGACACACTAAGTGGTGGAATAGTTGGACTGTCAGTGACCTATGCTTTAAATGTGAGTACATGAAACAGAGGTGATATGAGAACTTCAAACCTAATTCTCAAAAAAGTTCTATAAAGGAACTACAGCAGTTAAACTTATAGATTAAAGATATGAATACTAACTTTTGTCATCCTTGTCAAAGACAATTTCACTTAATAGAATATCTATGGCACACCAATCTCGTCAAAAGTATTTTCTGCACGACCTTAAACGAAAATTACACGAGTAAATAAAAACTTTCACAAAGTGTGCAAAATACACACTAACCTATCGAAATTTACACAAACTAAAGTAAAACTGCACAATGAACAAAATATTTACATGATATAATGAGAAAATTACACAAACGTAAAAATGAAAACTGCATGAGTGAGAATACAACATTTACATAATATGCAATGCATCCTCATTACGCTTATTTCATTAATATTCATCGGAGAACAGCTCAATGTGGCTTGGATGCTTGAAAGTTATTATCAATGTAACAGGGTTAGTAATCTCAATTCTTTTTTTATAAATTCTGCTAGACTTTCAACGTGCACAATGTATTATTGATAATTTGACGGAGACACACTCCTAAGTACTGCATGAACATCCCCGATTTCAAAAAATTCCACGCATGTATAGAAAATGTAAAAAATTGGGGGGTTGCATATTATCAATTGTGTATGTGTGTAGTATATGTATAAAGAATGTAAAAAAAGGGGAATGCATATTTTTGATAGTGTTTGTGTTTTTAAACAGTATTTTTAGAATATGTCAATCCTCTACCTAGCATTTTTTTATTTTGAAAGTTTAAAACAAAGGCATATTGGCCTAAACATATGAGGCGCCGTTTTGGTATTTACTGCCAAAAAGTGATATCACCTATTCAAATAGGTGATATCACCTATTCAATTGGTGATATCACCTATTCGAATAAGTGATATCACCTATTCAGCTTCTGAATAGGTGATATCACCTATTCGAATAGGTGATATCAGCTATTCGAATAAGTGATATCACCTATTCGAATAGGTGATATCACCTATTCGATTTGAATTGGTGATATCACCTATTCGAATAGGTGATATCACTTATTCGAATAGGTGATATCACCTATTCGAATAGGTGATATCACCCATTCAAATAGGTGATATCACTTATTCCTTTTGAATAGGTGATATCACTTATTCGAATAGGTGATATCACTTATTCGAATAGGTGATATCACTTAATCATTTTGAATAGGTGATATCACTTATTCGAATAGGTGATATCACCTATTCAAATTATTTATGAAATAACAACTGCTCCCAAGACTATAGCTTTAATTCTCATTTACTTTCACTTTCGTTTTATAACTTACCATTCTTGCAGACAATGGATTACAGCTTCGCATTTAGTTTTAAGCACCCCAGTAGAATTTGTTGTTTGTTTTGCTCACAAATTATATTTATTACACTTATCTATCATGTATACTATAGGAAAATTCAAAGGGTCTGTAAGTCTCGTTGACTTTCACTTTCGTTTTATAACTCCTGGTTACCTGAGCGTTCTTGGAGACAATGGATTACTTAAGTTGTAAGCATCGCAGTGGAATTATTAAACTTGTAGTTTGTTTTGATCCCCGATTGTTGCAAAGAAGAGGAGAAAGTGGATTGATAGATGCAGGTAAATAGCGTTTAATTGCTTTATTTTTTCATTACATAACGTAAACACAAGCTATTCCGAGGAGGCCAAGATTAGCCAACATACTTAAGCAAAAAGGGAAAATTAAATCGTTTTAATGCTAAAATCGTCTGTATTCAAAAGGTACGCTTATCTACAGATTGGTTTCATAAATTTAAAGCATTGACTTAGCTTACAGTGGTATAATTTGGAGTATTGGACAGGTATACATGAGTTTGGGATATTGAATGCGATGTCATTGAAAGCAAATAAAAAAATAGATGTACCCAAATGCATCGACCATGGGAATACAAAGTTGAATACCACGTCTATAACATATGATCTTTGTAGAAAACACATTCTTTTTTTTTAATTACTACAATAAATAAAAATGGTCAGCTCATTCTGTAGGCTATAAGCTGCCCTGTCTATTCGGAAATAAAAATGGTCACACACACTAAAAAAATAATCATTTTTTATTCTACAAAGAAGAAGGCATTTTTTCATTTACACATACAAACTGTATTAACCGCCAAGTTTCATGACCCCCCCCCCCCTTGCCAATACTCCTACAATTATGAGACAGACTTTTTTTCTTGAAATAGGCATTTTTCTCCATTTGTCATTATATATTACAGGGCTGCACAAGGTACTGAAAAAGGGACAGTGCTTTGAGTGAATGTGTTATCCATGTATCTGCAAATGAAGCAGATCCCCCAGTGAAGAGTGTGACAACTTCCAACTTCCAAGTTGTTAATGACGGAACTCCATTTAAATCAGGTACAAGTTAAAGTTTAGGCTGCACAATTCTTTTTTACAATATCAAAACTTAATAATTCAGGATCAAGTTCACACAAGCTCACATTCCATGGTTACTTACAGCACCATTATGCTAGATAAATTTGTTATGATACACTTTCATGTTAAATAGTCAAATTTGATTGGTTTAAAAAACATTTGTTAACAAGTACTATTACCATACTGTATGCCAAATATTACATCCCAAATGGTTGAAAATGCATGACTACGGGTAACAGTATATACAGTAATAAAAAATGTTAACTGTGCAGAATGTTTGCACATTTGTTTCACCTTGATGTTTTCTTTAAAATGCATTTTATGACAAGAAAAATATTACCTGTTTATTTTGGGTGATGTAAAATTCTTACTCCTTAAAAACCATTGCTGACCGAGGCGAGGTCAGCGATGGTTTTTGTGGTATAACAATTTCACGTTATCCTACTAAACATGTGATATTTTTATCTTATATGTACTTCTATTTGTAAATGTTAATGACTGTGAAAAACATAAATATTTATAAATTAGTAAAATCAATTTAATACACTATAAATACACAAAAGGACAAATTTGTACATAATTCTCTATGATTAGGTTAATTAGTTTATATAAAGGATGTAAATGGGCATGATATATCATTGTTAATATTCAAGAAAGTGTTAACTGTTTTTCTTGTAGATGCTCCTTTCCATCTGATGTTTTCCAGGTTTTTGTGAAAAGTTTTCTTAAAAATGGCACCAATCAACCACAAATACTATGCCAGTGGAACTGTGATATCAATCAACTGCTTATGACACTGTTAATTGGCAGAGAAATTATTTTTTTTTTATTTGGGACAAGCAATCTGTTTCAAACATTTTATGCCTGCAAATTGGTACATGTACTTCATGAAATGCTTGAAGGATGCTAAAGGCTACTGAAATTCCAAGCCAGATGAAATTCAAAAGGATTGATACAAAAGTCATTTGAAGTTTTCTATTCTTAGTGATGAGTGTTTTTCAGGATGCCCTCTGATATCATAGCTACAACTGGTCACTGTCCTTTGTTAGTTACACATGCAGACATCTTATTAAGGCAGTGGTATAAGTAGCTCGAAGTGGATGCTTTATTGTTTTCCTCAGATTTATAACCTGGATTGATCTCTGATACAGTAATTTAAAGCCATGTCTTTTCACTGTCACAAAGTACTGAAATAAAAATAATTTTGATTAAAATATTTTTTTTAATTCATATCATTAAATTTTTAAGCTACAGAAATTCAAATTAATTACCTATTAGTAAATAGAAATCTTTAATTGATTAGCAAGCCTTTGCATTGTCAGATCCTTTTCTGAAAGGGCCATTTACCTTTAACAATGTCAGGACAGGTGAGGCAACTAGCTGGTCTTCATGCTGGAAGTGTTTGTTAACTCTGTAATCTTTTTAAACAAAACCATCCAGTGATGTCCTAAGATTGCCAGATGAGCAGACATATACCTGTATTTAAGAAAGATTCTGTAACATGACATAGAATTTTTGCACAGCTTGACACACAACTGATGGTAACTTAGGTGCCTGCAAAATAATAAATCTGGCACATATTTATTTATTTGATACAAATCAGAACAAAATTTGTCCTTTTACAGAACAAATTATTTTCATTATAAAGAAAAGAGAAATGCATATGTACTGTGTTAATACATATAACCTGTATTGTTGGATATTTTCACCCCATTCTAATTTTTAAAATATTCCCTCTTTCACCCTTGAAAACAATTTTGCCCTTTTCAAATTTGATCACACACATTTGTGTTTAAAAGATATATGCTGCCTTCTTCGAATTTGTCCCGTTTTAAATTCACCTACTTGTAAGGAGGGCAGAATGAGAAAAATAAAACTGGGGTGAAAAATTTCCAGAACAAAGTACCATTACTTGCCTGCCTGTTGTACTATAACTCCTCCAGCCTTACAATATTCTATAATCATTGCTTTCATGCGATACCCCCCAGTGGATTGATGGTCTCTTTTCCAAATTATATGCACTTTCTAAAAAGAATGAATTTGTCAATTTATAAAATTTAGTATTACAAGTTAATAAAGACAGTAAAACAATGTTATCAACATTTATATGCAAATGAACCTCTGTATAAATCACTAATAAATGATTGACAACTTGTATGGAATATATCAAATACCCTTAATTTTGCATTTGGAAACTCAGCATTAAGGCCAAACAAAAAAATATGTGTGGTTCCGGTTACACCTCCAAAAAAATAGGGTAGGTAGGGATTTTTTTTTTTTTTTTTTTTGTACAAAATGATTTTCTAAATTTTTCTAAATAATACCTATTTCTTTTCGTTAGCATAAGTGAACTATTTTATGTGTAGAGTGTTAGATATGTTTTCTCTTAAGCATATGGATTAGATATGTGCTTTAATGTGTGAATAAAATGTCTTGGGTATTTAAACAGTTGTCTGCCGATTCTATTCATTCGAGTTCATACTCATCTAGAAAATACAATGTTTGAAGAAAATAAGCATGAGCAAATTGAATTATTTAACTGTTATTTGGATATTATATTTTCTTTTTTTAGAATGTTATGTGTTTACGAAGATGATATGTGCTATCCTTGTTTTTAAAGGATGATATTAATTTCAGAATTGTATATTATAAGTAAAATTAATGGATATCTTAAGCATTATACATTAAATCTTAAATATAGATCATGATTTCTCTATCGGAAGTCTTTATACAGGTATATAAAATCTAAAATTGTACATTATAGAATGCGAAAAAACAGAAATATTTTGTGAAGAGCTGAGTATATAACTCATAACTAATAAATGTTTTGTTTATTTCGAATTCAGTCTTTTCCAACTATGGTTCAGAAAAGAAATGTTTTATTTGTGGATGAACAGAGTGAAGGAGAAAATAAGTGGCATTTCGATGTGGCGTTAAATATACTAGTCAACATTGGCAGGGGGCACCCTAGTTATGAATATGAAACAAATATTTTGAAATCAAAAATAATGAAAACGCAATCTTTTCTTTTTGTAAAAAATAAAGTCCAAAGTGAACATCCTTTTTTTAAAATCAGTGTTTATAAATGAAATTAATTAATTACTTTTATCCAGAACAGTTCTTATTTTACTTAATAATAAATTCTGAACTATAAACTAGAAAACGGACATGAGAGTTCTGCTAAGAGCTGTCGGAGGAAAAGAATGTGACACCTACACTTTGTACAGTAATGTTTAAAACAAAATAAATCACCTAAGCAAGATGACACAGAATCATTCAAATTTGTCAGAATTACAAATATTTAATATTATTAAAATTTTAAATCCTTTCATGAAACCTTTTTGCCTCATTGAAGACTTCATACTTCCAAGCTCATTTCTCATATATATTGGTGTTTTGGAAGTTGACTTTATTCATGTAAAATCAGCAGTCTTCTTTTTCACTTTTCCTCATGAACTGTTTTTTTTTTCTACTTTCGGTTTAAAAGAAATGATCCTGATATAAATTATTTTATAGTTTACAAGTTAATCTATCTTACACATTGGGCTAATTCTTGCGTAATCAATGCAATCAAATAAATGTTTTCTCATGTTATCTTCCCCCTAACTCCAAAAAACGTTACCTGGCCAGCTGTCTGTGTGCTTTCAAGCGAGAAGTGATTTCCTATCCTGACTTCACACCTTTGCGTGCATTAAATAATAAAGGGGCTAATCAGCATGCACTTGTTATAAACCAGCTGTAAACAGAGCAACTAACTGAATCTCGCCACTCTTGGGCATATTTATTTAATTTTGGCAACCAAAAAACAAACAAACAAAAAAACATGGCACTGGAAAAAGGTATACTGCCACGCCATGCTAGCTTGCTTTAGATTTAACACCATCAAACACTTGCACTACGTGTTGAAACGATTTTTGCATGGAGGCCGCCATTGCTGGAACTAAAACTAATACCGAAGTGGATGACGGAAATCGCGGAAAATTCTGGAAAATAAATTTGAATATTGCCGAAAAAAAGTTTAGGGTCGGGGATCTAAAATAGGGACGGTCAGGTAATGGGAACCACACATATTTTTTTATTTGGCCTAATAATATTCCATACATGATTGAGCTGTCACCTGATGAACCTTTAATTCTTTTCTATTTTTATTTTTTATATGCTTTATATGTATATGAATTATAAGAGTAAATGTAAGTCCAAAAACTTATTTTGTGACATCATGTAATTTCATACCTGTATTTGAGTTGCCTTTTTGAGGATATACCGGGTAGATTATTCAAAGTCGATGTACATGTAGTCTTAGATGCTGCAGTTCTCTTGTACTTTAGCTATAAAATAAATCTTAATGTATACAATTGTGTAAGATGAAAGAATATTTCAAACACTGCATGAAACAGACCAAAACTTTAACCAAAATATCCTCTATAACATGCTCTCTAAACTGAAGAATATGGTCATATAATTGCAGTCATATGAATTTTGTTCAATGATAAATGCAGAGAGAATTTGCAGAATATATAAAGAAAGTTTTATCATTGGGATTGGGAAATAAGCAGGTCTAGTACAATCTCTTAATTTAGCTATATAGCTTGAAATAGCTATTTAGCTTTATTAAGCTATTCAAAATAGCTTGATTTAGCTATTTATATGCAGTTTTTCACCAAAATTATTTTGGTAAGAAATAGACAAAAAGTTGCATGTATTTGACTATTCATATATGTGCTATGGGCTATCGAAACAACAAGCAAAATCAAAGATAGCTCCAACTTTGCAACTTTTGATTACTTTTAAGCAAAAGATAAATTTCTATTATTTGAGTAACTGTCCACTACCTTGTGTGCATTGAGGCATGGATAAGTATGATTGCTTCTCATTGAATGTACAGAATTAATCAATTATCTTGTTGACCATAATTGGCCTCCTTTATAAATTCATTGAAGAAGTAACTGTATCAATTGCATATGTAGCCCAAAAACTTTTAGAACTTTGAGTACAAAGTCTCTTTTGTTTCTATTTTCCTAATTATCTCCCCTTGTTTAAGGGTCACAACCCTAGTTTTAGTATAAACGGAAGCCCTTGGCCCAAGGATACCCTGTGACAAATTTGACAATAATTGGCCAAAGGGTTCTTGAGTTATGGCCCATATTCTAAAAAGTTTACGCACACCGCACAAATGGCCATAGCATTAGCTCTTTGGACCTTTGGCTCAGAAGAGCTTAAAAAATGAATCTCTTAAATTGACTTTTGGTCAATATTTTTTTTACAGGTTTTTGTTTAGTTTTTTGATGAACAGTGTACAGTATTTTCACCCAAATTCCTGTATTTTGAGGACTGCTGTACAGTATTTGGGCCTAAAAATTATCACATGTATGCAAGGAGATTTTAATGAGTGAGTTTTAAATGCATCAATTTCAGATGAGTTCAAGGTTGAGTATCATCACTGCACCAAGGTGCGACTTTTTGTGCATGCTGAGAAAAGTATACATTTAAGAAAAAGTGTGATAAAATAGCTAAATTAAGCTATTCTGAACAGCTTAATAAAGCTATATATATAGCTAAATCAAAAGATTGTACTGGACCTGATAAGTGCTTTCAAACATTGAATACTTAAAAAACTAGACCTACTGACATGCAACAGCTAAATTTTTGTTGATAAATGAAGCGTATTCTGAACAAATTATTTACCCAAACAAAGGTGATGCTGTCACAAGATGACGTTCGTACCCATCTGACACTTACACTACTCCTCCTTAATCAGCTGGTAATAACATCATTATCCTCGAATTCAAGAAAAATCTGTTAATAAATTAGTTGGAATGATGATAACAAAACTATTCTAATCAGATACAAATGTATAATATAAGACTTCTATTTCACCCAAGAATACCCAAGAAGCAGGTGACATTCTCTGACTTGTTTACCTGTACTTCGATCGAAATTCTCCTCCTACTTGCTCGCACCCAAGCTTTTACAACCTTCAATTTAAGTCGGAGAACCCTCCGGCTTTGTACAACTGCTTTAACTTTCCTTATACGCTTTGTGTAAACCATAAACATGCATAACCCAATACACATCTCCATGTGTGAGGTACCTGGAAGTTAATATTATCGAAAAATCTCGCGAGTCACGTGACGAGACTTACAGACCCTAACACAGCCCGAATTTGCTTGGTTCCACTGAAAATCTAGATAATCTTGAGGAAGGGAGCATTCATTATTTGTTGTTGTAAGAAATGCGAATAGGTGATATCACCTATTCGAATAGGTGATATCACTCATTCAAATTGAATAGGTGATATCACTTATTCGAATAGGTGATATCACTTATTGAATAGGTGATATCACCTATTCAGCAGGAATAGGTGATATCACCTATTCGAATAGGTGATATCACCAATTCATTTTGAATAGGTGATATCACCTATTCAAATAAGTGATATCACCTATTCGAATAAGTGATATCACCTATTCGAATAGGTGATATCACCTATTCGAATAGGTGATATCACTTATTCAATTTGAATGAGTGATATCACCTATTCGAATAGGTGATATCACCTATTCGAATAGGTGATATCACCTATTCGAATAGGTGATATCACTTATTCGAATAGGTGATATCACTTTTTGGCAGTAAATACCAAAATGGCGCCTCATATAAACACGCTATATTAAAAACAACTTGTGATATAATACATTCCTGAACAAATCAAACTATTGTCCGCCACCTCCCGCTGTGTGCACTTTTGGTAAAATTCAAGGATGTGCATGGATGACCTTTTCATACAGAGATCCATTCCTGCTGGTTCTGGAATGAAAGACACCTGTACGCTAATCGATGATGGCAATTTGACACACCAATAATACCTTTTGATTAAAGATTACTAGCAGATCATACAGAGATGTTTCCTGAGTCTTTGAAGCAATGTTGCAATCATCTGGGCTTAGGAATTTCCTCTGAAAAATTCTGAGAAGTCAAGAATAAAGAAAATTGAGCAAATAATCATGCATCTTTAACCCTTTAACAACCAGAGAATTTGCATTTTTACTGCAAATCTGACTAAAAATTTCACATAGAAATTCAGACATTTTCTAGTCACTTTTACATAAAAGCAACCTATATATTTTCTTAAAGGTAAAATCTGAAAGTATTTAATAATGCAGAGTAAAATGATGTTGTGGTTGCCATGACAACGAATGAGACCCATACTTGCCAAAATCTGTGTTTTTTCCTCTCTTTTTTTCTTCCTAGAAATACAAAAAAATTTACAGATAATATTTCTACAACAAAAGGTTTAGTAATACAGTAAAACAAAGCAAGCAATCAATTAGTTTTTTGGTCACCTCGACGAAGTCAAGATAAGCTTATGCTATACCACCGGCATTGGCGTTAGCGTCAGCGTCCTGGTTAAAGTTTTAGGAGCAAGTCCATTCCCAAGTAACTATTAGCCCTACCTGGACCAAACTTGCATGGATGATGCATCTAGGGATGGACACTACCACACTTGGTTCGGATGCTGGATCTGATCTAGAATTTCCAGATGAGTGACCAGGTTAAAGTTTTTGGAGCAGGTCCATTCCCAAGTAATTATTAGCCCTACTTGGACCAAACTTGCATGGATGATGCATCTAGGGATGGACATTACCACACTTGCTTCGGATGCTGGATCTGACCTAGATTTTCCAGATGAGTGACCAGGTTAAAGTTTTTGGAGCAGGTCCATACCCAAGTTATATAAGCCCTACCTGGACCAAACTTGCATGGATGATGTATGTAGGGATGGACACTACCACATTTGCTACAGATGCTGCATCTGACCTACATTTTCCAGATGAGTGACCAGGTTAAAGTTTTTGGACTAGGTCCGTACCCAAGTAACTATAAGCCCTACCTGGACCAAACTTGCATGGATAATGCATCTAGGGATGGACGCTACCCACTTGCTACAGATGCTGCATCTGACCTACATTTTCCAGATGAGTGACCAGGTTAAAGTTCTTGGAGCAGGTCTATCCCAAGTAACTATAAGCCCTCCCTGGACCAAACTTGCATGGATGATGCATCTAGGGATGGACACTACCACACTTGCTTCGGATGCTGGATCTGACCTACATTTTCCAGATGAGAGACCAGGTTAAAGTTTTTGGAGCAGGTCCATTCCCAAGTGACTATTAGCTCTACCTTGACCAAACTTGCATGGATGATGCATCTTGGGATGTACGCTAACCAACCTGCTTCAGATGCTGGAATCGACCTAGATTTTCCACATGAGTGAATATTTTAACCAAATTTGCATGGATGATATAGCTAGGGATATTCATTCCAGACTTGCTTTGGATTCTGAATCTGACCTACATTTTCCAGATGAATGACCAGGGTAATTTTTTTGGAGTAGCTATATAATATTATGGCCTGTTATGATTAAACTTGCATAGATGGTGCATATAAGGATGAAAACTTCCAGAATTACTTTGGATGTTGGAACTGACCAAAATTTTCTTGATTAAAAAACAGGATAAACATTTTTTGAACAGGTCTATTTCCAAGTAACTATAAGTCATACTTAAACCAAACTTGCATGGATATTGATCTTGGGATGTACACTAACTAAAAAAAGATGATGTGAAATTTGCCTTACATAAAGATAACATTCGTCGAGGTGAGCTTCGTAATCTTTGATAACCTATGTTTAGTTTTACTGGTCAATTTTTTAAGAAATAAACAACAATGTTAAAAAGTTCTCTGGTAAGTGGACTTGGTTGGTCACGTGATCAAATCCTGTGAAGCCCAAAGGGCTTCACAGAAGACTTGATCACATACCAACCAAGTTCATTTCCCAGTGAACTTTTTAACATTGTTGTTTATTACTTTTATTTACATTTGAAATGAATATTCTGAATAGAATTGCATTTATTACACGAACGGCCTGTCGTATTGCTATGTTGTGACACGCAATGACCTAGAAGCTGTTTGGTCTTGAGAGTTCGCCACGCTCAAACATTTGAATACTTACATTGATGTTCAGCATCTGTTCATAATGAAAAAACAATGATCGCTATTGAGAATAATCTTACTATTATTGTATGAGTTCTTTATATGAAATATGAAGACAACGAACAGCATTCAATCTCGAAAGACCAATGAAACGATACAAATTTGAAGCAGAGCAACACGGACCTCAAAATTTAGAGGTGGGATCAGGTGCCATGGAGGAGTGAGCATCCCCTGCCGACCGGTCACACCCGCCGTATGCTCCTTGTCATGATCGGGTAATAACGGAGAAATCCGTAGACAGTTCAGTATATAAATAATGGCCTAACAATTGGTATGAAAAACGTCAGTCAGCATTTGACTTAATGATAGGTTGTATGTGCTGACAAGGTCATTTTATCGACCGTAAAACTTGCGAAAAGATGACTTCAAATGAGATTGTTCATACCCTTGTTTCATCAACTTGTTTGTCAATAGCTTGCCTCATTTTAGAAATTGTTCATACGTAGAGCATGCTCTTGCGTATCGAATCAACTGAGAGACATAAACCCCATATGCAGGTGACAAGGGTTTATTGCTACATAAGTAAGGGAAGTTGACGATTGAAAAGTTGAAGTCATCACGTTTATCATAAAGCTTTGTTGTTAGGTTTCCATTAACGACTTTTTCTAGTAAAATATCTAAATATGAAACGGATCGGAATCTGTGGTATCTTTTATTTCAAGCTCACTGGGATATATTGAGTCGACATAAGAATGAAAGTAACTATTGTTAATTGATAATACGTCGTCGATATATTGAAATGTCGAGTTGAAAGCCACAGCAAGTGTTTTCTTCTTCTCATGTAGAAGTTTCTGAATAAATTCTGCTTCATATAAATACAAAAATAGGTCTGCTAATAAGGGGGCGCAATTGGTTCCCATGGGAATTTCAACAGATTGTTGGAAGACCTGATCTCCAAAAACTACATAGATATTGTCAATCAGAAACTCAAGCATCCTTTTAATATCAACTTCAGTGTACTTGTGTGTACAAACATAGTGCTTTTTAACAAAATAATTCTGTAAATGACCAATGACAAGGTAAGTATGTTTACGAGTTCCATTTTTATTGAAAAAGCAGCTGTCTATGATGTCAAAAAGCCTGGACTTCAATTTATCGTGGGGAATGGTTGTATAAAGTGTTGAAAAGTCATACGTTTTGATGCTATTGATTTTAGTAAAATTTTGTGATTTCAAATTTTCCAAAAGTTATTTGGAGTTTTTAAGTAACCACATCTGATTTACACCACTTCTCGAATACTTTACTGTTGTAAAGTACTCCTGAAGTTTCTCCTTCATTACAGTAAATATTATATATAATATATAAATATATATTATATATTATATTATATGTTTTATAAATATATATGAAGTCAAAAGCGGTGGTATCATCTTCAGTTTACATACCTTCAAAGAAATTTCGGTTTAAAAAGGTAAGCGTGATTTTAGGCTAATTAAAAACATTCTTCACACCAAAGAAAGATCTAATGATCATTTGTTGAATGAAAAAAATATATATATGTTTCAATAATTTTATCTTTTTCATCGCTTCAATGGCTTAGAAGTTCCGAAACCAGTGTCACTGTGACAGAAATAAGTAGACGATATCATCTCGCTGTGTGATTCGGTCATGCCATGACCTCTGACCCCCTAATAAGATCATACAGAATTGAACATATTTTCTCTTTAATAGGTTTATCTAAGAAAAGTATTTGCAAATGTAAATAAATTTGATTGAAAGAGTTTATACAATCAAACAATGTGGGTCATCCATAAGGCTTTGGATTTTTACAGCTTTCTGATTGTCATAAGCAATTTTCAAATCGCTTTCCCTCCTACGGTCTTTGCCAGATTTCAATAATGAGTTTTTGTGCAGACATAAGGGCTATCTAAAAATCGATCAAAGGGCGATAACTTCTGACCGGAAGTGATTTTTCAAAAACTGAAAGGCTTTTATAAACTTCAGATGGCGAAGCTTTAATCCTGAAAATTTGAAGCAAATTGATCAAGCGATATCTAAAAAATCTTCTGCACAAAATCAGTAAGGAAAAAAAAGAATAATAATAATAACTAGAAACTCATTGCGAGCAATGAGAGGTCTTCCGTCCGATTCTGAAAATAAAAACGAAAATTCAAGCTGAAAAAGTGATAAAGGAAATTCAGACACTCTGGAGATTTAACCCTATCGTCAGCGTGAAAATCCAACGTGCTAAACATTAACCATTCACTTTTTTACATCACTTCCTTTCACGACCGGAAGTAACGGCGATGCAAGATTTTCTCACAATTCAAATAAACTGATGACTGAATATCAGTCCTGAAAGTTTTAGTCCTCAGTCGTTTACTGTTGCCGAACAATATTGTGGGACTAAATTCTAATTTTGAGAACAGGTTAACACACAACCGGAAGTGAATTTTATAAAAATCTCTGACTGTTCTCTAGACATTTGCAGTATCTACAACATGCATAAAATCATTTCAGGTACTTCATCGATAAG
Source organism: Saccostrea echinata (assembly GCF_033153115.1). NCBI lineage: Eukaryota > Metazoa > Mollusca > Bivalvia > Ostreida > Ostreidae > Saccostrea > Saccostrea echinata. Next base: position 18,703,935 of record NW_026889771.1, read on the forward strand.
TGATATTTATGAGAAAGTTAAATACAAGAATAACGTAGTTTATCTCCTAAAACCGGAAGTTGACGTCTTTGTTTCCGGTGGAATCTAACATATTTCAAAATGGCAAAAGAGATGCAATGGAGTAATGTAAGTTTTAATTTAAAAAAGAAAAGTTAAATTTTTTTGATTTCTTTGATCACTTCCTGTGACAAGCGGAAGTGACGACTGACGTGTTTAACCCAAATGGTTTCACCTACCCCTCAACATCTATTACTCTTAAAATTTTGGTGTTTTAATCCTTTACCTGTTTTTGAGATCTCGCTCAGACAACTTCTCATTTTGAGGACAGGAAAACACGCGACCGGAAGTGAATTTTTGAAAAAATATTTAAGGTTACTCTAGACATTTGCACTCTGAATAGCACATTTAAAATTCATTTCAAATACTTTATCTATAAAGAATATTTACGGGAAATTAAAAAACCCATATTATTTAGTTTTTCTCTTCTAACCAGAAGTTGTCGTATTTGTTTCCAGTGGGACGAACATCTTTCAAATCTGTGAAAAAGATGCAATAAAGTGATGCAATTTTTAATTAAAAAAAGAAAAGTTGAAATTTTCGTTTTCTTTTTGAACACTTCCTGTGACACCCGGAAGAGACGGCTGACGCTCTTAACCCAAATGGTTTTTTCAACATCTTAAGGTCTGTTGCTCATAAAAGTTTGGTGTCGTAATCTCTTACCGTTTCCAAGATGTTGCTCACACAACTTCTCATTTTGAGGACAGGAAAACACGCGACCGGAAGTGAATTTTACAAAGGTATTTGACATTACTCTAGACATTTTTAATCTGAATAACATATTTAAAATTCATTTCAAATACTTTATCTACAAAAGATATTAATGGGAAAGAAAAATACTCAAATTATGTAGTTTTTCTCTTATAACCGGAAGTTGACGTTTTTGTTTCTGGTGGGACCAACATATTTTGAAACTTCAGAAGAGATGCAATAATGTGATGTAAGTATTGATTTAATAAAGGAAAGTTGAAATTTTACGATTTCTTTGATCACTTCCGTAAGCGACCGGAAGTGCCGACGACGAACGAAAAGTAGCGACCCGGCTAGTACCTATCACGAACTATAATCCCTGAAAGTTTGACATTGATATCTCTTGTCGTTCTTGAGATTATCCGCCGACAAAATGTCATTTTGAAATCAGAAAATGGTCTGTAACTTGGCACTGGAAGTTAATTTCCAAAAAATCTCTTAGATAGATCAAGTTCATGTTACAACACACTTCCTGAAAATTTCATGTAAATCCATCCAATAGTCCTTGAGAAATCGCGTGCACAAAATTAGAAAGTCAAAAAAATAAGAATAAGAATAATAACTAGAAACTCATTGCGAGCAATGAGAGGTATTCCATCCAATTCTAAAAAAACACGAAAATTCAAGCTGAAAAAGTGATGAAAGAAATTAAGACACTTTGGGGGGGGGGGTTTACCTTGGTCGTCAGCGTGAAAATCAAACGTGCTAACCAGTAACCATTCACATTTTTTGCATTACTTCCTGTTATGACTGGAAGTAATGGCGATACAAGATTTTTTCACGATTTAAATAAACTGATGATTGACTATCAGTCCTGAAAGTTTTAGACTTCAGTCGTTTACTGTTTCCAAGCAATATTGTGAGAACAAATTCTAATTTTTAGGACAGGTAAAAACGCGACCGGAAGTGAATTTTATAAAAATCTCTGACTTTTCTCTAGACATTTGCAGTATCTACAACATATATAAAATTATTTAAAGTACTTTATCGATAAGCAATATTTATGAGAAAGTTAAATATCAAAATAACATAGTTTATCTCCTAATACCGGAAGTTGACGTTTCTGTTTCCGGTGGAATCTAACATATTTCAAAACAGCGAAAGAAATTCAAGAAAGTGATGCAAGTTCTAATTTAAAAAGAAAAGTTAAAATATTTGATTTCTTTGATCACTTCCTGTTACAAGCGGAGGTGACGACTGACGTGTTTAACCCAAATGGTTTCGCCTACTCCTCAAGGTTTATTACTCATAAAAGTTTGGTGTTTTAATCTTTTACCAGTTTTGAGATCTCGTTCAGACTTCTCATTTTGAGGACAGGAAAACACGCGACCGGAAGTGAATTTTTGAAAGATATTTAAGGTTACTCTAGACATTTGCAGTCTGAATAACATATTTAAAATTGATTTCAAATACTTTATCTATAAAGAATACCTATCGGAAAGTAAAATACTCAAATTATTTAGTTTTTCTCTTATAACCGGAAGTTGTCGTTTTTTGTTTCCGGTGGGACCAACATCTTTGGAATCTGGGAAAAAGATGCAATAAAGTGATGCAATTTTAAATTAAAAAAAGAAAAGTTGAAATTTTCGATTTCTTTGATCACTTCCTGTGACGACAGGAAGTGACGGCTGACGCTATGAACCCAAACTGTTTTGCCTACATCTTATGGTCTGTTTCTCATATAAGTTTGGTGTCTTAATCTCTTACTGTTTCCGAGATCTTACTCAGTCAAATTCTCAATTTGAGGACTGAGAAACACGCGACCGGAAGTGAATTTTACAAAGATATTTGACGTTACAAAGATATTTGACATTTGCAGTCTGAATAACATATTTAAAATTCATTTCAAATACTTTTTCTACAAAAGATATTAATGGGAAAGAAAAATGCTCTAATTATGTAGTTTTTCTCTTATAACCGGAAGTTGACGTTTTTGTTTCTGGTGGGACCAACATATTTCGAAACTACAAAAGAGATGCAATAATGTGATATAAGTATTAATTTTAAAAAAGAAAGTTGATTTTTTGAATCACTTCCTGTGACGACCGGAAGTGCCGACGACGAACGAAAAGGAGCGACCCGGCTTGTACCTATCACGATCTATAATCCCTGAAAGTTTCACATTGATATCTTTTACCGTTCCTGAGATTATCCGCGGACAAAATGTCATTTTGAATTCAGAAAATGGTCTTTAACTTGGCACCGGAAGCGAATTTCCAAATTTTCTCTCAGATAGATCAAGTTCATGTTACGACACATCTTTCCTGAAAATTTCATGTAAATCCCTCCAATAGTCTTCGAGAAATTGCGTGCACAAAATTAGAAAGTCAAAAAAATAAGAATAATAATAATAATAACTAGATACTTATTGCCTAGGCAATAACAGGTCTTCCGTTTTCTTGACTTCTTTGAAAAAAAAAACCCACAATCATCTCAATAAGATTACTCTAAATAATAACAAAAGTTATCTCAAGGCTTCCAAAGATATGTAGATACAGATAAAAACAAACGGAATTACTTTTCTGTTTTCTTTATGTACTTCGTCATGAATGAAAGTGCTCCAAACGAATAAAATGTAAAAAATAATTTGCATGGTCATGGTCTATCTAACATCTGCATTAGCCAAACATTTCTGCAAAAAAAAAAAAAAAAAAAAAAAAAAAAAAAACTTTAAAAATTCACTTATTTGCATCGCTTCCTGTCACGACCGGAAGTGACGACAACGTACGATTTTTACATGATGTAGATAAACTGGTAACTAACTATAAGTTCTGAAAGTTTTTGACTTCAGTCATGTAGTGTTTTTGAGCATTAAGGTGAACAAAATCTCAACTTGAGGACAGAAAAACATGCGACCGGAAGTGCATTTTCCTAAGATGGTTGACTTCACACTAGACAATTGCAGTCTCAATAACATATGTAAAAATCATTTCAAAAACTTTATCAATAAGTGATATTTTTGGGAATGTTTAAAATCCCAATAACATAGTTTCTTTTTTATAATTGGAAAGTGTCGTTTTTTGTTTCCAGTGAGACCAACACATATAGAAACTGTGAAAGAGATTCAATTATATGATGCAAGTTTTATTTCAAAAGTGAAAAGTTTAAATTTTCAATTTCTTTGATCACTTCCTGTAACGACCGGAAGACACGGCTGACGCTATTAACCCAAAAAGTTTTGCCTACTCATTAAGTTCTATTACTCATATAAGTTTGGTGTCTTAATCTCTTACCGTTTCTGAGATCTCACTTTGACAAGTTCTCATTTTGCGGACAGTAAAACATGCGACCGGAAGAGAATTTTACCAAGATATTTGACGTTACTCTAGACATTTGCAGTCTAAATAACATATCTAAAAATCATTTCAAATACTTCATCTATAAGCGATATTTATTGGAAAGTAAAATACTCAAATTATGTAGTTTTTCTCTTATAACCGGAAGTTGACGTTTCTGTTTCCGGTGGAACTAACATATTTCGAAACTGTAAAACAGATGCAATAATGTGATGCAAGATTTAATTAAAATAAGAAAAGTTGAAATTTTCGATTTCTTTGATCTCCTCCTGTGACAACCAGAAGTGACGGCTGATGGATTTAAACATATTCTGCAAACGTACTTGTCATGATCAATAAACCCTGAAAGTTTGAGGTCTTAATCTTTTACCGTTTCTGAGATATCATCCGGACATGATCTCTTTTGAAAAAACGGAAATTGGACATATCTGACGACGGGAAGTGAATTTTGCAAATTCCTTAAAAATGTTTTTAGTTTATTTTATTTTTCATAATCCCTGAAAGTTTCAAGAAAATCCATCGAGCCATCTCTGAGAAATCGCTTGGACAAAATACGGGAAAAAAATAATAATAATAATAAACAGTAGAATCACTATAAGGTCTTCCGTCTGAAACGGAAGACCTTAATAAGAAACAGTAGAATCACTATAGGTCTTCCGTTCAAAATGGAAGACCTAACTAGAAACTCATTACTAGTAATGAGAAGGTCTTCCGTTATACTACTTCCTGTTTGCAGGAACACGTCTTTTCCAACGTCGGTATTAGCCTAAAACTTATGTAGAAACAAAATAACTTAAAAAATACTTTTTTGCTTTGTTTCCTGTCACGACCGGAAGTAATGACGACACACGATTTTTACACGAAGCAAATGAACTGATGACTGACTTTAAGTCCTGAAAGTTTTAGACTTCAGTCTTTTACTGTTGCCGAACAATTGTGAGAACAAATTCTAATTTTGAGGACAGGAAAACACACGACCGGAAGTGAACTGAATAAAAATCTCTGAATTTTCTCTTGACTTTCGCAGTTTCTACAGCATATGTAAAAAACATTTCAAATACTTATCTATAAATGATATTTATGAGAAAGTTAAACCACGAAATAACGTAGTTTATCTCTTAAGACCGGAAGTTTAAAGTTTTTTTTTTCCGATGGAATCTAACATATTTCAAAACAGCGAAAGGGAAGCAATAAAGTGATGAAAGTTTTAATTTTAAAAAGAAAAGTTGAAATTTTCGATTTCTTTGATCACTTCCTGTGATGACCGGAAATGTCGGCTGACGCTTTTAACCCTATGTGTTTTGCCTTCTCACCAAGTTTTATTACTTCTGTAAGTTTGGTGTCTTACTTTCATGCCGTTTCCGAGATCTCGCTGAAATAACTTCTCATTTTGAGGACAAGAAAACACGTGACCGGAAGTGAATTTTACTAAGATATTTCATGTCACTGTAGACATCTGCAGTCTTAATAACATAATAGTTTTTTTTATGTCTCATTGATTCACCATGTAACCCCCCTTTTTTCCTCTAAATTTCGTTTGAAGAAAAAAAAAATCAAAAGCTTAGGCCTACATATTCTTCCATTCATTTTCTGGTTCTCAAATTTTGTGGAAGTATGATCACTTAGTTTGGGTCTAATAAGATATGTCGATGATCGGGAAAGAGGGAATGTTGGCAGTGAAATGGCTGCGGGCCGGAAGTAGTAGTGCTGTATTCCTAGGACGCTTCCCGAAATCACATATTATAAATCCAAAGTAACGAGTAAATCAGTTTCCGAGTTTATAAAAGCAACAATTTTAACTTTGAAGAAATACATGCAGGGACACAGACGGAAGTGGCCAGTAATTTTTCGGGCCTCCGGACACATACAATTTAGATACTGGTATATAACAACAATTAGCGAATTGAGTGATAAAATGACATGTATTGAGTATTTTTTTTTTATATAGGGCTTTAAAAAGTGTTTAGGGCAATTTACACTACATAAAGATTTGTAATTAAAATTGATAAAAAGAATATATGTTTTAAATAATATTCAAACCAGGAACCTATATACTAACAGTATATAGGTCCCTGTTCAAACTAAGATTTATTTCATGAGTCGATTTTGAACGGCAATAGAAGTATTTATCTCAGATTTAAAAAGAAATAAATTTTGCTTCGCTAACATTAACAACCTGTCGTTTCAAGCTCGTAAAATTTTGACATTTTATACTAGTATCTGTGAAACGCCCCTTGAACCGAGGTCTGATAAATTTGTATATATACGCATTGGATATTCTTGTATCTATCTACTGAGTAACATCTGGTGGAAACGCCGACATTGCTGAGCACTGTCATTTTAGCTCAATTTTCTTTTGTCGAAAAGGAATTACCCCCTACCGAAATACATTTTTTCTTTGTTTTGTTTCTTATGGGGGGGGGACGGATTTTTAACTTGTCATTTTAAGCCCCCTTTTTTCTGAAATGTTGTTACATACATCACGTACATGCCTTAAAAAATGGCCAAATATGATTCATTAAAAAAATAAACAGTCATTCTTCCCATTTATCAATTCAAAGATTAAACGGAACTTATTGCAAACCTTCCTACACAAAAATGTATTTATTTTTGTAACCTTTAATTCAGACAAACACTGCATCTTTGGAAGAAATTAAAATAATAATCAGATGCAATATTACAGGGAAATAATTTAATTTTGTTTGTATTCTAGTCTCTGATTGGTTAATATCCAAAAAGGAACACAAATTATTTCTGTATAACCTGGTTTGGTATGGGGACACCCCCCCCCCCCCAACAACCAGCTGAATCATCTGTATCCATACAATCTTCTCATTTCCAGTCCTCGGGATTCAGGGAAAATTCCAAATTTAATAAATGTACCTTTAACTTCAAACAATAATTCGATCTTACCACATGTAAACAAACAACAAGGCTGCTAGGCCTATGTATCAGTTTTTACCTCCCCTCACTTCCCATCACTTCCGTTAATTCCGTTACTATGGTTGTATTAATGAGTGGCAAATTTGAACTAATAAAAAGCAACGAAATTTTACACCCATAGTTATTTAATGATTTTAAAATTAAATTATAAGGAATGACTCTTATTCTTGGCCAAATTATTCGAGTATAACCTGGTTTGGGTCAGTATACGCTATTTTATAATCCACTTTGCGGATTATAAAGCGTAAACTGACCCAAACCAGGTTATACTCGAGTATAACCTGGTTTGGGTCAGTTTACGCTATTTTATAATCCGCTTCGCGGATTATAAAGCGTAAACTGATCCAACCTGGTTTGGGTCAGTTTACGCTATTTTATAATCTGCTTCGCAGATTATAAAGCGTAAACTGACCCAAACCAGGTTATACTCGAATAATTTGGCCAAGAATTAGAGTCATTCCTAAAATAAATCTGTATTCAATCTTTAAGATTTAATTTCCTCATATTATGTTTTGGGGTTTTTATAAATAATGATTATTTACTAGGAATTGAATACAGGCATGATGTATGGGGGGTTCCATACATAACGTTTCACTGGAAATTGATTGATATAGAATGAAGATGTTCACTGAATGGCTAATTGCACCCACCTCTAACCCCCCCCCCCCCATTTTTGAAGTAAACTCAAATCTTCCCATTTTATGCATAAAAAAAATCTGGTCAATTTTTTTTTGTTTTTTTTTTTTTTTTGCAGCATTTATTTTTTCTCATTTTTCCGCCTAGTCCAAGACTTTTAACAAATGATACTAGATTTTATTCTCAAATTTCAAGAAATATATATCGTAGCAAACATAAGTTTCGCTCAACCAGAAGCTAGGCTGTCTCCGTAAACAGTAAAAACCGGTTCTTTACTTGATTGAGACAACAAACACATTGACCCGCAAATGAGCGTGACGAAGGCAGATCGTCATTTATCGCGTTTATACACACAGAATAAACGTTTTGAAAAAACATGATATTTTTTCTTCATTAAATTTAATGCTTTACAAAGAATCAACCTTTTCAAACTTCGTCATTTACTACATGTAGGGCTGAACAAAATTTTAATCGCATATATAAACATATATGCTGGGAACGGTTTAACATTTTTTTTTTTCATTTATTGTTAATTATTTCACTATACATGCAGAAGTATATATCGATTATGTGCATGTACAATCGCTTTCAATGTATTAAGAATTGGATAAAAAAAAACTAGCACCTAATTACATGTATATCAGCAAAATTTAATATTCAATATTGGAAATGTCCAATTATATGGAACTTAGCTCTAAAATTCATATTCTCTTTTTTCTTGATATTTTATTGGCTCTAAATGATATAAACAACAATGAAAATAAGTTGATAGCGCTCAGATAAAAATGCTGGAAAAATATATAACATACGCAACTTGCATTTTGTGACGTTATCTTTACCGGTGTTTTTCTCATAATGACGTCAAAATACATAAGGGCCCTTTTCACATGGGACGGCTCATATATAAAAATCATTTACAGAACTCCATCTATAAGCGATATGTATTGGAAAATTAAGAACCCCTATTATGTAGTTTTTCTCTTATAACCGGAAGTTGTCGTTTTTTGTTTTCGGTGGGACCAACACATATTGTAACTATGAAAAAGATACAATTATATGATGCAAGTCTTATTCCAAAAGAGAAAAGTTGAAATTTTTGATTTCTTTGGTCACTTCCTGTGACGACCGGAAGTGACGACTGAGGCTCTTAACCCAAATGGTTTTGTCTACTCCTCAAGGTCTAATACTCCTATAAGTTTGGTGTCTAAATCTCTTACAGTTTCTGAGATCTCGCTCGGACAAGTTCTCATTTTGCGGACATATAAACGCGCGACCGGAAATGAATTTTACAAAGATATTTGACATTACCCTAGACATTTGCAGTCTTGATAACATATTCAAAAATCATTTCAAATACGTTATCTATAAAAAATATTTATGGGAAAGTAAAATACTCAAATTATGCAGTTTTTTGCTTATAGCCGGAAGTTGACTTTTTTGTTTCCGGTGGGACCAACATATTTCGAATCTACAAATAGGATGCAACAATGTGATGAAAGAAAAAAATCAAAAAAGAAAAGTTGAAAATTTCGATTTTTTTTATCACTTCCTGTGACGACCGGAAGTGACGGCTGACGCTCTTAACCCAAATGGATTTGCCTACTCATCAAGATCTATTACTCATATAAGTTTGGTGTCTTAATCTATTACCGTTTCTGAGATATGACTCAGACAAAATATTTCTGAAAAAAACGGAAATCGGACATATCTGACAACCGGAAGTGAATTTTGAAAAAAATGAAAGATACATTTGTAGGTATTTGCATTCTCTATTATCCCTGAAAATTTCAAGAAAATCCATCCAGCCATCTCTGAGAAATCGTCAAAACAAGAAAGGGAAGAAAAAAATAAGAAGAAGAAGAAGAAGAAAAAACAGTAGAATCACTATAAGGTCTTCAGTCTGAAACGAAAGACCTTAATAACAGAATGCCGTGTAAAGTTCATGTCAAAACATGGTTGATGCAAAACAATTCCTGAATTTTCCCCTTCAATTCGAGCATTTCTGCATTGGACAGGGCTGATGGTTGTTTATGAGATGATAAACTATGTGTAAACTTTCTTAGTTTAGCAGAATCATGAACATTTTCGGCGTGATGAATAATTTGTTTACAGTAGTGATGAGGCTTTCGCGCACCTGCAGGAGCGGATCCAAGGATTTACAAATGAATAAAATTTAATAGAAATGAAGTTTTAATACTTTTAAATATTATTTAATGAAATTATTAATATGCAAGTAATAGATATACAAGAAAATGCGAAATGCTAATGAATGCAGCTGACAATCACTACTTTCTAAAGATAAATTAATTCTAAATAAAATAATTATAAATTCTATAGACAAAACAGAAGAAGAATGAATGGTAGCAAAATATCAAATCACATCAGGGGAACCGAATTTTATTAATGAAACTCTTAAGAAGTTCCTTATAAGTTGTGAATTTTACATCTGTGTATTCTATCTGGTTGCTTCGAGGAAGGGGGGGGGGGGGGGGTCTTGAACATAAACATGTAAACTAGCATTATTTTGTAGAAAGAATTAAGGCTTATAATTTTGAAAACGTCAAGAAGAGTTCCTTGTGATATGAAGGTCAAAGTCATTTTATAAAGAATGCAAAAAATAAAAGCGAAAAAGAGAAAAAGGGGGGGGGTAAAGATGGCAATGTCTTCTACAGTTAACAAAAAATAGGGGCGAATAAAATGCACACACATATCAAATACAACCATTTTTATTTAATATAAACTCGTTTCCATGGCAACAGGAAGGTTTTTCTGGCCTGTCCCAATCACCAGGTAGGTGTTAACTCTACACCACTTCCTACGTGAATGAGCACTGAGTAGTCCCCGCAAACTATATATACGGGGGAAAAATCAATATTTTGTAGTGTTTAAAAAACGTTGGTCCTATGTTTTCGGAAATTCTAAGATATTTAAAGATATTGAATTCCTTCTTAATCCTATCAAGAAACTGGTAGTACGTAAAATCTTCATAGAGGGGCCTTTACATACCCTATGAATATTACAGAAAAAAGAAGTTAGAAAGACGAAGAAATAGAAAAAATCGACTTTTTAATCCAATTTCTGTGACGACCAGAAGTATTGACGACGGAAAGAATATTCATGGTGACATCTACAAGTCATTATCTATGATATCTGACAGAGTTAACTTTCATATCTTAAGCTGTTCTGGAGAAATGGAGCGGACAAAGTCCTTTACAAAATTTCGTCTATACAATAATATTAAGAATACTAGAAACTCATTACTAGTAATGAGAAGGTCTTCCATTATACTACTTCCTGTTTGCAGGAACACATCTTTTCCAACGTCGGTATTAGCCTAAAACTTATGTAGAAACCAAATAACTTAAAACAATACTTTTTTGCTTCGTTTCCTGTCACGACCGGAAGTAATGATGAACGATTTTTACATGATGCAAATGACCTGATGATTGACTTTAAGTTCTGAAAGTTTTAGACTTCAGTCTATTACTGTTGCCGAACAATTGTGAGAACAAATTCTAATTTTGATTACAGGAAAAACACACGACCGGAAGGGAACTGAATAAAAATCTCTGAATGTTCTCTTGACTTTTGCAGTATCTACAGCATATGTAAAAAACATTTCAAATACTTATCTATAAGTAATATTTATGAGAAAGTTAAATCACGAAATAACGTAGTTTATCTCTTGAAACCAGATGTTTAAAGTTTTTGTTTCCGGTGGAATCTAACATATTTCAAAACAGTGAAAGAGAAGCAATAAAGTGATGCAAGTTTTAATTTTAAAAAGAAAAGTTGAAATTTCTGATTTCTTTAATCACTTCCTGTGACGACCGGAAGTGACGGCTGACGCTTTTAACCCCATGTGTTTTGCCTTCTCACCAATGTATTTTACTCCTATAAGTTTGGTGTCTTACTCTCATGCCGTTTCCGAATCTCGCTGAAATAACTTTTCATTTTGAGGACAAGAAAACACGCAACCGGAAGTGAATTTTACTAAGATATTTTTGATGTCACTCTAGACATCTGCAGTCTTAATAACATATATAAAAGTCATCTACAGGACTCCATCTATAAGGAATATGTATGGGAAAATTAAAAACCCCTATTATGTAGTTTTTCTCTTATAACCGGAAGTTGTCGTTTTTTGTTTCCAGTGGGACCAACACATATCGTAACTGTGAAAAAAATACAATTATATGATGCAAGTCATATTCCAAAAGAAAAAAGTTGAAATTTTTGATTTCTTTGATCACTTTCTGTTACGACCGCAAGTGACGGCTGACGCTCTTAACCCAAACGGTTTTGTCTACTCCTCAACGTCTAAAACTCCTATAAGTTTGGTGTCTAAATCTCTTACAGTTTCTGAGATCTCACTGGGACAAGTTTTCAATTTGGGGACATCTAAACGCGCGACCGGAAGTGAATTTTACAAAGATATTTGACGTTACTCTAGACATTAGCAGTCTTGATAACATATTCAAAAATCAGTTCAAATACGTTACCTATAAAAAATATTTATGGGAAAGTAAAATACTCAAATTATGCAGTTTTTCGCTTATAGCCGGAAGTTGACGTTTTTGTTTCCGGTGAGACCAACATATTTCGAAACTACAAATAAAATGCAATAAAGTGATGCAAAAAAAGATTCAAAAAAGAAAAGTTGAAATTTTAGATTTCTATTATCACTTCCTGTGACGACCGGAAGTGAAGGCTGACGCTCTTAACCCAAATGGTTTTGCCTACTTCTCAAGATCTATTAACCATATAAGTTTGGTGTCTTAATCTCTTACCGTTTCTGGGATATGACTAGGACAAAATATTTTTGAAAAAAAAACGGAAATCGGACATATCTGACGACTGGAAATGAATTTTGAAAAAATGAAAAAAACGCCTAGGGGTATTTTCATTTTCTATCATCCCTGAAAATTTCAAGAAAATCCGTCCAGCCATCTCTGAGAAATCGCCCCGAAAAGAAAAGGGGGAAAAAAAAAAATAATAATAAAAAGAAGAAACAGTAGAATCACTATAAGGTCTTCCGTCTGAAACGGAAGACCTTAAAAAGAAGAAACAGTAGAATCACTATAAGGTCTTCCGTCTGAAACGGAAGACCTTAACTAGATACTTATTGCCTAGGCAATAACAGGTCTTCCGTTTTCTTGATTCTTTTTTCAATTGATTTGAAAAAAAGCTGAAAATGCAAAAAAAAAAAAAAAAAAAAAAAAATTTCTCCCAGCAGGGATCGAACTCAAAACCTTTCGTTCGTAAGGCACATGCGCTAACCACTAGACCATGCATTCTGATAGACATGGAGGTAGTAAATTAACTGTTTAAGAATAAATATTAGGAATAAAAGCACGTGTCCTTTTGTTTGTTATGGAATGTAGTAATCAGTATTGAATAGATTGAGAAACACGATTGGTGTATAATGCAAATGCAGATTTTCGGTTTCAAAAAATATTTGAGCTGGTCTATATTTGGAATGCATTGAGTTAATGATGCATTGGAACTGCAGTATCGTGACTTTGTTTACAAATATTTGAAAATATCGGATCGGGCTCGGATGTGACTGAATATTCTGAAATAATAGGTAAGATTAAAAGAAGCTTCTCTGTGTGGATTGAATTAAATGTAAGTAGCATGAATCAAAATTTCAGATATGCATTTTAGGAAGAAAATATGTCAATGAGAGCGTGAAAATTTATTTGCTAGGAAGAAGTCGCTGTTTTCGACATCTTTCGATTAATATTAATTCCAAATAAAATTGAAATAATTCCAAATACTAGAGAAAGCAAGAGTGCTTGGTGTTAAAATATCATATCATATCAAGAGAATCGAATGCTATTCATAACAACTGAAGAAATAATCGAGAAAAGCTTTAATTAATTTTTATGTTCATCGGCACCTAAATTTCAGATACGAAAAAAGATGTAGTGTTTGCCGTTAACATTCATAATTTCTATATCCTTTAGAGATTCATCGTCAAACTTTCAGGAAACTTTCTTTTAGGTTTCTTCTGCACATCACCGAAATGTTATGTCGATCCGAGATGTTGTATGAGTTTACGAGAAATATTCTAGGTTGCTGTTGATTTGAATTTTTTTTTTTCTTTTTTCTTTTTTTTTTTGAAAAGAGGAGTAAATTAATCATTGATTCTGACCTTTTAGTCAAAGGTCATCAATGTTCAAGGTCAAAGGTGAAGGTCAAATGTCATAAAAAAAGGAAATACCGTAAGTTTTGGAAGATAAGACGATACTTTTTTTCTCAGAACCGCTGGGGTCGTCCTATTTAACGAATCGACCTATCTAAGGCTCAAATTTACGAAAAATGCCCCCAAATCAGTAAAATTTATGTCAATTTTAAAGCAAATCTGTGCCATTTTCGTATTTTTTAGAATTATTTTACCGAGAAAAAAAATAATAAACAATAAAGAACTAAATATTTATTCCATTGATTTCTTACAAAATAAATTCCATTAAGTATCCGTCGATGCACAAAAAAAAAAAAAAAAAAAAAAACTTATTACCGGTATTTCATCTAGTAATTAATGTCTCAAAGTATATTTACAACATGCCATGTCCATCTTGTGAAGTTCGAAGTCGCAATCGTTTACTAAAAAGAAAACCGCAGCCGTATCAAAATTTAAAATACGGAAAAGTTTTCACAATCGCAATTGTAATCTTTTTTTTACCATTTATTTGTGACGATTAATTGAAATAGTATGCTTAAATATTTTTTCATTGTCTTGTGATATTTATTTAAAAGTAAAATGCATATAGTAAATTGTTGCCTAAATTTATTTACCAAATATACCGCTAGTTAACTATTAAATTTATAACTTAATTAATTATAATAAAACGAACTCATCTTGAATATACTATTATGCGTTTTTGGAAGTTATAAATTCATTTATTCACGATACGTTATTTTTTATTCACAGTTTTTTTTTTTTGTATAACTAATATTTATCCAATAATTTGCCCAGATTTTTAACCAATAATTTAATCAGAATACTAAACTTGTAAAAACAAATCTATTGTCTTTAGAAAACCAATCAGACAGGTGATTAAAAAAACAAAACCGTCAATCAGAAAACGTTTTACAATTGAGTATGTTTTGATAGCAGAACATTTCGATCCGCCGAAGCGTTTAAAAGGGGGGCTATGAGTTCACTGGGTATCAAAGTCACAATGCCTCCAGTACAGTCGCGCCGGTCCTACACCGCAGGGTTCAAGCTTGAAGTAGTCCAGTATGCTGAGGAAAATGGTGGAAACATGGCAGCACAACGACATTATGGAGTCAGCGAGAAGGTCATCAGAACCTGGCGAAAGCAGAAAGATGTCCTCCGGCAGACGAAGAAGACAAGGAAAGCCTTCCGCGGCCACACTGCATACTGGCCTGAACTCGAGAACCATCTCGAGGAATTCGTCATGGAGCAGAGAGCCGCCTGTAGAGCAGTCAGCACCGTCCAGTTAAGACTAAAGGCTGTAGACTTGGCACAGACCATGAAGATCAACGACTTCAAGGGTACAGCGTCCTGGTGCTACCGTTTCATGAAACGAAAGTCTTTATGTATACGTCAGCGCACCACCCTAGCCCAGCAGCTTCCAGACGACCACGTCCAGAAAATCGCATCATTCCGGCAGTTTGTAATGGAGCAGATCCAGCGACACAACTTAAGCAGCAACAACATCATCAACATGGATGAAGTTCCCCTGACATTCGACATCCCGATGAACCGGACCATCGACAACCAGGGTGCAAAGTCCATCACCATCCGGACCACTGGCCACGAGAAATCATCCTTCACCGTAGTCCTCAGCTGTACTGCTACCGGCAAAAAACTTCCACCCATGGTTGTCTTTAAGCGGAAAACCGCTATTAAAGAAAAGATGCCTTCTGGTATTGTGGTTCACCAGAACGAGAAGGGGTGGATGGACAACGATGTTATGGACCTGTGGCTGACTTCCTGCTACGTTAAACGACCAGGGGGGTTTTTCCGACAAACCAAGAGCCTGCTTGTCCTCGACTCGATGAGAGCCCACATCAGCGACGTCACCAAGGACAGAATAAAGTCAACAGGGACCATTCCCGCAGTTATCCCCGGCGGCCTGACGAAAATATTACAGCCACTAGACATTTCCGTCAACAAATGTTTTAAGACAGAGATGCGAAAAATCTGGGAGGACTGGATGACGAATGGCGAGAAAAGCTTTACCAACACTGGAAGAATGAGGCGCGCATCATATGCCACCGTGTGTCAGTGGGTGAAGGACGCTTGGGCAGCCGTTCCAGAGAGAGTGATCATCAGCGGGTTTGTCAAGGCTGAAATTGTGCACGCCCCCCTTCCTGATGAAGAAGAAGAACTCCCGTTAGCTGAAACAACTGATGACCTGCCGTTGGCCTTAGCTGCTCTGTTTCACAGTGACAGTGAGGACTCAGACTTCGATGGGTTTTCTTCCGACGAAGAGAGGAATTCTTAGTGCCGATTTTGGACTGTGTGACTGTGTTGCAAACTTTGTGCTCGTTTACCAGTGCGTGTTTTAATGTGACTCTATTTGACATTAGTGCATTTTTGTTACTAGTGCTGAATATATTCTCTATCTTTATTTATTACCATTGCCATATTTTATGTATCGTAATAAATACGTTTAAAATTTGATTTATTTTTTTCTGTGAAGAGGTATTAGAGGTTTTACAAGCAACAATTGAGTTATAAATGCGGGTGACAAAAATATAATTTTAAGAGATAGTATGAAGTTTTACATTAAGCAATTAATGAGTTATAAATGCGGGTAATAAAAATTTAATTTTATTGATATGGAGTTTTACAAGCAACAAATGAATAATAATTGCGGGTGACAGAAATATAATTTTAACTGATATTATGAGGTTGACTTAGAAATCATTACAAAATAATTTTTTTTTTTAAATGATAAAATTGAAAGCTTCCTCGTACCCAAGGGGTACACTGAATTATACAAAGATTGGCTTCGAATAGAATTTTAATTGTCAGACAGATAAAGGGATATACACTGTGTACACAAAGGTGTTAACACCTGTGTTGGTTAAAACACCTGCGGGGCATGATTAACAGATCCACGTGCCGATACAGGGGTATTAGTGCTATACATCATTGAACAAACAAAACTGTGAAATTCTTGATGACTGTTAAATTGCGAATGTACTCTCAATTAAATTTATTTTTTACAACAATATCTCATGCAAAATTATAGCATGTTTATATGATTGATTTATTTTGCTCACTGTTACATGTAATAGTCATTTGCGCGTTTTAGCAAATCCCTGGACAAAAAAAATATAAAAATGGCGGTCATCGAAGTTAATTTTTTACCCCGGTAAATAATGTCGGAATAAAAGAATGTGTACACGATGTTCTAGATTGGAAATGATTATTGTTTGATTTCTGGTATTTCCCTAATTATAGCTGTTTTAAACTACCGTATTTATGTGTTTAACGACAGAGTCATACTACGACGGCATTGAACAGGCAAGTTGGAGAAAATACGTTATATCACAATTCAAGGAAGTTTTAACTACGTTTGTATAAAACACTATTAAAATACTGTACTCATAAAAATACTAGTTTATTTTCTCAATACGTTAATATCACGGGTTAAGTTAAAGAGGTTTACATGTTCTGATACGTACTATCTACGTAGGAATCTCTAGAAATCGATAAACAAAGCCTCGTCCTATCTTCCGCATTCGTCCTATCTAAGGATTTTAAAAAAATTACGGCTGAAAATGAGCCTTTCGACCTATACACCCCATCGACATATACCCCAAAACTTACGGTAACTCTACTTTCTATGTTTTTTTTTACTTCATCACGACTGAAATTACTCCAAACAAATAAAATGTTCATTCTACACATAAATTATTCACAACCGATCATCCCTAAAAGTTTCCGTGAAACCTACTGATGTTTGAGACAACTTCCGGTTTTTCTGCCGGCACTTCCGGTGAAAATAATTTGCAATGTCATGGTCAAACTATCATCCACATTACGAAAACATTTTTTAGAAAGAAAAAAACAAACTTGAAAAATTCACTTTTTTGCATCGCTTCCTGTCACGACCAGAAGAGATGGCAACGTACGATTTTCACATGATGTAGATAAACTGATGACTGACTATCAGTCCTGAAAGTTTTAGACCTCAGTGGTTTACTGGTGCTGAGCAATTAGGTGAACAAAATCTCATTTTGAGGACTGGAAAACACACGACCGGAAATGAATTTTACTAAGATGTTTGACGTCACTCTAGACAACTGCACTCTCAATAACATATATAAAAATCATTCAAAGAACTTTATCTATAAGCGACATTTATGGAAAGTTAAAAATCTCTATTATACAGTTTTTCTCTTATAGCCGGAAGTTGTTTTTTTTTTAATGTGCTGGGTAGGTCCAACACATATCTAATCTTTAAAAAAGATAAAATGAATTATATGTTGCAAGTCTTTTATTTCAAAAGAAAAATGTTTAAATTTTTGATTTCTTTGATCACTTCCTGTGACGACCGGAAGTGATGGTTGACGCGTTTAATCATATATGTTTTGTCTACTCCTCAAGATCTATTATTCTTATAAGTTTGGTGTCTTAATCTCTTACTGTTTCCGAGATCTCGCTCAGAGAACTTCTCATTTTCAGGACAGGAAAACACGCGACCAGAAGTGAATTTTACAAAGATATCTGAAATTACTCTAGACATTTGCAGTCTGAATAAAATGTCTAAAAATCATTTCAAATTCCTTATCTATAAAAGATATTTATGGGAAAGTATAATACTCATAACCGGAAGTTGACGTTTTTGTTTCCGGTGGAATCAACATATTTCGAAACTACAAATGAGATGCAATAATGCGGTGCAAAAAAAGATTCAAAAAAGAAAAGTTCAAATTTTTTATTTCTTTGATCACTTCCTGTGACAACCGGAAGTGACGGCTGACACTCTTAACCCCAATGGTTTTGCCTACTCCTCAAGGTCTATTACTCTTGTAAATTTGGTGTCTTAATCTCTTACCGTTTTTGAGATCTCACTGGGAACAAAATATTTTTGAAAAAGACGGAAATCGGACATATCTGACGACCGGAAGTGAATTTTCAAAAAATGAAAAAAACGTCTGGGGGTATTTTCATTCTCTATCATCCCTGAAAATTTCAAGAAAATCCGTCCAGCCATCTCTGAGAAATCGAGGGGGGCAAGAAAAGGGGGGAAAAAATAATAGTAATAATAAACAGTACAATCACTATAAGGTCTTCCGTCTGAAACGGAAGACCTTAAAAAGAAGAAACAGTAGAATCACTATAAGGTCTTCCGTCTGAAACGGAAGACCTTAATAACTAGAAACTTATTGCGAGCAATGAGAGGTCTTCCGTCCGATTCTGAAAAAAAGAAAACTCGAGATGAAAAAGTGATAAAAGAAATTCAGACACTCTGGGGATTTAACTCTGGTCGTCAGCGTGAAAATCCAACATGCTAACCATTAACCATTCACTTTTTTGCATCACTTCCTGTCACGGACGGAAGTTACGGCGATTCAAGATTTTGATACGAATCAAATAAACTGATGACTGACTATCAGTCCTGAAAGTTTTAGACTTCAGTCGTTTACTGTTGCTGAGCAATAGACCGGAAGTTGACGTTTTATTTCCGGTGGAATCTAACATATTTCAAAACAGTGAAAGAGATGCAATAAAGTGATGCAAGTTTTAGTTTAAAAAAGAAAGAAGAGAAATAATATGAGCGCATCCTCTGATCTAAAAAAATAAAACAGGTTTTGTAATCCTCAGAAATAGTTTTATCACTTAATAGTTGCATATTTAAGATCACAGGTTACGTCCTATATTAAATATCGAAAAATAGCTTTAAAAATTGGCTGTTTTGTAGAAATTTTCAGGATATGGGGAAAATGACGCATTTCATGACGTCATAATGCATAGGCTAGCCAGAAAATTACGTCATTTTTGATAGATATGCAGTCATCAAAGGTCTAAATGATATTTAATGCATTGTCAACAAAAACCAAGCAGTTTCAGTTTTTCTGAAATTCACAGGGCCAAAAAAGGCCCTAAGTAAACCTTGTTCTTTAATATTGAAACCACTACACTAGCACAATGTACCAGCCATCATCGATGTTTACCTTGCACTATTTCCCTGAAGTAACGAGTGCCAGGCAGGTTATTTTTTTTCTTATAGTGCGGAATTATAGGATGAAAACTAGCCAGCTAAATTTTGTGCAAGTGCTAGTAGATTTACATCGGATTTGTTACTTGAGTTTTAACAATAACTGATAGCAGAGAAAATAATCTGTTACTGATAAAAACAAAAAAAAAATATTGTGTTTACTTCCTTTATTCTTTATGCATTCAACTTTCTATTCTATGCAATTCCAAATACGGACATGTCCGTGTAATCTTTTTCTGTACTTCTACACTACTGCATCAGACCATTTGTGAAAGGCATGTCAAGATACATTATTTCGTGCCAAACTTCACGAGTAAATCTTAGCACCTTTTCTTTCTCTATTACATTCGTTAACTTGCATCTATAAAGGAATATAACCCTACTTAAATCAAAGAAAAATATTGAAAAATGTAAAAGTTGAAAAAATTGACTTTTTAAATTCGCTTCCGGTTGCGACCGGAAGTACTCCCGACGCACGAAAAGGCAAACCCGCATATCTAAAAGTCATATTCTATGCTCTCCAACAATTCTCCAGTTCATATCTTTAGCCGTTCTTGAGATCTGGCGCGGATAAAATTTCATTTCAAAATCAGAAAATGTCCATCACTTGGAACCGGAAACGAACTTTTCCAAAAATCTTTCAAATGTAACAATGGCATTTTATAGCGCATTATCCCTGAAAGTTTGATGGAAAACCATTGAATAGTTCTCGAGATATTGCGTGCACAAGATTTATCTAAAAAATCTATTTTTAAAATGTATTCTGGTAGACAATTTTAAAAACAAATTATATATTAAGCATTACAATAAGAGTCTCTATTACCCCTATTAAAATCAAAGAAAAATATTGAAAAACGTAAAAGTTGAAAAAATTGACTTTTTAAATTCGCTTCCGGTAGCGACTGGAAGTACTTATGATGCATGAAAAGGCAAACCTGCACATCTAAAAGTCATGTTCTATGCTCTCCAACAAGTCTCCAGTTCGTATCTTTAGCCCTTCTTTAGATCTCGCGCGGATAAAATTTCATTTCAAAATCAGAAAAATGTCCATAACTTGGAACCGGAAGTGAATATCTCCAAAATACTTTCAAATGTAACAATGGCGTTTTATAGCTCATTATTCCTGAAAGTTTGATGAAAAACCACTGAATAGTTCTCGAGATATTGCGTGCACAAAATATGTCTAAAAAATAAGAATAATAATATTAATAATAAGAAACAGTAGAATCACTATAAGGTCTTCCGTGAAGACGGAGGACCTTAATAATAAACACTACAATCACTATAAGGTCTTCCGTCTGAAACGGAAGACCTTAATTAGAAGAAACAGTAGAATCACTATAGGTCTTCCGTTGAAAACGGAAGACCTAAGAAGAAAAGTGAAAAATCAACAAAAGATTAATAAAAGGATCTTCTGCAGAAGGCGGAAGACCCTAATAAAAAACAGTAGAATCACTATAAGGTCCTCCGTGAAAAACGGAAGACCTTAATAATAAGAAGAAGAAACAGAGTAAAAACATTATGTTCCCAAACTTCGTTTGGGGAACATAATAATAACTAGAGCAAAGCTCGTTGCAAAGCAACGAGTAGATCTTCCGTCCGATTTGCGATGTTGACTGTGATAGATTTACTCAAAAAAAAAAAGAAAAGAAGGAAGAACAAGTATAATTGAATAAAACAGGCGATTGAATTATTCAAAATATGTTTAAAAACACATGAAAGAGTGATATCTTTTAATTTCAATCCATTTCCGGTTCTTTTAAATTCACTTCCGGTATGACAAGAAGTGCTCAAAACGACTTAAAACTCCACAGTGAATGTGTACAAATCTTTCCTGAAAGTTTGGATGAAAAATATTCATTTTTTGGACAACTTCCGGTTTAAAAGTACAACTTCCGGTGGAAATGAAATGATTTGAAACACTATATATGTCAATGTTATAAACATTTAAAAATAAAAAAATCAAAAATTGCATATTTTAAGCTACTTCCGGTGGACAACGGAAGTGACGCCGGAAAAAACGAAACACTGGAGACAAATGTACAGATCATGATCTATTATCCCAGAAAGTTTCATGACTCCATCTTGAACCATTTTTGAAAAGAGGCACAGACAAAATTTCAATTTAAAAAGAGAAAATCAAATATAACTCGCGACCGGAAGTGACATTGTCAAAATAAAAAAAAATGCTTCGTTTGGGGAACATAATAAGAAAAAGCAGAGTAAAAACAATATGTTCCCAAACTTCGTTTGGGGAACATAAATATTTGATTAATTATTCTTACTACATGTAGGACTGCCACAAAATTCAGCAGTAATTTCTGATACAATGGGTGTGCGCAGTCGTGGCGTTGGGCCAAATAATATCTATCCCTAAGCTATGGAAAACTCCTTTTATTACATGTTTATGGCTCAAAATGTGTCATACATTAACTCTTCTATACAAATAATATTTTTTAAATAAATCTGTTCCATATATTAAAGAATCAGTTTGTTTTACACTGGGCCCATAAACGAATTCACTGTGCATGTAAAACGTCAAATGACGTCATAGTTCATTTTGTGTGTTTTACTCGTAAAAGTTCCAATATTTAACAACAAATATCTCTGTAACAGATGCAGGTACCTTATTATATCAATAATTAAAAATGTTTTGAAAATTCCTAGTTTTCATGTAATGGCATTCAATTTTATTTTATTGTGTGTTGTAATTAAGATAAAGCCAACAAAATATAGCACAAAATCAGTTATTTATGGGTAATTTTATCAACTTCCTGCAATGATATGCAATATTCACTTCAAATTTATGATAATTTCTAAATATCGCAAAGAAAAAATTTGAGTTGAAAAAATATTTAGTTTCTTCTCTAGTTTCGGAAAATATTAATTGTTTTGTTGTATCCCAATTATTTACAAAACGCCAATAGTTAAATATCTGTGATGCTGTAAAGTCGTCAAAAGGCGTCACTGGGTGTTAAAGGGTTAATTTAAATATATATTGAAACGCATATATCACTTTTTGAAGTAGTAGTCTTAACTATATGGAACAAAGGTGTGGTGATTTCATAAGGCTCCATGCAAATGTAAAAAATTACACAGTCTTTTATGTGAACTGGGGAAAAAATAGAAAATAATTGTTCTTTAGAAAAAATACCTCACTTTCCATTGTAATGTAAAGTGGGGTATTTTTTTTGTAAAGAACAATTATCCCCCCCCCCCCCTGATTTTTTCCTATGGTGTACATGATAAATCAGTGTAAAAATATAATTTGTGCAGAAATTTCCAACAAGCCCCAGGTTTGAATTTTTTTTTTTTGGGGGGGGGGGGGGTTCTTGTCTACAAGTACCTCTGTTTGAAATTTGACTAAATACACATTTTCAGATGTTATTACAATATACGTGAATGGAACTCTCATCAAGCCATGAACCCTATCTGACACTAAATATGTGTTTTCCGGTACCAGGATCATTTGAGTAGAGTTTTTTTCAATTTCATATTGGTGAATTTTAAGAAATAATTAAACACACAACTGCTTGGTAATAAATCATATAGAGTGTGTATGTTTTCCCTTTATTTGTTACGAAAACATATCATTATAATAATAATCGTCATTAAGAATGTGGTAGGTAATGCTTACGTTTAAGAATGTCTTCTTCTTTTTTGTTGTTTATGACTGAAAGTAGATGCAAAATCATGGAAGCTATGGAATTCAAAATAGTGTGGGTTAGAGATACCCAGACAAAATTAATATCTGAATTCGTATACTGCAAGTTTCAATCCATTAAGTGTTTGTGTACACTACATGTACTTTTAACTTTTATTATGTTTATGATTAATCTAATGTGCTCATATTTTATAAGTAAGAATATAATTAGAAATAATATTTTACAACTGACTTTTAATATCTCTATGGTTTCATATATGATAATCACTTTTTACGCCCTTTTGAAAAAAAACCCTATTTGGCCAACTGCCATAATTTTCTACTCCAATATAAAAAAAACTGCCCCAAAGAAATCTGAGTACAAATGAAAAGTAACACGAAATAAATTCTATAATCTAATAATTATAATAAGTAAAACAAAGAAAATCTGGAGACCAACACCTTGAAGTTGAAATTGTGGAAGATTCTCACGTGTGGATACCGAACTGTTCAATTGGGTCTGTACCTAAAGTTGTAAACTTAAAGATATAAAACAGATTTCGTGAGAATGCAGCAGTGAATTTATTTTGTTGACCAGTTTTGACCAGAGACGGTCGTCATCAGAACAATCAAGCATGTAAATTTATCTATTGAAGTAAGAAATGCGGATGACGTTGCTATAAACAAAATAAAATGCGGACTGTTTTGTACATATGCGGAACTGCTTAACAATGGTATTTTATACAAAATATAATCAGTTTATGTTGTCTCTAAAGCTTTTTCTGACTTAAGATTTAGTAAGTAAATGAAATAATTTGGGGTTTTTTTATGATTAATAAAATAGTCCATAATTCCTGTGGATTGTTATTCTTCTGTTGTGTCATCCTTGTGGCAGTTCAGGCTGTTTCAGTGGACATGTGACGTCACAATGTAAAAAAAAAAAATACGGGAGGTTTGTATATATAGATTACTTTAAAATTATACAAGAGGAAATTAGGTTACATTTCCTATGAAATTTGGGAAAACATAAAATATAGTATGGTTTCATTAAATTCTACTTCTGTATAATCCTACTTTCCAGAGGAAAATAATTGTTCCCCTAAATTACATTAAATTAATTAATACACCTTGTGTATAAGTTCAAAAAATTAAGGTGTGCTTCCTCCCAGTTTAGGAGAAATATAGCATTACTGTCTGGAATTTGTGGAATGATTTTGGCTCTTAGTGTTTTTGGTACAGTCCCTGAAACGTTCTACTTTCCCATTTTTCTGTTCGCTCACCGTTCGTTCACCGTTCGTTCAGCGTGCGTTCACCGTTCGTTCACCGTGCGTTCACCGTTCGCTCTCCGTTCACAGTTTTGCGTTCAGCGTTCACCGTGCGCTCGCGTTCACCGTTCACAAAGCGTTCACCGTTCGCTCTTCGTTCGTTCACTTTGCGTTCACCTTGCGTTCAGCGTTCAGTCTTCAGTGTCATTCGGAACTCCGAAGTGAAGGACTTATCTTTTTTTAAGTAAGGATTTACAGGTTTTGAATTTAATAAATAAAATACCGTGTTTAAAGAATCATTATTTCATGGGAAAAAAATATCTACAATATTTATTTTTATTATTCTAACTTAGCTGTTAGGTTATTTATAAAATTTATCTGGAAAATAAATGTTGTTATAAGTACATGTTTGTACCTACGTAGAACGATGCTGAAAAATTAAATTTAAATACTGGCAAAATACTGATACTTCAAGAGCTGCAACATTTTGTTGTTATATTAAAGACGACAAATCGTTAATGGATAGATAATAATCGAAGTCAAATAATTTACCAACTGCAGCAAAAATACGAAAATATTTATTTCTATCACATTTTTTTTTAATAATACAGAAATACATGTTAGAACTTTTTCTGAGAATGATAAACAGTACTACGGATATCCAGTTAATTAAATATCTTTAGAGCGAATTAAATTGATAGTGTGGTTTAAAAAAAATATTTGTTTAAAATGTAATACATTAAAGAATTTTTTTCTACTTTACATATATAAAGTCTTTAATTAGAGAGAGAGAAATGCCTTTATAACATGATTATCATTTATACAACCAAAGTGATTCTCCAGTAATGATATTTTTCACCGTAACTTTAAATGTTTGTCATTCAATTTATTAAGAGCCCCCCTATCCCCTAAATCGGTTACTTAGTTAGTATTTCCAGTGCATTTTAATTAACATTTAAAAAGAAGTTAATGTGTTTTGTAGCACAAAAATTTCAGTCTCAAAACAAACATGCAACTAAACAAAGTCATTAAACAATAGTAGTTCAAAATATACATGTGCCGGTGGTGATATTTTAAATTGGCAGGGAGTATGTTTCAAATTCAAGCAGCTTAATTATTCCAAGTATTTATTCCCAATGTATTTTATTCATTCATTTATTTATTTATTTATTTATTTTTAGAAATGTTGGAATCAGATCTAGAAATGATAAGAAAAAATGTTAAAACTTCTTGGAAATGCTAACACTTTGCCTTCAGTGTGACGAGACTTTCACACCTGCACAGTGTCGAATGATTTTGATTGACAGGTCATGCACGTGCACTTCGTGTGAACTTGAAGCAGGAAAATAAAAAACCGATTAAGACTGTAAAACAAATGGATTTGCAGATAAAAAAAAAATGGTTACTTTTACTGCCTGATATATTTAGAAAAAAATTTAGAATTTTTGTTTGATAAAGGTACAAACATTTGCGGAAGGGGGGCTAAAACCGAATCTCTCTCTCTCTCTCTCTCTCTCTCTCTCTCTCTCTCTCATTTGTCTGTTTAATAAAAACTATGACAGCATTTACTTAAATATCAAGTTGTGAAAATTTAATATATAACAAATACATGTAATATGACTGCCTCTTTGTATCAACTTGTTCGAGTATAATCACGGCCGGGAAATGTCTACAGATACATGTAGAAGTCTGCTCAATAAATCATCATAAAAAATAAAACTGACACATAAATATATTATTGCATTAAAATTTTAAAATACGAGTGTATTTATGCAATACGTCCACATACCTTTGAAAAATATTTTTTTTCTTATTATTTTACACGGAATCGCCTTGTATGCTTGTTACAAACATTGTAATTCATTCTATAAATCCGAAGTTTTCTCTTCTAAAATCCACATTATTTGTAATGGTTTTATATATCAAATAAGAATAAACATATTTATTTTACAACTAGATTAATTTCATCTGTTATACTACAGCGTTCGGTAACAATTACGTTTTACAGCGATAAAAATCGTATTATCAAAAAGTTGCATTTAAACATCGTACATATGTGCAAAAAATATTGTAAGAAACTTAAATTAATAACTTTACTTAATGTGCATGTATCGTCTTTCTTAGGACAATTTTCATTGATTTGTTTATTTATTTATTATTTATTTATTTTTTTAGCACCAGGCATTAGAATACAATAGAAAAGTTTCAATGCAAGGAAAAGATCAGAGGCATTCCGAATAAATCGTTCATCTTGCGTTCACCGTTCGTTCACCGTTCACTTTGCGCTCACGTTTGCGCTCCGTTCGCGTTCTGCGTTCGCTCACCGTTCAGCGTTCACACATCGTTCACCAAGTTGCGTTCAGCGTTCACACATCGTTCACTCACCGTTCGCTCTGCGTTCGTTCAGCGTTCGTTCACCGTTCATTCAGCGTTCGCTCACCGTTCAAGTGGGAAAGTAGAACGTTTCAGGGACTGTATGAGGTCCTGTTGTTGGCACTGTAAAATTACTTTGAACTTTTGAACATTCCTTAGGAATTATCTTTTCTTGTACCACAAGGTGTATTAATTAATTAATATCTTTTCTTGTACCACAAGGTGTATTAATTAATTTAATGTAATTTAGGGGAACAATTATTTTCCTCTGGAAAGTAGGATTATACAGAAGTAGAATTTAATGAAACCATACTATATTTTATGTTTTCCCAAATTTCATAGGAAATGTAACCTAATTTCCTCTTGTATAATTTTAAAGTAATCTATATATACAAACCTCCCGTATTTTTTTTATACATTGTGACGTCACATGTCCACTGAAACAGCCTGAACTGCCACAAGGATGACACAACAGAAGAATAACAATCCACAGAATTTATGGACTATTTTATTAAAAACAATTATTTCATTTACTTACTAAATCTAAGTCAGAAAAGGTTTTAGAGACATCATGAACTGATTATATCTTGTATAAAATACCATTGTTAAGCAGTTCCACATATGTACAAAATAGTCCGCATTTTATTAGATCACCTGAGTCACTTAGGTGACCTATTGCTATCCGTTTTTGTCCGTCGTCGTTCATCGTGCGCCGTGCGTTAACATTTTAACATTTTCAGCTTCTTCTCTGAAACTGCTGAACCAATTTCAACCAATTTTTGTATATAGCATCTATGGGTGAAGGGGAACAAAAATTGTGAATTTCAGGGCTCATGCCCCCCTGGGGCCTGAGGGGTGGGGCTAAAACAACCAAAATTAATGCAGTCTTTAAAAATCTTCTTCTTCACTATTGGACATCAAGCAGTCAAAGTGTTGGCATGATTGTAATAAGCAGTGAGCCCTCTACCAAAACTGTGAAATTCATGGCCCCAAGGTAAGGGGTTGTGGTGTTAGGGTGGGGCTATATAGATCATATAGTGAAAGTGCATTATTTCTTTGAAAATCTTCTTGTCTGCTCCTGGGTATCAAACATACTAACTAAGTACATAGTAATGATGAGCAAGAGTGCCTCTTCCAAAATTGTGAATTTCATGGCCCGTGGGTCAGGGGTTCTGGTGTTAGGGCGTGCTCTTTAATTATGTTGTGAAAATGCATTTCTTCTGTTAAATAATCCTGTCTAATACTTTGTGTTGAGCAGATAAACGAAGTGCATAGTGCTTTTTACAAAATTTTTAAAACTTTGTGGTCCCAGGGCGAGGGGATTTTGTGTTTCTCATTGGGGGGTGGGGGTGGGTCTATTGATAATATAGTGAAAATGTGTTAATTCTTTGAAAATCTTCAACTAAGTGCAGAGTTATGACGATGAGAGTACCTCTTCCAAATTTGTGAAATTCATGACCCTGGGTCATGGGTTTTGGTGTTAGAGTAGGGCTGTGTTGAATCTGTAGTCATGGTATATGTAGTGAAAAAGCATTTTTTCTTTGAAACTCTTCTCTGCTCCTTGGCATATCAAAGGCAAACGAAGTAAAATTTTTAATAAGCAAGGGTGTTTTTACCAGATTTTTGAACATCTGGACCATTTGGTCAAGTGTTCTGGTTCTGGGCAGGGCTCTATTTATTATTTATTCTACTGAGAGAAATTATTCTCCTTTGCAATTCACTTTTGATAATTAATCACTGTAAATAATGTATTTGAAAAGTTAATAGAATAAGAGAATTGTGCAAAAAATTTTATTGTATACTAGTTATACAAAAACTACTTTCATAGTTTTAATGATCAGATGGACTTGTAAATAGTAGAATAATAAAAATGAGACAAAAGTAACTTATTAATTTGTTCTTCAAAGACCAAGAGAGGCCAATGTGAGAGATTACAATTGTACAGAATCACCAATAGTTTGATAACAGTCTGCATGGTGATAGTGCTAAATGGGGGATAGATTAGAATTTAATTTACCAGTTGTTACTAAATATTAGACTAATTATTTCATTGATCCTGATCATCCTATTTCTCTTGTTTTTGGCCAACAAAGCTTCATCTACCATTTTATTTCATATTCTATGGATCCTCTAAGTTATTGAATTATACTCAGGTGACCGTTAAGGCCCTTGGGCATCTTGTTTTGTTTATACATGTAGCAACTTCTTCCACATTTTTTACTTCAATAGATAAATTTACATGCTTGATTGTTCTGATGACAACCGTCTCTGGTTGAAACCGATCAACAAAATAAATTCATTGCTGCATTCTCATGAAGTGTTGATGATCTGTTTTATATCTTTAAATTATGATAAGTAATAAATCCACCACAATTATCATCAAGAAACCACTTTATTAATTGTTTAATGATGTAAATGGATTTTTAGCTCTACTGGTCAGAGACCAGAAGAGCTTATGTGATAGTAAGGTGTCCGTCGTCAGTCTGTCTGTCTGGCTGTCTGTCCGTCTGTAAACAATTTTTCAAAATGCTACTCCTCCTACAGTTTTGGTCTGATTTCAATATAACTTGGCACACAAGTAGACTACACTAAGATACATAATTCTGTATATTTGTTTTTGATTTCATTGAACAATATTGCCATGGTTACTAAAAATAGAAATTTCTGTGAAATACTTTCAAAATGCTACTCCTCTTACAGTTTTGGTCTGATATCAGTATAAATTGGCACACAAGTAGACTATACTAAGATACATAATTCTCTTATCGATATTTTATTTCAATGAACAGTGTTGCCATGGTTACTAAAAATAGAAATTTCTGTGAAAAACTTTCAAAATGCTACTCCTCCTATAGTTTTGATCTGATTTCATTATAACTTGGCACACAAGTAGACTACACTAAGATACATACTTCTATGTTTCGGTTTTTGATTTCGCTGAACGGTGTTGCCATGGTTACTAAATATAGAAATTTCCTTGAAATACATTCAAAATGCTACTCCTCCTACAGATTTGATCTCATTTCAATATAACTAAGCACACAAGTAGATAACACAAAGATATATAATTCTCTGTATCCATTTTTGATTTCGGTGAACATTGTTGCCATGGTCACTAAAAATAGAAATTTTCTTCAAATACTTTCAAAATGGTACTCCTCCTACAGTTTTGGTCTGATTTTAGTATAACTTGACACACAAGTAGACTCTACTAAGATACATAATTCTCTGTACCAGTGTTGGATTTTGATGAACGTTTTTGCCATGGTTACTAAAAATAGAAATTTTTTGAAATACTTTCAAAATGCTACTCATCCTACATGTTTTGTCTGATTTCAGTATAACTTGGCATACAAGTAGACTACACTGAGATACATAATTGTCATTATTGCTTTTTGATTTTGTTGAATGATGTTGCCATGGTTACTTAAATCGAAATTTCTGTAAAATTATTTCAAAGGCTACTCCTCATTTTCAAAGGCTACTCCTCCTACAGTTTTATTCTGATTGCAATAAATCTTGCCACAAAAACAGACTAAACCAAGGATCATTATTCTATTTATTGCTGTTGCAAAGTTTCAAGTCCAAGTGCTACTTTTATCTTCCTTTATAAGTACAACCGGTAGAGCTACAGTCTCATCAGAGACTTCTGGTTTTTTAAATTTATATTTACCATTAAAACTGTACCTAACAAGTAAGGGAATTTTCCAAGGTCAAAGTGTTTATTAAAAAAGATAAATAAATTAATTTAAAAAAAAACAATGTAATTTATTCTATCAACATTTTCAAAATCATAATCAAGGTCAGCTGTACTGTTTATTGTTGTATTGACCTTTGAATTTTTCATCAATTTAGAGTTTGCCAAAGTATCTCCTACATTCTTGTGTTTCTTCTTTAAATATTACTAGTTTGGAGTCTCTTAATAGAGTGTACAATGTATCATATATAATGTACTTTGTTTCTTCTCATAGCACAAACGACTTGACTGAAAAATGTTATTCCCTCCTTGCCACAATTTATAACACTTCCTTATTTTGGCAACAATCTCGGTCAAGATAAGAAAAACACAATGTCTCTAAACAGCTTTAAAATTTTCCCACACAGTTCACAATAAAACACATCATTCGTTTGATTGGCATAAGCTAGAAATCGGATTGAGTTTTAACAAAGAAATAAAAAACAAACAGACATGGCATCCTCAACGCCATTTTCCATTGTTTACATCCAGCAATTATGAATAGATAAAGAGTACCTAAAACCAAGAATAGTGAATATTCACTGTGCATAATAATGATATGTGCAGCTATGTGTTCAGTAAAATTGTTTGTGTAATTTTCAGTTACCTTTGCTTACGCAATTTTTGATTTTTTCCGTTTGTGCATTTTAAATGCCTTAATCATGTAAAAAATTTCAAAGTCCTTAATTTCATTATATTTGTGTAAAAATCCTTCAAGCTATTTGCAATTTTTACCTACATGTGCAATTTTATTTTACTCATGAATATTTTTCATCATGCTTGTGTATAAAATCGCGATCGTTGTGCAGAAAATACTTTTGACAAGATTGACATGCCATAAATATCCATACCCTGGTATATATCACCATTAAGAGTTGAAGGGACCAGCTTATAAATATGAGTTTATCTTATCAAAAAAAGGAAAACAGAGGTCTTTCAACCTTTAAAAATTTATTTTTAAAAAAAATTTGCATTTATTTATATTTGACTCTCAGTGACAAATTATATTAAAAATTGTTCAAAGTATGTTTTGGGGTTTGTCATCGAAATTATATATCATTTTATTTACAATAATATAAAATCATTAAAATCTGTAAAATGTTTTATACATGTGGTAATGTTAGATAGATCTGCCTTTCCTGGATAAAATTAAGTTTGGACCTTTATAAATGATTATAGCTGGAGTTGTTACCAAATTACTATAATTCTCCCAGAAATAATATCAATTTTTTCTGTGACTCGCTTATAAGTTTGACATAAAGTTTTGAAACAAAATTAAACTCCCAAACATCTCCTGATTTACAGACAAGTATTTATGGTACTTGCAGTTGGTCTAATATTATTCTTTTTTTCAACTTACCATTTAAAACTTTTTGACTTTATAATAAGGATAAATTCAAAATATTTGAGGGAGCAATAACTCACAAAAGCTCATCAGGTCCTTAAGCACTTGATAGATTAAAAGTTTTATGGATCTTCAAAGCCCATTGACTTTCAATGTTACAATATTAAGCTGTTGTAACATCTACAAAACAAACAAGATGTGTTTATGAAACACTGATGCCCCTGTATGGCACCTTATGGTAAGGTTAAAGTTTATCAAATGAAATTCAAACTCGAAGGTCAAGAAATCAAAATGTTGGTACCTAAAGAAAGGTCTTGTCTCAAAAAATATACCCATGATGTATGAAAGTCCTAGCACCAAGGTTAAGATTTTTCAAAAGTAAGTCAAATGTCAAGGTCAAATGGTAAAAATTATTGGTATACAAGGGAAGGTTTTTTTTTACTTTTTTGAAATATGAAAGACATAGCACCAACCATTCAAAAGATATGGACATTTTTAGCTCACCTGAGCTGAAAGCTCAAGTGAGCTTTTCTGATCACCTGTTGTCCATCTGTCCGTCACTCCATCTGTAACCTTTTCACATTTAAACTTCTTCTCATGAACCACTGGGCCAATTTTAACCAAAGTTGGTATAAAGCATTCTTGGGTGAAGGGGAGTTTAAATTATCAAAATAAAGGTCCAAGCCCCCTTACAAGAGGAGATATTCAAGAAAAGACAAAAAAAAGGTGGGGTCATTGTAAAGTCTTCTCAAGAACCACTTGGCCAGAAAAGCTTAAACTTATGTGGAGGCATCATGGGGTAGTGTAGATTCAAAATTGTTCAAATCATGACCCCGGGGGTAGGATGGGGCCACAATAGGGAATCAAAGTTTTACGTTGAAATATATTGGGAAAATCTTTAAAAATCCTCTTCTCAAGAACCACTAGGCCAGAAAAACTGAAACTTATGTGGAAGCATCGTAGGGAAGAGTAGATTCTAAATTGTGCAAATCATGACCCCAGGGGTAGGGTGGGACCACAATACCTATTACAAGGGTGAAAATTTGGTGAAGAAAAGTAGGGCCAAAATTACTCAGGTGAGCATTGTGGCCCATGGGTCTTTTCTTTAAAAATTTGGTCAAACTCCAAGGTCAAGGACAAAGTGGCAAAATTGTTGGTACCCAGACAAAGGTCTTGGCACAAGAAATATAGGTGTGAAATAATAAAAGCCCTAGCACCAACTTTTCAAAAGATATGCCCAAGGTTAAAGTTTTTTTTAAAGTAGTTCAAACAACAAGGTCAAGGTCAAAGGGTCAAAATTGTTGGTATCCAAAGGAAGGATTTATCACAAAAAATACACCTCTGAAATATGAAAGCCTTAGTACTAACTGTTTAAGCATTATGGGCAATGTTAGAATTTTTTTTTAAATCCGTAAAACTCCAAAATCAAGGTAAAGAATATATACACTTAAGGAAAGGGTTTGTCACAAAGAATACACAGGTGAAGTATGAAAGCCCTGGCCAAGGTTAAAGTTTGGTAAATGTTTGCTAAAGTGGGTCAAAAGCTAAGGTCAAGGTTAAAAGGTCAAATATATTGGTACCCAAAAAAAGGTCTTTCACAATGAATATATATATGAAATATGAAAGGCACAGCTCCGACCAATCAAAAGTTAAGGGCAAGGATAAATTTTTTGCAGACAAACAGACCAACAGACAGATAGACAGATGGACAGGGCAAAAAATAATTGCCACTGAATCTTTGATTATGAGAGCATAAAAATGTTGAATCAAACCAATAAGATCCTGAAATTGGGGATCCACAATTCTCTGAAATTGCTTGTTACAATTTCAGTCTTATATATTCTTTATGGAAAGAAAAATGCTAGGATCTGTCTTCAGCCTGTACTGTCATCAAATTCTTTCTGGATTTGTTTTCTCCTGAGCTTTTTTGACTGAATGTAAACCTGTGAGCTACCTAAAGACCCTTTTGATTGGTTTTGGAGTGAAATACTGAGACACATTGTATTTATTTCCCAAGGTCACACAAACTCTCAACTGGCTTGTAAGAATGACCACAGAACTGGAAACCAATATTGTTGCCGTAGAAAGAGTGAAAGAATACTCAGAGATTCCAACAGAGGTAATTTTTACACTCATCTGCATGTCACACACAGAACAATAAATCTAGGTAAAAATCATTGATAAGAAATTATGCATTGTTTTATGGAACGCCAAATTAACATATATTCAAATATTTGTACCTATCTTCAAATAATTGTACCTATCTTCAAATGAATTGTACCTATCTTCAAATGAATTGTACCTATCTTTAAATCAATTGTACCTATCTTCAAATGAATTAGAGATAGGTATAATTCAATTATACCTATCTTTAATTCATTTGAAGATAGATACAATTGATTTGAAGATAGGTACAAATGCAATGAATTGAAGATAGGTATAATTGATTTAAAGATAGGTACAATTGAATTGAACCTATCTTTAATTACTAAGATATTGGCAATAATAACTACTCCCTTCATTATACGTCATTTCCGTTACGTCTACCGATCTACAACACTTTCGGGGTACTCAAGTATATATATTTTTTCGCTCACTTATTGACATACATGTGTATTTTAACAAGTATATGATGCTTTTTGCACATTTTAACATACCTTTATTTCTCCTTTCATCCTCGTTGTCGTCGGTCTGTATGCTCTGTGCGTTTCCCTCCATGTTCAATATTGTCTCATAGGGAGCGTTCATTATTTTCAATAACACAAAACGAATTGAACATAGGTATATTTGAATTGTACCTATCTTCAAATCCTTTGTGGATATGTTCTAATTGTACCTATCTTCAAATCAATTGTACCTATCTTCAAATCAATTGTACCTATCTTTAAATCAATTATACCTATCTTCAAATGAATTAGAGATAGGTATAATTCAATTGAACCTATCTTTAACTGAATTGAAGATAGGTGTAATTCCATTAAAGATAGGTATAATTTATTAGTACCTAGGTATAATAATTTAGAGATAGGTATAATTATTTACACCTATCTTCAATTCAATTGTACCTATCTTTAATTCAATTGTACCTATCTTCAGTTCATTTGAAGATAGGTACAATTATTTGAAGATAGGTACAATTATTTGAAGATAGGTACAAATATTTGAATATATGTTAATTTGGCATTCCATATTGTTTTGCACCAGTTGTTTATTTCTGTTGTTTTATGTGTTTATATGTGTTTGTTAAATATTTCACGTCCCTTTGAGAATTTTTCACTCATATCGAGAGGCCATGACTTGCTAGTGGAGAGCTGTACCATGCAGGCATTTTTTAAAAAATGATTAATTTATCTATGATTGAAAGTTTATGATAGACAGTCTTGGTAATCGAATCGTGGTTTAAAGGAAAAAAAAACCCTTATTTAAGTAGACCCAAATTCAGGGCTTTCACACTACTTTTAAGCTCTTCTGAGCCAACGGCTCAAAGAGCTACTGCTATGGCCATTAAGGAGTTGAAGGGCCGGCCCCTAAATATTTCTTCTGCAAATATCTCGGAAACTAAAAAGAATCTCTGAATAAATGTTGAACAAAAAGTGTTCAAAAACCTGAGAGCTTTAAGTTGAAATCAAGAAAAAGGGGCTGGGCACTCAAATTAGGGGCCGAGAGGGACCAAAAGTCTTTAATCGATAACTCTTTAACAATCAATATTTTGTTATACATTACTGAAACAAAAATGTTTATCTCAAAAATCTACAACTATGTATTATGATTTTTACATCATATGTTACATAAATAGGGGCCACAAGGGGCCAGAATGCTAAATCTTTGATGCTTTAAATCTTGAAAGTGGGAAATATTTTGATAAGTAATATTCAACAAAAGATGTTCAAAATAATGTTCTTAACAATATGCAACTTTTCAATTTTTGCTAAACATCCCCATTAAGGAGTTGAAGGGTAGGCCCCTAAATATTTCTTCTGCAAATATCTCGGAAACTAAAAAGAATCTCTGAATAAATGTTGAACAAAAAGTGTTCAAAAACCTGAGAGCTTTAAGTTGAAATCAAGAAAAAGGGGCTGGGCACTCAAATTAGGGGCCGAGAGGGACCAAAAGTCTTTAATCGATAACTCTTTAACAATCAATATTTTGTTATACATTACTGAAACAAAAATGTTTATCTCAAAAATCTACAACTATGTATTATGATTTTTACATCATATGTTACATAAATAGGGGCCACAAGGGGCCAGAATGCTAAATCTTTGATGCTTTAAATCTTGAAAGTGGGAAATATTTTGATAAGTAATATTCAACAAAAGATGTTCAAAATAATGTTCTTAACAATATGCAACTTTTCAATTTTTGCTAAACATCCCCATTAAGGAGTTGAAGGGTAGGCCCCTAAATATTTCTTCTGCAAATATCTCGGAAACTAAAAAGAATCTCTGAATAAATGTTGAACAAAAAGTGTTCAAAAACCTGAGAGCTTTAAGTTGAAATCAAGAAAAAGGGGCTGGGCACTCAAATTAGGGGCCGAGAGGGACCAAAAGTCTTTAATCGATAACTCTTTAACAATCAATATTTTGTTATACATTACTGAAACAAAATGTTTATCTCAAAAATCTACAACTATGTATTATGATTTTTACATCATATGTTACATAAATAGGGGCCACAAGGGGCCAGAATGCTAAATCTTTGATGCTTTAAATCTTGAAAGTGGGAAATATTTTGATAAGTAATATTCAACAAAAGATGTTCAAAATAATGTTCTTAACAATATGCAACTTTTCAATTTTTGCTAAACATCCCCATTAAGGAGTTGAAGGGTAGGCCCCTAAATATTTCTTTTGCAAATATCTCGAAAAAGAAGAAGAATCTCTGAATAATTGTTGAACAAAAAGTGTTCAAAAACCTGAGAGCTTTAAGTTGAAATCAAGAAAAAGGGGCTGGGCATTCAAATTAGGGGCTGAGATGGGCCAAAAGTCTTTAATCGATAACTCTTTAACAATCAATATTTTGTTATACATTACTGAAACAAAAATGTTTATCTCAAAAATCTACAACTATGTATTATGATTTTTACATCATATGTTACATAAATAGGGGCCACAAGGGGCCAGAATGCTAAATCTTTGACGCTTTAAATCTCGAAAGTGGGAAATATTTTGATAAGTAATATTCAACAAAAGATGTTCAAAATAATGTTCTTAACAATATGCAACTTTTCGATTTTTGCTAAACGTCCCCATTAAAGAGTTGAAGGGTTGGCCCCTAAATATTTCTTTTGCAAATATCTCGGAAACGAAGAAGAATATCTGAATAATTGTTGAACAAAAAGTGTTCAAAAACCTGAGAGCTTTAAGGTGAAATCAAGAAAAAGGGGCTGGGCACTCAAATTAGGGGCTGAGATGGGCCAAAAGTCTTTAATCGATAACCCTTTAACAATCAATATTTTGTTATACATTACTAAAACAAAAATGTTTATCTCAATTATCTACAACTATATATTATGATTTATTTTTACATCATATGTTACATAAATAGGGGCCACAGAGGGCCAGAATACTAAATCTTTGATGCTTTATATCTTGACAGTTTGGAAATATTTTGATAAGCAATATTGAAAAGATGTTCTGAATAATGTTCTGAACAATATGCAACCTTTCAGTTTTTGGAAAACCTCTCCATTAAGGAGTTGAAGGGCCGGTCCCTAAATACTTCTTTTGTAATTATCTCGGAAACGAGAAAGAATTTCTGAATAGTTGTTGAACAAAAAGTGTTCAAAATTATGAGAGCTTTAAAGTGGTATGCAGAAAAGGGGTCTGACTCCTCAATACGATCAATATTTTGTAAATTCATTACTGAAGCAAAAATGTTTATCTCAACAATTTTCAACTATATATTATAATATTATTCACATCACATGTTACATAATTAGGGGCCATAAGGGGCCAAAATGCCAAATCTTTGGCACTCTATATCTTGTAAGTGGGAAATGTTTTGATAAGCAATATTGAAAAAAAGATGTTCAAAATAATGTTTTGAACAGTATGTAACCTTTCGATTTTTGCTAAATGTCCCCATTAAGGAGTTGAAGGGCCAGCCCTCAAATATATCCTTCGCATGTACCTCAGAAACGCAAAAGAAATTTCTGAATAATTGTTGAACAAAAAGTGTTCAAAATCATGAGAGCTTTAAGGTGATATCAAGGAAAAGGGTCTGATCCCTTAAAATAGGGGCCGAGACGGGCTGAAAGTATTTAATCAATATCTCTTTAATGATCAATATTTTGTAATATATTACTGAAGCAAAATAGTTAATCTTCGCACTCTTTAACTATATATCATGATGTCTACATCATTTCTTATGCAATAAGGGAAGAAATTAAGGGGTCAGATTGCATAATCTTTGGCGCAATATATCTTGAAAAGGAAGAATATTTTGATAAACAATGTACAAAAGACCTTCAAAATAATATTCTTAATAATATGCACTCTTTCAATTTTTGCAAGACGTCCCCATTTAGGACTTGAAGGGCCGGCCCTTAATATTTCTTTTGCATATATCTTGGACACGAAATAGAATTTCTGAATAGTTGTTGAACAAAGCGTGTTCAAAATCATGA
The DNA here is from genome assembly GCF_033153115.1 of Saccostrea echinata. Lineage (NCBI taxonomy): Eukaryota > Metazoa > Mollusca > Bivalvia > Ostreida > Ostreidae > Saccostrea > Saccostrea echinata. The sequence continues at coordinate 18,742,816 of NW_026889771.1, forward strand.
AAGCTTTAAGATGATATCAAGAAAAAGGGGCTGACTACTCATATAAGTGGCCAAGATGGGCAGAAAGTCTTTAATCTGTAACTTTTCAATGATCAATATTTTGTTACACATTACTGAAGCAAAATTGTTTGTCATAACAATTTATTTCTATCAATATTTTTAAACGAAAATCTCAGTCAAATTCTTATCTCATCTTATCGAAAATCGGACGGAAGACCCACTCGTTGCTCACAACAAGATCGCATCTTGTTAAGGTCTTCCGACTTCAGCGGAAGACCTTACTGTTATTCTTAGGTTTCTTTTCCACCATTTTTATTGGGTTTTTTTCCTACTGATTTTGTGCACGCGAATTCTCAAAAAACTTTCAGAACTGTTAGAGAATTAAAAATCTAGATATATACTTCTTTATTTTGATGACGTCACTTCCGGTTTGGCGATTTTTGCAATCTAGAGATTTTTGGAGGTCATTTTGTCTGGGCATTTTAACACAGCTACACGATATTTACAGTGATGATAAAGCAACATATGACAATTTGTACTTGGTAGTTCATTTTCATCGGAAGTTTCAAATGTCGACGTCCACTAAGGTCCGAACTTTTTTCTTCTTTTTCCTAGATGTTAACTTTGATGCCTCATAGCTTACTTATTTCGCAACAGATTTTGATCAAATTTTCCAGGTTTATAGACGATGCAAAACTGTTTCAAGATGTTGTAATAGATTTTGAAAATTTCCTTTTCTTTCCAAGTTATTTCCCTGTGATTAAAGTTGGAAAAGACATGTTCATGGAAACAGGAAGTAGTATAATGGAAGACCTTCTCATTACTAGTAATGAGTTTCTAGTATTCTTAATATTATTGTATAGACGAAATTTTATTAAGGACTTTCTCCACTCCATTTCTCCAGAACAGCTTAAGATATGAAAGTTAACTCTGTCAGATATCATAGATAATGACTTGTAGATGTCACCAGATCTTTCCGTCGTCAATACTTCCGGTCGTCACAGAAATTGGATTAAAAAGTCGATTTTTTTAAATTTCTTCGTCTTTCTAACTTCTTTTTTCTGTAATATTCATAGGGTATGTAAAGGCCCCTCTTTGAAGATTTTACGTATTACCAGTTTCTTGAGAGGATTAATAAGGAATTAAATATCTTTAAATATCTTAGAATTTCCGAAAACGTAGGACCAACATTTCTTAAACACTACAAAATATTGATTTTTTCCCCGTATATATAGTTTGCGGGGACTGCTCAGTGCTCATTCACGTAGGAAGTGTTGTAGAGTTAACACCTACCTGGTGATTGGGATAGGCCAGAAAAACCTTCCTGTTGCCATGGAAACAAGTTTATATTAAATAAAAACTGTTGTATATGATATGTGTGTGCATTTTATTTGCCCCTATTTTTTGTCAACTGTAGAAGACATTGTCATCTCTCCCCCCCCCCCTTTTTTTCTCTTTTCGCTTTTATGTTTTGGATTCTTTATAAAATAACCTTGACCTTCATATCACAAGGAACTCTTCTTGACGTTTTTCGAAATTATAAGCCTTAATTCTTTCTACAAAATAATGGTAATTTACATGTTTATGTTCAAGAACCCCCCCCCCCCCATTCCTCGAAGCAACCAGGTAGATTACACTTGCTTATTAATCATTTCATTAAATAATATTTAAAAGTATTAAAACTTCATTTCTATTAAATTTTGCTCATTTTTAAATCCTTGGATCTGCTCCTGCAGGTGCGCGAAAGCCTCATCACTACTGTAAACAAATTATTCATCACACCGTAAATGTTCATGATTCCGCTAAACTAAGAAAGTTTACACATAGTTTATCATCTCATAAACAACCATCAGCCCTGTCCAATGCAGAAATGCTCGAATTGAAGGGGAAAATTCAGGAATTGTTTTGCGTCAGTCATGTTTTGACGTGAACCTTGTATGGCTTTCTGTTATTAAGGTCTTTCGTTTCAGACGGAAGACCTTATAGTGCTTCTACTGTTTTTTCTTATTATTATTATTAAGGTCTTCCATTTCAGATGGAAGACCTTATAGTGATTCTACTGTTTTTTTAAGGTCTTCCATTTCAGTCAGAAGACCTTAATTATAGTGATTGTACTGTTTATTAAGGTCTTCCGTTTCAGACGGAAGACCTTATAGTGATTCTTCTGTTTTTTCTTCTTCTTCTTATTTTTTTTTTTTTGTTCCTTTCTTGTTTTCACGATTTCTCAGAGATGGCTTGATGGATTTTCTTGAAATTTTCAGGGATAATAGAGAATGAAAATACCTACAAATGTATCTTTCATTTTTTTCAAAATTCACTTCCAGTCGTCAGATATGTCCGATTTCCGTTTTTTTTTCTGAAATATTTTGTCCGAGTCAGATCTCAGAAATGGTAAGAGATTAAGACACCAAACTTAGATGAGTAATAGATCTTGAGGAGTAGGCAAATCCATTTGGGTTAAGAGCGTCAGCCGTCACTTCCGGTCGTCACAGGAAGAGACCAAAGAACTCGAAATTTTCAACTTTTCTTTTTTGATTTTTTTCTTTCATCACATTGTTGCATCTTATTTGTAGATTCGAAATATGTTGGTCTCACTGGAAACAAAAACGTCAACTTCTGGCTATAAGCGAAAAACTGCATAATTTGAGTATTTTACTTTCCCATAAATATATTTTATAGATAATGTATTTGAACTGATTTTTGAATATGTTATCAAGACTGCAAATGTCTAGAGTAATGTCAAATATCTTTGTAAAATTCACTTCTGGTTGCGCGTTTAATTGTCTGCAAAATGAGAACTTGTCCGAGTGATATCTCAGAAACGGTAAGAGATTTAGACACCAAACTGATAGGAGTATTAGACCTTGAGAAGTAGACAAAACCATTTGGGTTAAGAGCGTCAGTCGTCACTTCCAGTCGTCACAGGAAGTGATCAAAGAAATCAAAAATTTCAACTTTTCTCTTTTGGAATAAGACTTGCATCATATTATTGTATCTTTTTCACAGTTACGATATGTGTTGGTCCCACCAGAAAAAAAAAAGACAACTTCCGGTTTTAAGAGTAAAACTACATAATAGGGGTTTTGAATTTTCCCCAACATATCGCTTATAGATAGAGTTCTTTAAATGATTTTTATATATGTTATTGAGACTGCAGTTGTCTAGAGTGACATGAAATATCTTAGTAAAATTCATTTCCGGTCGCGTGTTTTCTTCTCCACAAAATGAAAAGTTATTTCATCAAGATCTCGGAAACGGCATGAAAGTAAGACACCAAACTTGTAGGAGTAATAAAACTTCGTGAGAAAACAAAACACATAGGGTTAAAAGCGTCAGCCGTCATTTCCGGTCATCACAGGAAGTGATCGAAGAAATCGAAAATTTCAACTTTTCTTTTTAAAATTAAAACTTTCATCACTTTATTGCTTCCCTTTCGCTGTTTTGAAATATGTTAAATTCCACTAAAAAAAAAACTTTAAACTTCCGGTTTTAAAAGATAAACTACGTTATTTTGTGGTTTAACTTTCTCATAAATATCACTTATAGATAAATAATTGAAATGTTTTTTACATATGCTGTAGATACTGCAAAAGTCAAGAGAAAATTCAGAGATTTTTATTCAGTTCACTTCCGGTCGTGTGTTTTCCTGTCCTCAAGATTAGAATTTGTTCTCACAATTGTTCGGCAACAGTAAAAGACTGAAGTCTAAAACTTTCAGGACTTATAGTCAGTCATCAGTTCATTTGCTTCGTGTAAAAATCGTGTGTCGTCATCACTTCCGGTCGTGACAGGAAACGAAGCAAAAAAGTATTTTTTTAAGTTATTTTGTTTCTACAAAAGTTTTAGGCTAATACTGACATTGGAAAAGACATGTTCATGCAAACAGGAAGTAGTATAACGGAAGACCTTCTCATTACTAGTAATGAGTTTCTAGTTAAGGTCTTCCGTTTCAGACGGAAGACCTTATAGTGATTGTACTGTTTATTATTATTTTTTTCCCCTTTTCTTGTCCCCCTCGATTTCTCAGAGATGGCTGGACGGATTTTCTTGAAATTTTTAGGGATGATAGAAAATGAAAATACACCCAGACGTTTTTTTCGTTTTCTCAAAATTCACTTCCGGTCGTCAGATATGTCCGATTTCCGTCTTTTTCAAAAATATTTTGTCCCAGTCATATCTCAAAAACGGTAAGAGATTAAGACACCAAACTTACAAGAGTAATAGACCTTGAGGAGTAGGCAAAACCACTTAAGTTAAGAGTGTCAGCCGTCACTTCCGGTTGTCACAGGAAGTGATCAAAGAAATCGAAAATTTCAACTTTTCTTTTTTTAATTCAAACTTGCATCACATTATTGCATCTCTTTTGTAGTTTCGAAATATGTTGGTCCCACCGGAAACAAAAACGACAACTTCCGGTTATAAGAGGAAAACTACATAATTTGAGTATTTTACTTTCCCATAAATATCTCTTATAGATAAAGTAGTTTAAATGATTTTTGTATATGTTATTGAGACTACAAATGTCTACAGTAACGTCAATTATCTTTGTAAAATTCACTTCCGGTCACGTGTTTTAATGTCCGCAAAATGAGAAATTGTCCGAGTGAGATCTCAAAAACGGTAAGAGATTTAAACACCAAACTTATTGGAGTATTAGACCTTGAGGAGTAGACAAAACCATTTGGGTTAAGAGCATGAGCCGTCACTTCCAGTCGTCACAGGAAGTGATCAAAAATCGAAAATTTCAACTTTTTTCTTTTGAAATTACACTTGCATCATATAATTGTATCTTTTTCACAGTTTCGATATGTGTTGATCCCCCCCGAAACAAAAAATGACAACTTCCGGTTATAAGAGAAAAACTATGTAATAGAGGTTGTTTTTTTTTTTACTTCCCCATAAATATATTTTATAGATAAAATTCTTTAAATAATGTATATATATATATATGTTATTGAGACTGCAGATGTCTAGAGTGACTTCAAACATCTCAGTTAAATTCACTTCCGGTCGCGTATTTTCCTGTCCTCAAAATGAGATTTTGTTCACATAATTGCTCAGCACTAGTAAACGACTGAAGTCTAAAACTTTTAGGACTGATAGTCAGTCAACGGTTTTTCTCCATCTTGTGAAAATCGTACGTTGCTGTCACTCTCGGTCTTGACAGGAAGCGATGCAAAAAATTTTAAAAAAAAGAAATTTCCACGTTTCTTTTTTTCTTTTTACAGAAATGTTTGGCTAATGCAGATGTTAGATAGACTATAACCCTGCAAATTATTTTCACTGGAAGTGCCGGCCGAAAAACCGGAATTTGTCTCAAACATGAGTAGTTTTTCATGGAAATTTACCGTTCACGGTAGCTCAGTCAGTAGAGCGCTCGCTCCATGATCGGGAGGTCGTGAGTTCGAATCTCGGCCGCGACAGACCCAAGTCGATAAAATGGGTAGCAACTGTTCCTTTGCCATGCGCTCGGCACTTTGAAGTGAAAGTTGCGGGTCTTTCGGATGAGACCTTAAAAACCGAGGCCCCGTGTCACGGCAGGCGTTGGCACAATAAAGATCCCTCACTACTCAATGACCCTGAGTGCCGAGTAAAGGTCAAAATTTGAAGCCCTTCACCGGTATATGGTGACGTCTCTATATGAGTGAAAAATTCTCGAATGGGACGTAAAACAACCTACAATCAATCAATCAATCATGGAAACTTTTAGGGATGATCAGTTGTGAATAATTTAGGTGTAGAATGAACATTTTATTTGTTTGGAGTAATTTCGGTCATGATGAAGTAAAAAAAAAAAAACACATAGAAAGTAGAGTTATATCCGGGGAGGGGGGGTTCATGACCTTGACCTTTGACCTTGAACTTTGATGACCTTGAACTTTGATGACCTTGACCTATGACCAAGAGGTCAGAATCAATAATTAATTTCCTCCTCTTTTCAATAAAAAAAAATCATACCAATATCAACCTAGAATATGTCTCTTAAACTCATACAACATCTTGGATCAACATAAAATTTCGGTTAACTATAGAAGAGACCTGAAAGAAAGTTTCCTGAAAGTTTGACGCTGAATCTCCAAAGTATATAGAAATTATAGAATGTTAACGGCAAACACTACATTTATTTCGTATCTGAAATTTAGGTGCCGATGAACATAAAAATTAATTAAGCTTTTCTCGGATACTTCTTCAGTTGTTATGAATAGCAGTCGATTCTCTTGATATAATATGATATTTTAATACCAAGCATTCTTGATTTCTCTAGTATGTGGAATTTATTTCAATTTTATTTAGAATTTATATTAATCGAATGAATTTCGAAAACAGCAATTTTTCTTAGCAAATAAATTTTCACGCTCTCATTGACACCTTTTTCTTCCTAAAATGCATATCTGAAATTTTAATTTATGCTACTTACATTTAATTCATTCCACACAGAGATGCTTATTTTAATCTTACCTATTATTTCAGGATATTCATTCACATCCGAACCCGATCCGACATTTTCATATATTTGTAAACAAAATCTCGACACTGCAGTTCTAATGCATCATAGGCTTTGAATGATTAACTCAATGCATTCCAAATATAGACAAACTCAAATATTTTTTTTTAACCGAAAATCTGCATTTGCATTATACACCAATCGTGTTTCTCAATCTATTCAATACTGATTACTACATTCCATAACAAACAAAAGAACACGTGTTTTTATTCCTATTTATTCCTAAACAATTAATTTATTACTTCCATTTTCATTGGAATATGTGGTCTAGTGGTTAGCGCGCCTGCCTGACAAACCAAAGGTTTTGAGTTCGATCCGTGCTGGGAAAACATTTTTTTTTTTTTTTTTTTTTTTTTTTTTTTGGCATTTTCATCTTTTTTTTCAAACCAATTGACAAAAGAATCCCTAGGCAATAAGTATCTAGTTATTATTAAGGTCTTCCGTTTCAGACGGAAGACCTTATAGTGATTCTACTGTTTCTTATTATTATTATTTTTTTTCCCCTTTTCTTGTCGGAGCGATTTCTCAGAGATGGCTGGACGGATTTTTTTGAAATGTTCAGGGATGATAGAGAATGAAAATACCCCCAGGGTTTCTTTTCATTTTTTCGAAAAACACTTCCGGTCGTCAGATATGTCCGATTTCCGTTTTTTTCAAAAATATTTTGTCCGAGTGAGATCTCAGAAACGGTAATAGATTAAGACACCAAACTTATATGAGTAATAGATCTTGAGGAGTAGGCAAATCCATTTGGGTTAAGAGCGTCAACCGTCACTTCCGGTCGTCACAGGAAGTGATCATATAAATCGAAATTTTCAACTTTTCTGTTTTGAATTTTTTCTTTCATCACATTGTTGCATCTTATTTGTAGTTCCGAAATATGTTGGTCCCACCGGAAACAAAACGTAAACTTCCGGCTATAAGCGAAAAACTGTATAATTTGAGTATTTTACTTTCCCATAAATATTTTTTTATAGATAATGTATTTGAACTGATTTTTGAATATGTTATCAAGACTGCAAATGTCTAGAGTAACGTCAAATATCTTTGTAAAATACACTTCCAGTCGCGCGTTTTAATGTCCACAAAATGAGAACTTGTCTGAGTGTTATCTCAGAAACGGTAAGAGATTTAGACACCAAACTTATAGGAGTATTAGACCTTGAGGAGTAGACAAAACCATTTGGGTTAAGAGCGTCAGCCGTTACTTCCGGTCGTCATAGGAAGTGATCAAAGAAATCAAAAATTTCAACTTTTCTCTTTTGGAATAAGACTTGCATCATATAACTGTATCTTTTTCACAGTTCCGATATGTGTTGGTATCACCAGAAACAAAAAACGACAACTTCCTGTTATAAGAGAAAAACTACATAAAGGGGTTTTTAATTTTCCAAGACATACCGCTTATAGATAGAGTTCTTTGAATGATTTTTATATATGTTATTGAAACTGCAGATGTCTAGAGTGACGTGAAATATCTTAGTGAAATTCACTTCCGGTCACATGTTTTTCTTGTCTTCAAAATGAAAAGTTATTTCAGCGAGATCTCGAAAAACGGCATGAGATTAAGACACCAAACTAATAGGAGTAATAAACCTTGGTGAGTAGGCAAAACACATAGGGTTAAACGCGTCAGCCGTCACTTCCGGTCGTCACAGGAAATGATCAGAGAAATCGAAAATTTCAACTTTTCTTTTTAAAATTAAAACTTGTATCACTTTATTGCTTCTCTTTTGCTGTTTTGAAATATGTTAGATTCCACCGGAAACAAAAACTTTAAACTTCCGATTTTAAAAGATAAACAACGTTATTTCATGGTTTAACTTTCTCATAAATATCACTTATAGATAAGTATTTGAAATGTTTTCAAACATGCTGTAGATACTGCAAAAGTCGATGAAAATTCAGAGATTTTTATTCATTTCACTTCCGGTTGTGTGTTTTCCTGTCCTCAAAATTAGAATTTGTTCTCACAATTGTTCGGCAACAGTGAAAGACTGAAGTCAAAAAACTATCAGGATTTATAAGCAGTCATCAGTTCATTTGCATCGTGTAAAAATCGTGTGTCATCATTACTTCTGGTTGTGACAGTAAACGAAGCAAAAAAGTAATTTTTAAAGTTATTTTGTTTCTACATGAGTTTAAGACTAATTCCGAGGTTGGAAGAGACATGTTCATGCAAACAGGAAGTAGTATAACGGAAGACCTTCTCATTACTAGTAATGAGTTTCTAGTTATTATTATTATTTTCCCCTTTTCTTGTCCCCTCGATTTCTCAGAGATGGCTGGACGGATTTTCTTGAAATTTTCAGGGATGATAGAGAATGAAAATACCCCCAGGCGTTTTTTTCATTTTTTCAAGATTCACTTCCTGTCGTCAGATATGTCCGATTTCCTTTTTTTTCAAAAATATTTTGTCCCAGTCATATCTCAGAAACGGTAAGAGATTAAGACATCAAACTCTTATGGTTAATAGATCTTGAGGAGTAGGCAAAACCATTTGGGTTAAGAGCATCAGCCGTCACTTCCGGTCGTCACAGGAAGTGATAATAGAAATCGAAAATTTCAACTTTTCTTTTTTGAATCTTTTTTTGCATCACGTTATTGCATTTCATTTGTAGTTTCGAAATATGTCAGTCCCACCAGAAACAAAAATGACAACTTCCGGTTATAAGAGAAAAACTACATAATTTTGGTATTTTTCTTTCTCATAAATATTTTTTATAGATAACGTATTTGAACTGATTTTTACATATGTTATTAAGACTGCAAATGTCTTAGACTAGAGTAACGTCAATTATCTTTGTAAAATTCACTTCCGGTCGCACGTTTAGATGTCCGCAGAATGAGAAATTGTCGGAGGGAGATCTCAGAAATGGTAAGAGATTTTGACACCAAACTGTTATGAGTAATAGACCTTGAGGAGTAGACAAAACCATTTGGGTTTAGAGCATCAGTCGTCAATTCCGGTCGTCACAGGAAGTGATCAAAGAAATCAAAAATTTCAACTATTCTCTTTTGGAATAAGACTTGCATCATATAATTGTATCTTTTTCATGGTTTTGATATGTGTTGGTGACCACCCGAAACAAAAAACAACAACTTCCGGTTATAAGAGAAAAAATAAATCATAGGGTTTTTGGATTTTCCCATACATATCGCTTATATATAGAGTTCTTTAAATGAATTTTATATATGTTATTGAGACTGCAGATGTCTAAATTGACGTCAAACATCTTAGTAAAATTCACTTCCGGTTGCTTATTTTCCTCCCCTCAAATTCAGATTTCATTCACCTAATTGCTCAGCACCAGTAAACGACTGAAGTCTAAAACTTTCAGGACTGATAGTCAGTTACCAGTTTTTCTACATCATGTGAAAGTCGTACGTTGCCATCAGTTTCCGTCGTGACCGGAAGCGATGCAAAAAAAGTGAATTTTCCAAGGTTTTTTTTCTTTTTACAGAAATGTTTGGCTAATGCAGATGTTAGATAGACTAAAACCATGCAAATCATTTTCACTGGAAGTGCCGGCCTAAAAACCGGAAGTTGTTTCAAACATGAGTAGTTTTTCATGGAAACTTTTTGGGATAATCAGTTGTGAATAATTTAGGTGTAGAATGAACATTTTATTTGTTTGGAGTAATTTCAGTCTTGATGAAGTAAAAAAAAAAACATAGAAAGTAAATTTATTTCCGGGATTTTCTCAATGACCTTGACCTTTGATCTTAACCTTTGACCTTGACCTTGAACTTTGATGACCTTGACCTTTGACCAAAAGGTCAGAATCAATAATTAATTTACTCCTCTTTCTCCCCTCCCCTCCCCCCCACCCCAAAAAAAGAAATCATATTCATATCAGCCTAGAATATTTCTCTAGAACTCATACAACACCTCGGATCGACATAAAAATTTCGGGGTTTTGCAGAAGATACCTGAAAGAAAGTTTCCTGAAAATTTGATGGTGAATCTCTGAAGTATATGGAAAGTATGAATGTTAAGGGCAAACACTACATCTTTTTTCGTATCTGAAATTTAGGTGCCGATGAACATAAAAATTAATTAAAGCTTTTCTCGGTTATTTCTTCAATTGTTATGAATAGCAATCGATTCTATTGATATGAAATGATATTTTAACACCAAGCATTCTTGCTTTCTCTAGTATGTGGAATTTATTTCAATTTTATTTAGAATTAATATTAATCGAATGAATGTCGAAAACAGTGATTTTTTCCTAGCAAATAAATTTTCACGCTCTCATTGACACATTTTTCTTCCTAAAATGCATATCTGAAATTTTGATTCATGCTACTTACATTTAATTCAATCCACACAGAGATGCTTATTTTAATCTTACCTATTATTTCAGGATATTCAGTCACATCCGAACCCGATCCGACATTTTCATATACTTGTAAACAAAGTCTCGACACTGCAGTTCTAATGCATCATAGGCTCTGAATGATTAACTCAATGTATTCCAAATATAGACAAACTCAAATATTTTTTTTTAAACCGAAAATCTGCATTTGCATTATACACCAATCGTGTTTCTCAATCTATTCAATACTGATTACTACATTCCATAACAAACAAAAGAACACGTGTTTTTATTCCTATTTATTCCTAAACAATTAATTTACTACCTCCATTTTCATCGGAATACTTGGTCTAGTGGTTAGCGCGCCTGCCTTACAAATCAAATGTTATGAGTTCAATCCCTGCTGGGAGAACTTTTTTTTTTTTTTTTTTTTTTGCATTTTCAGCTTTTTTTTTCAAACCAATTGACAAAAGAATCAAGAAAGCGGAAGATCTGTTATTGCCAAGGCAATAAGTATCTAGTCTTATTAAGGTCTTTCGTTCCAGCCGGAAGACTTTGTAGTGATTCTACTGTTTCTTTTTCTTTTTATTATTATTTTTTCCCTTTTCTTCTCGGCTCGATTTCTCAGAGATGGCTGGACGGATTTTCTTGAAATTTTCAGGGATGATAGAGAATAGAATTACCTCTAGATATATATTTCATTTTCTGCAAAATTCACTTCCGGTCGTCAGATATGTCCGATTTCCGTTTTTTCCAAAAATATTTTGTCCGAGTCATATTTCGGAAACGGTAAGAGATTAAGACACCAAACTTATACGAGTAATAGATCTTGAGGAGTAGGCAAATCCATTTTGGTTTAGAGCGTCAGCCGTCACTTCCGGTCGTCACAGGAAGTGATCAAGAAATAGAAAATTTCAACTTTTCTTTTTTGAACCTTTTTTTGCATCACATTGTTGCATCTTATTTGTAGTTTCGAAATATGTTGGTCCCACTGGAAACAAAAACGTCAACTTCCGGCTATAAGAGAAAAACTGCATAATTTGAGTATTTTACTTTCCCATAAATATTTTTTATAGATAACGTATTTGAACTGATTTTTACATATGTTATTAAGACTGCAAATGTCTAGAGTAACGTCAAATATCTTTGTAAAATTCACTTAAGGTCGCACGTTTAGATGTCCGCAAAATGAGAAATTGTCGGAGGGAGATCTCAGAAACGGTAAGAGATTTTGACACCAGACTTTTATGAGTAATAGACCTTGAGGAGTACACAAAACCATTTGGGTTTAGAGCGTCAGTCATCACTTCCGGTCGTCACAGGAAGTGATCAAAGAAATCAAAAATTTCAACTATTCTCTTTTGGAATAAGACTTCCATCATATAATTGTATCTTTTTCACAGTTACGATGTGTGTTGGTCCCACCGGAAACAAAAAACAACAACTTCCGGTTATAAGAGTAAAACTACATAATAGGGGTTTTTAATTTTCCCATAGATATCACTTATAGATAGAGTTCTTTAAATTATTTTTATATATGTTGTGAAGACTGCAGATGTCTAGAGTGACATGAAATAACTTAGTAAAATTCACTTCCGGTCGCGTGTTTTCTTGTCCTGAAAATGAAAAGTTATTTTAGCGAGATCTTGGAAACAGCATGAAAGTAAGACACCAAACTTATAGGAGTAAAAAACCTTGGTGAGAAGGCAAAACACATAGGGTTAAACGCGTCAGCCGTCACTTCTGTTCATCACAGGAAGTGATCGAACAAATCGAAAATTTCAACTTCCTTTTAAAATTAAAACTTTCATCACTTTATTGCTTATCTTTCACTGTTTTGAAATATGTTAGATTCCACCAGAAACAAAAACTTTAAACTTCCGGTTTTAAGAGATAAATTACATTATTTCGTTGTTAAACTTTCTCATAAATATCACTTATAGACAAGTATTTGAAATGTTTTTTACATATGCTGTAGATACTGCAAAAGTCAAGAGAACATTCAGAGATTTTTATTCAGTTCACTTCCGGTTGTGTGTTTTCCTGTCCTCAAGATTAGAATTTGTTCTCACAGTTGTTCGGCAACAGTAAAAGACTGAAGTCTACAACTTTCAGGACTTATAGTCAGTCATCAGTTCATTTGCATCGTGTAAAAATTGTGTGTCGTCATTACTTCCGGTCGTGACAGGAAACGAAACAAAAAAGTAATTTTTTTAATTAATGTGTTTCTACATAAGTTTTAGGCTAAAACCGAAGTTGGAAAAGACATGTTCATGCAGACAGGAAGTAGTATAACGGAAGACCTTCTCATTCCTAGTAATGAGTTTCTAGTATTCTTAATATTATTGTATAGACGAAATTTTGTAAAGGAGACTTTGTCCGCTCCATTTCTCCAGAACAGCTTAAGATATGAAAGTTAACTCTGTTAAGTATCATAGATAATGACTTGTAGATGTCACCATGAATATTCTTTCCGTCGTCAATACTTCCGGTCGTCACAGAAATTGGATTAAAAAGTCGATTTTTTCAATTTCTTCGTCTTTCTAACTTCTTTTTTCTGTAATGTTCATAGGGTATGTAAAGGCCCCTCTTTGAAGATTTTACGTATTACCAGTTTCTTGATAGGATTAAGAAGAAATTAAATATCTTTAAATATCTTAGAATTTCCGAAAACGTAGGACCAACGTTTCTTAAACACTACAAAATATTGATTTTTTCCCCGTATATATAGTTTGCGGGGACTGCTCAGTGCTCATTCATGTAGAAGTTGGTGTAGAGTTAACACCTACCTGGTGATTGGGATAGGCCAGAAAAATTTTCCTGTTGCCATGGAAACGAATTTATATTAAATAAAAACGGTTGTATATGAAATGTGTGTGCATTTTATTTGCCCCTCTTTTTTGTCAACTGTAGAAGGCATTGTCATCTTTACCCCCCCCCCTTTTCTCTTTTTCGCTTTTATGTTTTGGATTCTTTATAAAATGACCTTGACCTTCATATCACAAGCAACTCTCTTGACGTTTTCGAAATTATAAGCCTTAATTCTTTCTACAAAGTAATGGTAATTTACATGTTTATGTTCAAGAACCCCCCCCCCCCTTCCTCGAAGCAACCAGGTAGAATACACAGATATAAAATTCACAACTTATAAGGAACTTTTTAAAAGTTTCATTAATAAAATTCGGTTCCCCTGATGTGATTTGCTATTTTGCTACCATTCATTCTTCTTCTGTTTTGTCTATAGAATTTATAATTATTTTATTTAGAATTAATTTATCTTTAAAAAGTAGTGATTGTCAGCTGCATTCATTAGTATTTCGCGTTTTCTTGTTTATTTATTACTTGCATATTAATCATTTCATTAAATAATATTTAAAAGTATTAAAATTTCATTTCTATTAAATTTTATTAATTTGTAAATCCTTGGATCCGCTGCTGCAGGTGCGCGAAAGCCTCATCACTACTGTAAACAAATTATTCATCACGCCGAAAATGTTCATGATTCCGCTAAACTAAGAAAGTTTACACATAGTTTATCATCTCATTAAACAACCATCAGCCCCGTCCAATGCAGAAATGCTCGAATTGAAGGGGAAAATTCAGGAATTGTTTTGCGTCAGCCATGTTTTGACGTGAACCTTACACGGCATTCTGTTATTAAGGTCTTCCCTCTTCACGGAAGACCTTATAGTGATTCTATTGTTTCTTATTAGGTCTTCCGTTTTCAACGGAAGACCTATAGTGATTCTACTGTTTCTTCTTATTATTATTATTAAGACCTTATAGTGATTCTACTGTTTTTTTCTTTTTAGGTCTTCCGTTTTCAACGGAAGACCTTTAGTGATTCTACTGTTTCTTATTATTATTATTAAGGTCTTCCGTTTCAGACGGAAGACCTTATAGTGATTCTACTGTTTATTAAGGTCTTCCGTTTCAGACGGAAGACCTTATAGTGATTCTACTTATTATTATTATTATTATTATTTTCCCGTTTTTTGTCCAAGCGATTTCTCAGAGATGGCTCGATGGATTTTCTTGAAACTTTCAGGGATTATGAAAAATAAAATAAACTAAAAACATTTTCAAGGATTTTGCAAAATTCACTTCTGGTCGTCAGATATGTCCAATTTCCATTTTTTCAAAAGAGATCATGTCCGGACGATATCTCAGAAACGGTAAAAGATTAAGACTTCAAACTTTCAGGGATTATTGATCAGGACAAGTACGTTTGCAGAATATGTTTAAATCCGTCAGCCGTCACTTCCGGTCGTCACAGGAAGAGATCAAAGAAATCGAAATTTTCAACTTTCCTTTTTTGATTTTTTTCTTTAAATACATTGTTGCATCTTATTTGTAGATTCGAAATATGTTGGTCCCACCGGAAACAAAAACGTCAACTTCCGACTATAAGCAAAAAACTTCATAATTTGAGTATTTTACTTTCCCATAAATATTTTTTTATATATAACGTATTTGAACTGATTTATGATTATGTTATCAAGACTGCAAATGTCTAGAGTAACGTCAAATATCTTTGTAAAATTCACTTCCGGTCGCGCGATTAAATGACCGCAAAATGAGAACTTGTCCGAGTGAGATTTCAGAAACTGTAAGAGATTTAGACACCAAACTTATAGGAGTATTAGACCTTGAGGAGTAGACAAAACCATTTGGGTTAAGAGCGTCAGTCGTCACTCCGGTTGTCACAGGAAGTGATCAAAGAAATCAAAAATTTCAACTTTTCTCTTTTGGAATAAAACTTGCATCATATAATTGTATCTTTTTCACAGTTACGATATGTGTTGGTATCACCGGAAACAAAAAACGACAACTTCCGGTTATAAGAAAAAAACTACATAATAGGGGTTTTGAATTTTCCCCAACATATCGCTTATAGATAGAGTTCTTTAAATGATTTTTATATATGTTATTGAGACTGCGGATGTATAGAGTGACGTGAAAATCTTAGTAAAGTTCACTTCCGGTCTCGTGTTTTCTTGTCCTCAAAATGAAAAGTTATTTCAGCGATATCTCGGAAACTTCATGAAAGTAAGACACCAAACTTATAGGAGTAATAAAACTTGGTGAGAAGGCAAAACACATAGGGTTAAAAGCGATAGCCGTCACTTCCGGTCATCACAGGAAGTGATCGAAGAAATCGAAAATTTCAACTTTTCTTTTTAAAATTAAAACTTTCCTCACTTTCTTGCTTCCCTTTCGCTGTTTTGAAATATGTTAGATTCCATCGGGAAAAAAAAACTTTAAACTTCCGGTTTTAAGAGATAAACTACGTTATTTCGTGATTTAACTTTCTCATAAATATTACTTATAGATAAGTATTTGAAATGTTTTTACATATGCTGTAGATACTGCAAAAGTCAAGAGAAAATTCAGAGATTTTTATTCAGTTCACTTCCGGTCGTGTGTTTTTCCTGTAGTCAAAATTATAATTTTATCTCACAATTGTTCGGCAACAGTAAAAGACTGAAGTCTAAAACTTTCAGGACTTAGAGTCAGTCATCAGGTCATTTGCATCGTGTAAAAATCGTGTGTCATCATTTCTTCCGGTCGTGACAGGAAACGAAGCAAAAAAGTATTGTTTTAGGTTATTTGGTTTCTACATAAGTTTTAGGCTAATACCGACGTTGGGAAAGACATGTTCATGCAAACAGGAAGTAGTATAACGGAAGACCTTCTCATTACTAGTAATGAGTTTCTAGTTATTATTATTATTTTTTCCCATTTTTTGTCCAAGCGATTTCTCAGAGATGGCTCGATGGATTTTCTTGAAACTTTCAGGGATTATGACAAATAAAATAAACTAAAAACATTTTTTAAGGATTTTGCAAAATTCACTTCCGGTCGTGAGATATGTCCGATTTCCGTTTTTTTAAAAGAGATCATGTCCGGACGATATCTCAGAAACGGTAAAAGATTAAGACCTCAAACTTTCAGGGATTATAGATCATGACAAGTACGTTTGCAGAATATGTTTAAATCCGTCAGCCGTCACTTGCGGTCGTCACAGGAAGTTATAAAAAAAATCGAAAATTTCAACTTTTCTTATTTTAATTAAATCTTGCATCACATTATTGCATCTGTTTCGCAGTTTCGAAATATGTTGATCCCACCGGAATCAGAAACGTCAACTTCTGGTTATAAGCGAAAAACTACATAATTTGAGTATTTTACTTTCCCATAAATATCGCTTATAGATGAAGTTTTTGAAATGATTTTTAGATATGTTATTTAGACTGCAAATGTCTAGAGTAACCTCAAATATCTTGGTAAAATTCACTTCCGGTCGCATGTTTTACTGTCCGAAAAATAAGAACTTGTCAAAGTGAAATCTCAGAAACGGTAAGAGATTAAGACATCAAACTTATATGAGTAATAGAACTTAATGAGTAGGCAAAACCCTTTGGGTTAATAGCGTCAGCCGTCACTTCCGGTTGTTACAGGAAGTGATCAAAGATATCAAAAATTTAAACTTTTCTCTTTTGAAATAAAACTTTCATCATATAATTGAGTCTCTTTCTCAGTTTCTATATGTGTTGGTCTCACTGGAAACAAAAAACGACAACTTCTGGTTATAAGAGAGAAACTACAGGTAACTCTTGATGGCTCGAACTTCAATCTCTCGAAGTTCTTGATCGCTCGAAGTGAGTCTCCGGTCCCGAATTTTTCCACTATATAACTAAGCAAATTTACTCTTGATTTCTCGAACTCTTGATCTCTCGAAACCCTTGATCCCTCGAAGTCAAAATGCAGTCCCGCTATGCATATTCTATTAGAATTTACCCTCGATACCTCGAAGTGGCTATGTGTATACAAGATTATATAATTAGCACCTTTACCTGGACATTTAAATGGCCCCTGAGGCAGAAGACGCGGGTCTCGAGGGACAGGATGTTTATTCAGGTGACACTTATGCTGCAAGGTGATAATTGATTTATAATGAATCATATTTTGCCTATATGCTATTAAAATAATTATCATCGACTGTTTTAAGATAATTTAGAGACGCAGTGTCATTGAAAAGTAGTAATTCATTAAAAGACAAAACACTAATTTAATTTTTATTTCGAGTCAGTGTCAAAGTTAAACGAAATATGAAAAAAGCAGAAACAGCCTCAATGTCAATATGACGACTTTTATTGCGGACAAATACTTACAGAACTGTGTTCAATGATCATGTTTGGAATAGAAAAAAACTCTAGATACGACGCTGTAAAATGTCGTTTTCATGTAACGAGTGCGTAGTATGATGTCCGTATTACAAAGAATAAATAAATATACATGATATGACGATATACATTTTTTGCTTTACTCAGTTTAATGAAATATCCATCTGAATTACGAAAAAATATCGTTGTTTTATAAAAACCATGTGTAAAAGGTTAGCAATGCATGAAAATTATTACATCCGGTAAGATTAATTTTAAAACCTGTCAACAAACCCGGAAAATTCCGGACTCTTGAAAACTCGAACTCTTGATCTCTCGAAGTTTTTCCTCGGTCCCGCGGACTTCGAGGTTTCGAGAGTTACCTGTATGTAATTGGTATTTTTAACTTTTCCAATAATATCACTTATTGATAAAGTTTTTGAAATGATTTTTACATATGTTATTGAGACTGCAATTGTCTAGTGTGAAGTCAACCATCTTAGCAAAATGCACTTCCGGTCACGTGTTTTTCTGTCCTCAAATTGAGATTTTGTTCACCTAATTGCTCAAAAACAGTACATAACTGAAGTATAAAACTTTCAGAACTGATAGTCAGTCACCAGTTTATCTACATCATGTAAAAATCGTTCGTTGTCGTCATTTCCGGTCGTGAAGGAAGCGATGCAAAAAAGTGAATTTTTAAATTTTTTTTTTCTTTTTACAGAAATGTTTGGCTAATGCAGATGTTAGATAGATCATGACCATGCAAATTATTTTCATCGGAAGTGCCAACCGAAAAACAAGAAGTTGTCTCAAACATGAGTAGTTTTTCATGGAAACTTTTAGGGATGATCAGTTGTGAATAATTTAGCTGTAGAATGAACATTTTATTCGTTTGGAGCACTTTCGTTCATGACGAAGTACATAAAGAAAACAGAAAAGTAATTCCGTTTGTTTTTAGCTGTATTTACATATCTTTGGAAGCCTTGTGATAACTTTTGTTAATTATTTAGAGTAATCTTATTGAGAAGATTGTTTTTTTTTTCAAAGAAGTCAAGAAAACGGAAGACCTGTTATTGCCTTGGCAATAAGTATCTATTTATTATTATTATTTTTTCCCGTTTTTTGTCCAAGCGATTTCTCAGAGATGGCTTGGTGGATTTTCTTGAAACTTTAAGAGTTTATGACAAATATAATAAACTTAAAACATTTTGAAGGATTTTGCAAAATTCAGTTCCGGTCGTCAGATATGTTTGATTTCCGTTTTTTTCAAAAGAGATCATATCCGGACGAGATCTCAGAAACGGTAAATGCTTAAAACATCAAACTTTCAGGAGTGATAGATCATGACAAGTACGTTTGCAGAATTGGTTTAGATCCGTCAGTCGTTACTTCCGGTCGTCACAGAAAGTAATCAAAGAAATAAAAAATTTCAACTTTTTTTTTAAATTTAAACTTGAATCACCTTATTGCATTCCTTCCGGTGTTTCGAAATATGTTGGTCCCAGCGTAAACAAAACAACAACTTCCGGTTATAAGAATAAAACTTCATAATTTGAGTATTTTACTTTCCCATAAATGTCTTTTACGGATAAAGCATTTGAAATGATTTTTGATTATGTTATTCAGACTGCAAATGTCTAGAGTAACGTCAATTTTTGTTGTGAAATTCACTTCCGGTCGCGTGTTTTACTGTCCTCAAAATGAGAAGTTGTCAGAGCGAGACCTCGGAAATGTAAGGAGATTAAGACACCAAACTTACATGAGTAATAGACCTTGAGAAATAGGCAAAACCATTGGGTTTAAACGCGTCTTCCGCCACTTCCGGTAGTCACATGAAGTGATCAAAGAATTCAAAATTTTTACTTTTCTTTTTTAAATTAGAACTTGCATCACTTTGTTGCATCTGTTTCGCTGTTTTGAGATATGTTAGATTCCACCGGAAACAAAAACGTCAACTTCCAGTTATAAGAGAAAAACTACATAATAGGGGTTTTTAATTTTCCCATACATATCGCTTAAAAGTAGAGTTCTTTAAATGATTTTTATATATGTTATTGAGACTTCAGATGTCTAGAGTGACGTGAAATATCTTAGTAAAATACCTTGGTGAGAAGGCAAAACACATAGGGTTAAAAGCGTCAGCCGTCACTTCTGGTCGTCATAGGAAGTGATCAAAGAAATCGAAAATTTCAACTTTTCTTTTTGAACTTAAAACTTTCATCACTTTATTGCTTCTCTTTCACTGCTTTGAAATACGTAAGATTCCACCGGAAACACAAACTTTAAACTTCCGGTTTTAAGAGATAAACTACGTTTTTTCGTGGTTTAACTTTCTCGTAAATATCACTTATAAATAAGTATTTGAAATGTTTTTACATATGCTGTAGATACTGCAAAAGTCAAGAGAAAATTCAGAGATTTTTATTCAGTTCACTTCCGGTCGTGTGTTTTCCTGTCCTCAAAATTAGAATTTGTTCTCACAATTGTTCGGCAACAGTAAAAGACTGTAGTCTTAAACTTTCAGGACTTAGAGTCAGTCAACAGTTCATTTGCATCGTGTAGATATCGTGTGTCGTCATTACTTCCGGTCGTGACAGGAAACGAAGCAAAAAAGTAATTTTTTTAAAAGTTATTTTGTTTCTACATAAGTTTTAGGCTACATTGTAATACCGACGCTGGAAAAGACATGTTCATGCAAACAGGAAGTTGTATAACGGAAGACCTTCTCATGACTAGTAATAAGTTTCTAGTTATTATTATTTTTCATTTTTATTTTTTTTTTACCTTTTCAAATCGCGATATCTCAAAAAATACTCAATGCTTTTCAGTCAAATTTTCAGGAATGGTGTGTTATCTCATGCCATTTTGAAATATTGAAAAAGTTTGGAAAAATTTACTTCCGGTCAGGAATTATTGCAATTTTTCAATTTTTCCACTAAAAATCTAGTCCATGAATGTTCTCAGAAACTGTTAAAGGTAGGAGTCTGAAACTTTCAGGTTTGATAGAATGTGATTTGTAGATGTGTGATGGAAACATTTCGTGTGTCGTCGCCACTTCCGGTCGTCATAGGAATTGATTTAAAAAGGGTAATTTTTTGAACTTTTTTGTTTTTTAATATTTTTTTATGATAGTTATAGGTTAAATAGAGAATCTTATCAGAATGATAAATATGTAATTTGTTTAAAAATTGATTAACCCGTACTCTAGATATTTATAACTTGCTACTTTGATGCAATTGTCTTTGATAGCTTAATGGTTAGCATGTTGAATTTTCACGAGGGTGACTCGGATTCAATCCCCAGAATTTCTGAATTTTTTCACACTGTTGTTTGGACACAAATGTAATATTTTATCTTTAAAAGGGGGGGGGGGGGGGTTATGTCATTCAACATCAGAGCAATGGCGTTTGACTTCATAATAGCAGAGTGTCTTTTTACTCCTTCATAAAGAGTTTGCAGTTGAATTTTGCACTAATTAATGTGCGTACAAGCATTTCTGATATGATAAAACAAGGTAAATGTTAATGTAGCTAGGTAACTATGCAATTGAGTCACAAATTGGAGATTGGTAAAATTATATTTTGAAAGTAGAATAAATTATTTTCTCACCTTGATTGAA
Organism: Saccostrea echinata; assembly: GCF_033153115.1. Lineage (NCBI taxonomy): Eukaryota > Metazoa > Mollusca > Bivalvia > Ostreida > Ostreidae > Saccostrea > Saccostrea echinata. The sequence goes on from NW_026889771.1 coordinate 18,764,428, forward strand.
TAATATATAGCAATTTCAAATGAATGGGAAAAACTCTTCAATGACATTTAGTTCAGAGCAAGATTTGTCATAATTAAGAGCTCAAAGCGACTTAGCGCATAAAGGTATGGTTAATTAATGATATACAGTGTATTAACATAATAAAACACAAAAAAAATCTGTATACTCGAAACTGTATGTGATAAAATGTGCTTTCATGTACAACATCAGTAAATTGTCAATAAATTTGTTATGTGTGTGTGGTGCTGACTTAGGGAGGGAGGGGGGTAACCAAATGCATGAAATCAGGTAAAATAAAAGAAATCAGTGTAGATAGTCCTTAAATTAAAAAAAAATCTTTTTTATCATAATTTTGTACAATTAAGTGTGAGAATCTCAAAGTTTAAAAAAAATTCACACAAAGATGTTTTGGACATAGGTCCCCCTCCTTAAAATGATGTTTTTTTTTTTAATCCAGTTTTGCAATATTTTCAAAATATAAACATTTAATTATATTCTATGTATGAAGGTGTAACAGGCAATGCACAACATAACATGTTATTTAGTGAGGTATCAACTTCTCCGAAGACAGATGAGGGACGGAAGACCTTCTTGTTGCCACGGCAACAAGGTTTCTGTTATTAACGTCTTCTGTCTCCAACGGAAGACCTTATTGTTTTCGTTCTGTTTCTTTTTCCCTATTATTAAGGTCTTTCATCCTCACGGAAGACCTTATAGTGATTCTACTGTTTCTTCTTCTTCTTATTATTATTTTTCAATTTTATTTTTTTGACCTTTTCAAATCGCGATATCTCAAAAACTACTCATTCATTTTCAGCCAAATTTTCAGGAATGGTGTGTTATCTTAAGCCATTTTGAAATATTGAAAAAGTTTGGAGAAAGTTACTTCCGGTCAGGAATTATTACGATTTTTCAATTTTTCCACTAAAAATCTGGTCCGTGAATGTTCTCAGAAACGGTTAAAGGTAGGAGTCTGAAACTTTCAGGTATGATAGAATTTGGTTTGTAGATGTGAGATGGAAACATTTTGTGTGTCGTCGTCACTTCCGGTCGTCACAGGAAGTGATTTAAAAAGGGTGATTTTTTGAACTTTTTTGTTTTTCATTATTTTTTCATGACATTGATAGGCTAAATAAAGAGTCTTACAAGAAAGCTAAATATGTAATTTGTTTAAAAATTGATTAACCCATACTCTAAATATTTATCATTTTTCAATTTTAAGCGATGGTGTTTGATAGCATAATGATTAGCATGTTGAATTTTCATGTGGGCGATCCGGATTCAATCCAAAGAATGTCCGAATTTTTTTCTGACTTTCTGGGGCTCAAATATACGCCTTTCCGAAAGGCATTATTACACCTTTTTAAAAGGCATTAATACGCCTTTCAAAAAGGCGTTATTATGCCTTTTGAAGGGCCATTATTATGTCTTTGACAGGCCTGTGCTTTTAAAGGGGGGGGGTCCCATAAAATTGACAAGCAAACAAAAAAACAAGAACCAACCCCCCCCCCCCACCCCCACCCCCCCCCCCCCCCCCCCCAACTCGAAAAAAATAAACTGCCTAAACTTGAGGGAACACTTTTTCTAATTTTTCGGTAAAACTTTTTTAAATGCAATGACTTGCCCGAGTTTAACCATACTGCAACAAAATGTTAAGGGACCAAGCAATCAATTAATGATTTTTTATATTTAAATTATAGCAAGACTATTCTCCCAAAATTTGAGATATTTGATAAAAATTTTGATGTTCAAGTTTGCACTTTCATCCCAAATAAAATTAACCTGATAAAATTGACTCAAAATAAAAACATCAGCAAATTTTGTTATTCTGATGTAGTTAACAAGAAGAAATCAACTTCCTTAATAAGTTAAACTATTGTGAAATGAAATATGAATATAATGAACTGTGTTCAATCTCGAAAGTCTAATGAAACGAAACAAATATGGAGCAGAGCAAACACGGACCTCAAAATTTAGAGGTGGGATCAGGTGCCATGGAGGAGTGAGCATCCCCTGCCGATCGGTCACACCGGCCATTTGCTTCTTATCATGATCTGAAAAAAAAACCTGGAAAATCCGTAGACAGTTCAGTGTATAAGTAATGCCTTAACAATAAGTATGAAAAAAATCAGTCAGCATTTGACTTAATGATAGGTTGTATGTGCTGACAAGGTCATTGTATCAACCATAAAACTTGCGAAATGATAACTTCAAACGAGACTGTTGATATCTTTGTTTCATCAACTTGTTTGTCAATAGTTTGCCTCAGTTCAGAAATTGTTCATACGTAGAGCATGCTCTTGCGTATCGAATCAACTGAGAGACATAAACCCCATATGCAGATGATAAGGGTATATTGCTACTTAAGTAAGGGAAGTTGACGATTGAAAAGTTGAAGTCATCACGTTTATCATAAAGTTTTGTTGTTAGGTTAGCATTAATGTCTTTTTCTAGTAAAATATCTAGATATGAAACAGATGTGTCAGAATCTGTGGTATCTTTTATTTCAAGCTCACTGGGATATATCGAGTCGACATATGAATGAGAGTAACTATTGTTAATTGATAATACGTCGTCGATATAACGAAATGTACTATCGAGTTGAAGGCCATAGCAGGCGTTTTCTTCTTCTCATGTAGAAGTTTTTAAATAAATTCTGCTTCATATGAATACAAAAATAAGTATGCTAATAAGGGGGCGCAAATGGTACCCTGTTGGAATTCCAACAGATTGTTGGGAAGACCTGGTCTCCAAAAACTACATAGATATTATCAATCAGAAACTCAAACATCTCTTTAATGCCAACTTCAAGAGTACTTGTGTGTACAATCTGAAAGCATTTTAACAAAATAATTTTGCAAATTATGAAAGTGAAATCATTAAATATATTTCCAGTCCGGATCATTTAATTTAGATCGGGTTAGGCTCGATTATTGCGATTTCTTTTCAAATTCTTTTTCTGACATGTTCTAAATAATGAAGTTACCAGACAGGAGTAAATATAAAATTTAGAAAACGATAGCTGTTGTCATGTTGTAATTTTGTAATTACTTCCACTTAGTAAATTCAAGATTTAGAACATGGCACCTTTATAAATTATGAATGTAAATTATTAAGGTCTTCCGTTTCCAACGGAAGACCTTCTACTGATTGTGATGATTAAGATTATTAAGTCTTCCGTTCACAACGGAAGACTTATAGTGATTGTATTGTTTCTTTTTATTATTATTATTATTATTATTATTATTATTCCTCCCAAATTTTGTGAGCGCGATTACTCAGAGATGGTTGGATAGATTTTCACAATTTTTCACATGATACTAGGCTGATATATGAAGTTTATATAAAATTCCGTTTTTTGAAAAATTCACTTCCGGTCCGAAGTTACGGCCGAATTTCCAATTTTTAAATGGACTTTTGTCCGGAATTTTTCTCGGAAATGGTTTGAGGTAAAGATGTGAAATTTACAGGAGTATTAGATCATGACATTTTCTTTGTTTCGAAGTTGTTTTCGTGTGTTTCCGGTACTTCCTGTCCGAACCGGAAGTGAACTTGTGTATGGTCAATTTTAAACTTTTTTGTTTCTTAATATTTTTTCAAGATATTTTTATGTATAACAGAGATTAGTCTACAAATACTAAATATATAATTTGTTTTGAAATCAGATTCCACATTTTGTAGATTTTCGGTACCGTCATTTTCCCTATTTACGTAATGGGCAAAGAAAGATAACTCTGACTTGTAAGTGAGAATAGAACTTTCGAGATAAAGGCGGAAATAGTATTGATGACGTTGTCGATGTCTGCATTCTATTTAGACGTTTCATATTCACTCTCTTCTACATGTAAGAGTACGTTGCTTTCCACATTCAGTGTATAAAGTTGCCACTGCAGTGTAAGACTGTACATATTGACAGTTATTGAAGAATGCATATGTATTTACACATGTATATATATCTAAAATAAACTGATATATGGCAGCTAGCACATTCAAGTAAATATATATTATAGACAGTATACATTTATAGTGATGGAATGCAATCGTAATACAGCTTTAAAGCTTTTTGATATAAACTGAAACCCGTCACTTAAAATTAGGCGAAAAGGCGATTCTTGTGAAATACTCAAAGAGTTAATAAAATATTATGTGAAAAGGCGATTGTGTGTGAATTATGGCTCTGCTAGATGTTTCTTCTGAAAAAGAATTATTACAGTGATAAAAAAATGCACAGGTCAATTGATAGGTCGGATAAGTATTAAACTATCTACATTGTACTTCCTTTGAAGCGCCCCACCCCTGTCTTGATTTATATTTGGAGAAGGTGGCGCAAATAGGCGGTATTTAAGTTATATATTCATTATATATTTAAATCCAGAACATGTGGTTATAGTTTCTTCATATTCTATAATGGTAGATTTTTTCTCATAATATGAAATTATGATACTGAAATGTTAAATTTAGATGTCGAGAGAGAGAGAGAGAGAGAGAGAGAGAGAGAGAGAGAGATTCCCTCTTAATCACTCCTCCTATCCATACATACATAGAGCAAAGAAATGTTCTACATCTTTAATAAATGTTCTTTGATTTCAAAGTCAGACATGATCACAACCTGTTTTTTCTGCTTAAAGTATCACACGAAGTGTTTGGCCTGTCAATCAAAATCACTTGACGCTGTATGAACTGCAGTATTCTATATAAAAGTATTTCGCCTACTACCATTTAAATGGAAAGTACCTATTACTATAAATAGACTTACTTGATGCATAATTATGCTGTATTGAATTTTGGAAACTGACTTTGTGAAATACATGTACATGTACAGAATACGGAACTGCTTCTACATGTAAATTATAGAAAATATTTCTGGGTAAACCTATGCTCTGATTCGGGCTATAAATTCAAGAGAAATACTTTCAAACTGTATACGAGATATCGTCAACATACCTGCACTGCTCTTGCACCTAGTGTGAAGTATTTACCTTGAATACCATCTGGTTCCAATTAAATGCATCTACAATGTACTTATTTTCGGGATTCTGTTCATAACTTGAATGAACAACACTTAATAGAAAATAAAGATGTTATCCTAAGAAAATGAGATAATTGTACAATTTATGGATTTTTTTTTTTAATTCTAGGCTTAAATTATAAATCAAAATTTATATAAACGAATTTAATGAAATGATGTCCATAAACTACACCCGTTGATTTATATCATTTGTATAATGTTTATATTTTGTTTGTATAATTTAGTCTTTAAAAAACTTTTTAAAAATACTGCGTTTATGGTACATGAACTTTCGGATCATCGGTTTTTCTGTGTAAAACAAAAAATATCTCGGATAAATTTTATTGAACAAAGAAAAGGGTGAAATAATTCTAACATTCTAAACAACAAAATTCACCTGGCGTTATTTTTTCTCGCTATTAAAATCATGTATTAAAGAAAGCAAAACAGATTGTCTGGTTCCGCCGTGATTACGCAAGACGAGTAAAAACAAATTTAATTTATAGTATTTACATGTGTAGTATATAGTATTTCATTCAATACATGACTATATTTTTAAGAAGTCACTGTTATTTGTTGCTTTTTTAGTCGGATCTTGTTTTTCTCACTTTTAATCGGCTATGAACCTCCACCACACCCCCACCACCACCCCCCGGCGAATATGCCTCATACAGGATTAAGACTATCATAATTTACAAGGTTTTAATTAATTTGCCGATATAGACCTATATTAAATAAGGGTTATTTTAATAACAGTTAACATAAAGTCTAATAGCAATAATTTATAATTATTTAGTCCGAAAAGTTTTATTTATTTATTTTGTGTTCTTATGTATTTTTAACAAAAGAGGATGTAATCATTCAATGTTTGCTAATTTATACGAAGTTTTGAGTATCTGATATATAAATGATAAACAATAGAATGTTAAACGACACTGATTTTCACCGTTTCCTGTCTAAATCAGAACCCCTGTTTCGTATGGTCAGTTCCTTCGAACTCGTATGAAATCCTGTTATGTAAATTTATTTGAAACTCATAGCAAGTCCTCCTGAAGAGATTCCAGACATCTGCAGATTCTGTGGCAAAATCTTTCTAGATATATTTATGCACATCACCTGTTCTTGCTCGCTGACATCGGATTTACGTAATGGCTGGTGGGATGACATTTCCAATAATTTTGATGTCCACCTCTCTGCAGAAATTTGTGCAATGACAGATGACGAGATATTTCTTTTTCTTCTTGGAAGTAATTCTGTTCATTTACTATCTGGAAAAGATCTTCGGCAGCTTAATGTGACCAACTTTCGATACATACGAAATGTTGCCACGTGTTACAACCGAGCTCTCCAATTCTATCCATAGGTGCTAATTGGTCATCAAAATCAAAGTACCTTAAGTACTGAAAGGGTATTTTTCCAGTTAAATATTGTATGTGTTGTTTTCTTTTCTACATAGAAAAAAGCGAATTCTTACAGATTATATAGAAAAACGGAAGACCTTTTTGTTGCCATGGCAACAAGAGTCTAGTTCTTATTATTCTTTTTTTTTTCCTAGACGCCAACTTTGACGCTTCATATCTTCCTCATTTTTAAACAGATTTTGTTCAAATTTTCAGAGCTTTTAGACTTTACAAAACACTGTCAGAATACCGTAATACAATTTGGAAATTACCTTCTGTTCACGAGTTATTCCCCTTTGATTGAATTTTGCAAGCCTCCGATTTCCAGACAAAGGCTCAGAAATGGTTATAATTGGAGCACAAAACCCTTTGAAATTGAAAAGAGGAAGCATTGAAGTTGTGCACATCGGTTTTTGTTTTTTGATTTTTGCATTAAAAATGGCGCTAGAGAGGGGTCAAAAGTTAGAACGTGGAAAACAGCAAAAAAAAATTGACATATTTTCCTTTATATCTTGAAAACTAGAAATATTTTGTTAAGACATGTAGAACAAAAGTTGTGCATAATTGCAAGGGCTTTCATATTATACTATTTAAAAGGGGCTGGCCCCTATGATTAGGGATCTTGGGCCCTTAAAAGTTTTTGCTTTATAACTCAAAAACGGTAAATATTTCGATCTGGATCTTGGGAACAAAATTGTTCTTTTACTCCTTTTTGATCTAATGAAAATGTTGTTTTGTTCGAGTATACCATGGGTATTGCGTAATACGTATTAGAAAGCAGGCCAGGTAAACAGGTAACGTTTTTCATTCGGCAAGGAAATCGGACCTCTTCATGTGTATAACTTAAACAGACTTGCTATCAATAATATACCCTGCGGTATTTAATGTTAATTTTCTTTTTAATAAGGTTTAAAACGTGGTTTATGGTTCACTATTAAATTATTTTTTACAACTAGTCTTTCTTTTCTTCTTTTTTAAATTAGATTAATAGTGTTCAAAAGCGGAGAATATTAAATCTATCTTTCTACGTTTATTATTACAACAAACTTTGTAAGTGATTTTAAACTGTATGCATTGAATAATTCACGATCATTAGCTGTATGCAATATTACGGTCTCCATGTTCAGCTCGATGTTTAGTTATGTAACCCAACGCGCGAATCCCACGCCTTTGATCGAGGTCACCAGTGTACTAGCCACCTGTGGCCATAAACAAAGCTAGTATTTGTGATCGCGTATAATGTCAATTTTGTACAAAGAGCTATTAATTAATGGAAAGTTATGTTTTTAATTATATCGAATCAGTAAGATTACTTTACCGATCTTTTATAATCTTAATTCCAAACACTGGTGCATAAAAATGATTTTGAATTTTAATCGCTGTTTTTGTCTGTTCACGCAACAATACATTTAAAAAAAGTATTGCTCTATCCCGTGTTGTTGTATTTTAATTCATCTGCAATTGTAATTGAATGGGGGCTTCGGTAAATAATTGTAATTACTACGCATGCTACGCACATATTATTTTTACCATCACTCTTGTGAATGTCCATTTATTATTTATAGAATTAAATAAACATTAACATAAATAAAAATTCCTTCAAATGTACATGTAGTATAATTCAAGTCTTTGTAATATAGCAAACAGTTTCATCCATCTCTGCCGCTTTGTGTCTCAAGTGTTGTAGTCCAGTCCTCGTTTACATACACGTGGCCACAGAGAGCCGCGGGTACCTCGATGTTGAAATACATTGTGTACTGTGATAGTTGCTCTACACAGCACAAACAACTAACGTGTACATGCAGTGTAGTAATTGGCAAAGATTGTTTGAAAAATATAAACTCGCATGTGTTCCCTACGAAGCATTCATTTTAAAATTTTATTTACATGTAGATACCTTATAAGAACAAAATAAAGTAAATGTATAACACATAGAACAATGTTTAAAAATTAAAATACAAATATCGTGTGCTCGGAAGGGAAGATGACTTGAAAGGGTGTGTCTGTGAATGCTTAGATCTAGCAACACACTTCGCAAAGTTAAGCATACTTGTGTCCAAATCCTTTAAAAGTGGGGGCAATCCCCAATCCTCGCACCCTTCCTTTTTGAATCTAAAAATATATACCATACTGAGAGTTGTATATAGAGCGGGAATGTTATTTTATTAGTCCTTAAAGGCACAACTTAAGAAATGACTTATAAATTTTTTTTAGATAAGATTGTTTCGCGATACAGCTGTGATAAATCTTAGGAACTTCTAAAGTTATAACTTAGGCATATCTTAAGATAACTTAGGAAACGTTTTTGAAACAGGCATGTCAAGCATTCAGTCAGATCTATTACGACGTCCATATTACCATATAAGAGAATGAAATTTTGTTTTGTATATAAAGTGGTTATTACAAATATGCGTGTTACAAAAATGTATGTTGAAATCTTCAAAAGCTATCGAATTATTTACTTCTCGCAACAAATATTGATTTGGTTCTAAAGAAATTGATTTCCGATTCACAATATATCTGCATGCGACATTTTTTTAAAATCAGAAATGGTCAAATGAACATGATGAATGAATAAAGCGTCGAAAATTAGGGTGCACATATACAGGTAAGCGTTTTCATTCAGCAAGTAAACAAGAGCTCTTCATGCGTGTAATTAAAATAAACTTACTATAAATAATAAACCTAGCTACATTAGATGCTAATATTCTTTAGAATCGGGTTCTTGAAGTGTTCTGAGCTTTATTTCTAAATTATTTACTGACAACTTTCCCTTTTATTTCGTTTGTTTTCAAATTTGGATAAACCAGTCTACTTAACGGGGAAAAAAGATAACCTTTTCTTCTTATCATATAAAAACAAACAATAAAGTTAGAAAATAAAACAAAACTTTAAACATAGACCATTCACAGCCATTAAGTACACGCCTTTTACATTCACCTTGTGTGTTTACAATTATGTAACCCCTCCCTCGATAGCGCGTGGCAAAGGAGGTCACCGGGGATCAATCGGCGTTTGATCCAGCGACTTAAGGTCATACACAAAACAAACCATAGAATGGCCTTTCCAAATACATTTTGTAAACTAAGTGATGAGTGGATAAATATGTTGAATCTTTCAGATTATTTTATAATATCTTTGATTAAGTCGCTAGTACATTTCAATTTATATTTTATTCGCTGAATTACAAGAAAGTTGCATATTTAATTTTATTTTTATAAACATTGTATTTCTCGATATCGAGATAATTGCGCTTTGTGAAAAATTACTTTAAAATCATTCAGAATCTTTCATATTATTTCGTCTTACTGTTTATCACTCGCTCGTTTTAATCAACTAGTCTTAACTGACTTCAAATTCAATGCATTTTGAATGCCGAAAAGACCACTTTGTTTGCGTATTAAAGAAACAGTTTATTTATCTCTCTAATGTTATTATTTAACGAGTTGCTATTTCTTTCATGAACATTAAACAGCATGTATATAATTATCACGATAATTGTACGTAGAGGTCACATTTTTAATTGTCAGGAAAATCGAAAATAAAATTAACTACTTTTGAGTTTGTATTATTTTCTTCCTAACTTACAATATTATTGCATACAAAATACTAGGTCGGACGCAAGTAACCTAGATATTTCACTTGTATTTGAAAATTCTAAAAAGTGTACAAAAAAACCTTCCTATGCAGTTTTCTTTGGGAATCAATTGGCTTAGATAGTCTACTTCGACATGTGTTGACAAAACTCACGCAATGAGAAGCCATACATTTCAAACTTGTGACCTCTTGGTCAGTGCCTGTGAAGATTAAGCACGACAATTAGTGTCTGGAAAACGAAGTATGTTTTATAATGAAATATATGGAGATAACGAACAGTATTCAAGCTCAAAAGTCCATTATACAATACAAAATAGGAGCAGAGCAAACACGGACCTCCAAACATCAGAGGTGGGATCAGGTGCCATGGAGGAGTGAGCATCCCCTGCCGACCGGTCACACCCGCCGTGTGCTCCTTGTCATGATCGGGAAATAACGAAAAAATCCATCGACAATTCAGTGTGTAAATAATGGCCTAACAATTAGTATGAAAAACGTCAGTCAGCATTTGACTCAATGATAAACTGTATTTGATGACTAGGTCATTGTATCGACCAAAGAACTTACGAAATGATGACTTTAAACGAGACAGCTGATGTTCTTGTTTCATCAACTTATTTGCCAATAATTTACGTCGTTTTAGAAATTGTACATACGTAGAGCATGCTCTTGCGTATCGAATCAACTAAGAGATATATACCCCGTATGCAGGTGATGAAGGTATATTGCTGCATAAGTAAGGGAAGTTGACGATTGAAAAGTTAAAGTCATCACGTTTATCATAAAGCTTGGTTGTTAGATTACCATTAACGTCTTTTTCAAGTAAAATATCTAGATATGAAACAGATGTGTCAGACTCTGTGGTATCTTTTATCTCAAGTTCACCAGGATATATCGTACATGTGCTCTGCATATAAACTTCTCATCTTCTATAAGAAGCACTGAAATATTTTCATAGTATCATATTTCCCACTTAGAACAATCTCTTCTTTAATTTTTCGTCGAGAACGACGAAGAACAATGCAGTCTATAAATAGATTGAGATCGTGTCTTTGTTTAGAGGGTGTTTGTGAAGAATCACGCCCTTTGGTTGGAGCAAATAGCACGAGTTTCTTTAGAACAAGTCGTGTACATCTTTTTCCCAGAATTCCAAATTATGCAAGCGTACTTGCAGTTTTATCCCACCGTAACTAGTCAGCCCGCGGGCTGACTAATGAAAAAAAAAAAAACACTGGCAGATTTAGAGGAGGTTCAGGGGGCCTGCAAGCCCCCTTTTTGTATCCAAAATATACACAAGATTTAATAAATCAATTTTTATGTGGCTTTGGGCCCCTACCCCGACCCAAAACTGGTCGGGCCCCCTTTTCTAGATTCCTTTATCCGCCACTGAAAAAAGAATGTGTTGTTCTCTTGGATGTCGATATCTGAATTATATTTTAATTAAACATCCTGTCTAATATATCATGGGCGCCCATAATAGGACGATTATTTGTTTTTTAAAATAAAGTGGTTCTTACAAATGTTAAAAAAAACTTACAAACGGCTAAGTAATTATTTAATTCATCTAGAACAAAAGTTAGTTTAGTTATTTGCTTACATAATCTAACTTTTATAAATTAACACGAAAGTCGTGCGATCGTATACAAATACTCAGAAGCAATCTTCATATTTAATGAACGTATAGGTGAATAAATTGCCTCTCATCGCTATACGTATACCCCCATCCCCGAAATAAATAGAATGTTTTCCTTCGCAGCCGGTTATGTAAGTACAAGTGAGGATGGAGCTTTACAGAAGCAGGTGATGAATTCCGAGAGAAAGGCACTACCTATTTTATATACATGTACATTCCTAGGGACCTGGTTTTCTGAACCGATGTCACTGTTATTCAAAGACCTAGCTAGAAATTCTCTCTCTCTCTTTGAAATGCAGGCCCGTCGATCGTAAAAAAATGACAAAATAATTTCAATTTTTATTATTTACATTTGCAAATATTTTTCTTAGATGAACCTATTGAAGAGAAAATATGTTCAATTCTGTACAAACTTATTAGGGGGTCAGAGGACATGGCGTGACCGTATCACACAGCGAGATGATATCTTGTCTACATATTTCTGTCCCGGTGACACTGGTTTCGGAACTTCTAAGCCGTTAAAGCGATGAAAAAGATAAAATTATTGAAACATATATGTTTTTTTCATTCAACAAATGATCATTAGTTCTTTCTTCGGTGTGAAGAATGTTTTTAATTAGCCTAAAATCACGCTTACCTTTTTAACCCGAAATTCCTTTGAAGGTATGTAAACTGAAGACGATATCACCGCTTTTGACTTCATATAAAGAACTCATACAATAATAGTAAGATCATTCTCAGTAGCGATCATTGTTTTTTTTTTTTTTTATTATGAATAGATATTTCCTGAACTGGACTGCTGAACAGCAATATAAGTATTCAAATGTTGGAGCGAGGCGAACTCTCAAGACCAAACAGCTTCTAGGTCACTTCGCGTCACAACATAGCATGAATACGGCGGGCCGTTCGTGTAATAAATGCAGTTCTTTTCAGAAAATTCGTCTCAAATGTAAATAAAAGTAATAAACAACAATGTTAAAAAGTTCTCTGGGAAATGAACTTGGTTGGTACCTGATCAAATCTGAGAAGCCCTTAGGGCTTCACAGGATTTGATCACGTGACCAACCAAGTTCATTTCCCAGAGAACTTTTTAACATTGTTGTTTATTTCTTAAATAAGTATCTCATCTCCCAAGCCCAAAGGCCCAAAGTAAGCTTTTCTGTTCATAATTCTTCAGCTTTGTTTGCTTTCTTGGCGTATATAAGCGTTATCGTTGTTGTCGTTCTAAAGTTACTTGTAAAATTTTCTCATTTTTATCTTATCAAGAACCACTGGGCCATAACAACGAAAATTAACATAGAATATTTTTGGTAAAGTTTTGTTCAAATGAAGGGTAATGTAGTAAAGATTAGATGGGGTCCAGGCGCGGATCAAGGAATTTTTTTTCCACCGGGGGGGGGGGGGGGGGAGGGGATCCCAATAAAAAAATATTTCAACCCAGAAATTTCTTGACGAGCCAAAAAAAAAGAAATTCTTTTCACAAACGTGAAAAACCTTTTTCGTGTGTGTGTTTGTGTGCGTGTGTGTGTATGTGGGGGGGGGGGGGGTTCGTTGATTTTTAAAGCTTCATACCTAAGACTTTTCATACCATTTTAACACAGATCCGCGTTATCGAGGAAGGGTCTGCGTTTTCTAAAGGGGGGGGGGGGGATGATTACTTTTACTTGCTTTAGTATGTACATTTAACTGCCCCCAGCCCCCTCTAGATCCGCGCATGGGGTCATTTTAAAATAGTATTCTCAATAACCCCTGGACTAGAATGAGAAAATTTCCAACATAGCATACATTTATTTTATTTTTCAAATCTTGATTCTAGGGAGAAGGTTTGGGCCGGAAAGAGTGTTCATAATTTAACATAGGAATTTATATATTCTCCCAAACAAAGTGTGTTGGTTTGGGGTGGGGGTGTTTTGAGTCTTGGAATCACACTGTCCGTCTGCCTAGTTGTGCGTCTGTACGTGATAGTTTGCTCAGGATATAACTTTGTTATGAAGAAACTGGAAGGTCAAACTTGGTACAAAGATTACTAATGATCCGAGGGTGTGTCATGGTTTTGATCCAACATCATTCCGGCAAGTTCAAGGTCACTTAAAAAAAAATAGCAAAGTTTTGTCCGACCCATTTATCTGTAATAGAGAGTCACCGGAAGCTCACTGAATACAGGAATTGCTTATGACAAAAAGGGTTTGCCACGACCTTCATTCAAGGTCATTCCTGTAAGTTCAAGGTCACTGACAGAAAAGTGTAAGATTACTGTATGTGCTATAATTTTGGAAGCTCATACTAGGAACAAAGATTGCTTATGATCCACTGGTTTGAGATAACATAGTACTAGATTGGCAGAAGAAGTGGCAAAACTTGTGCCTGGATTATAAATTTATAAGGGGTGGGAGGAACACAGGAAACTTTTTCTCAGATTGCTTGAGATGGGTTTGTCCTGACCTTGAATAGAGGTTTTTCCCGCAAGTTCAAGGTCACTGGCAGATAAATATTAAATTTTTTTTTCCATGCTATAACTTTGTAATATAAAATCACTGGAAGCTATTACTTGATACAGAGATTGCTTATGATCCAAGGATGTGTTTTGACCTTGATCCAAGGTCTTTCTGGTAAGTTCAAGGTCACTGACAGAAAAGTGCAATATTCTTTTTCAGGAATATCTTGGTCATTGAGTATCACTGGAAGCTCATAATTAGTTCAAAGGTTGTTTTTGACCTTAAAATAGGTCATTTAGGCAAGTTCAAGGTCATTGATATAATAAGTGTAAAATTCAAAAAGGTCTAGTCGCCCACGTTGGCGCAGTGGTAAGAGTGTCTCCTCTAGAGTCGTGAATTAAGGAGTTGATCCTTATGTCGCAGGTTCGAATCCCACTATGGGACGCAGAGACCGATCCTTCAGATGAGACCGTATAAACTGAAGTCCCGTCTGGTAGTAGGTGCTGGCACAAAAAAGATCCTTCACTGATCAATGGCCATGAGTGCCGAGTATAGGTCAAAATTTGCAGATCTCCATCGGCAAATATGGTGGCGTCTCCACATGATTGAAAAATTCTCGAGAGGGACGTTAAACAACATACACACAAACAAACAAACAAAAAGGTCTTTAATTTTGTAATAGAAAAATTGCATGCATTTGCATTTCACTGAAAAGATGATAAATATATCATCCAAAGTGTGTAATGGCCTTGACTTAAATCCGAGGTCACTTACAATATGATGTTTTGGATGAATAGTCTGAAAGAATACGTGACTGTGAATTTTTTTTTGTCGATGACATACAGATGGTGTTTGCTCTTAACCAGCTGCAGAATGTGTCCTGGCTTGACGCACGATTATTTGGACAAGTTCAAGTTCACTGACAGGGGAATTTTACATTCTTTTACTGTCTTTCTACTGTTGAAACATTGGAAGTTGATGCCCCTTACAGGATTGTTAATAACCTTAAAATGTTGCATGACCTTGACTCAAGGTCGCTATGTTCTGTCCGGAGCTCCGACGGAAGACCTATTCGTTGCATTGCAACGAGCTTGGCTCTAGTTTCTTTTATGTTTCTGTAACACTTTTTTCCACAGATTAAAAAAAGTACATGTATTATCAAATTATTATTTAGACACAGCATCGGGGGGGGGGGGGGGGGGGCTTTTTTTCCACAGATAACTTTCTACTATTAAAAATGTTCATGGAAAGGCTGGTCCCCCCCCCACTTTTTAATAGCTCACCTGAGCCAAAGGCTCAAGTGAGCTTTTCTGATAAAAATTTGTCCGTTGTCTGTCGGCGTCGTTGTTGTCGTAAACTTTTCACATTTTCATCTTCTTCTCAAGAACCACTGAGCCAATTTCAACCAAACTTGCCACAAAGTATCCTTGGGTGAAGGGGATTCAGGTTTATTCAAATGAAGGGCCATGCCCTCTTTCAAGGGGAGATAATAAAGAATTAGTGAAAAATTAATAGCATCTTTTAAAAATCTTCTTGTCAAGAACGACAGAGCCAGGGAAGATGAAACTCATATGGAAGCATTCTCAGGTAGTGTAGATTCAAGTTTGTTCAAATCATGACCCCCGGGGGTAGGGTGGGGCCACAATGGAGGATCAAAGTTTTACATAGAAATATATAGGAAAAACCTTTAAAAATCTTCTTCTCAAGAACAGCAAAGCCATGAGGAGTCATATTTATATGGAAGCATGCTCAAGTAGTGTAGATTCAAGTTTGTTCAAATCATGACCCCCGGGGGTAGGGTGGGGCCACAACGGAGGATCAAAGTTTTACATAGAAATATATAGGAAAAATCTTTCAAAATCTTCTTCTCAAGAACAGCAAAGCCCTAATTGGTCATATTTATATGAAAGCATCCTCTGGTAGTGTAAATTCAAGTTTGTTCAAATCATGACCCCCGGGGGTGGGGCGGGGCCACAATGGAGGATCAAAGTTTTACAGAGAAATATATAGGAAAAACCTTTAAAAATCTTCTTCTCAAGAACAGCAAAGCCCTGATTGGTCATATTTATATGGAAGCATCCTCAGGTAGTAAAAATTCAAATTGTTCAAATCATAACCCATGGGGGTAGGGCGGGGCCACAATGGAGGATCAAAGTTTTACATAGAAATATATAGGAAAAATTTTAAAAATCTTCTCAGGAACAGCAAAGCCCTGATTGATCATATTTATGTGGAAGTATCCTCAGGTAGTGTAAATTCAAGATTGTTCAAATCATGACCCCCTGGGGTAGGGTGGGGCCACAATGGAGGATCAAAGTCTTAAATAGAAATATATAGGAAAATATCTTCTGATGAAGAACTGCAAAGCCATGATTAGTAACTTTGATATGGAAGCATCCTCAGGTAGTGTAGATTCAAGTTTGTTAAAATGATGACCCCGGGGATAGGGATGGGCCACAATGGGGGGGTCGAAAATTTTACATAGGAACATATAGGAAAATATCCTCTTCTCAAGAACTGAAAATTTTAGTCAATTTGATATGGAAGCATTCTCAGATAGTGTAAATTCAAATTTGTTCAAATGATGACTCCTGTGGTAGGGTGGGGCCCAATGGGGGATTGAAAGTTTTACATAAGAACATGCAGAAAAAATATTTCTTCTCAAGAACAGAAAAGCTATGTTTTGTCATATTGATATGGAAGCATCCTCAGGTAGTGTAGATTCAAGTTTGTTCAAATATTGACCTCTGGGATAGGGAAGAGCCACAATGGGGGATCAAATTTTTTCAAAATTTACTCAAGTACAACAAAGCCATTTGTTATACTGCCATGGAAGCATCATCAGGTATCCCCCCCCCCCCCCCCCGTAACCTTTTCAATACTGAATTGATTTGTGCTTTTGCATAGCCAATTTGCTCAGGTGAGTGATGTGGCCCATGGGCCTCTTGTTGTACCTTAGTCAATTAAGGGTAGTAATGTATGAAATAAGATTTTCGATTTTCGACTTTGGGCAAGTTTTCCTTTTTTTGCTTGTCAGCTATGTTGTAATTTGTTTTCTCTGGCTGCCCCCCTCCACCCCACCCCCCTTTCAAGAACGATGCTACGTCACTGTTATTTCATACAAATTCATTATTTTAGGTAAAAAAGTTTAACTGACTCTTCTTGACTATCTTATTTGATAATTATTTTAGGCTTTAATTGACAACAAATTTGAAGCTCTCATATTTCTTGTTTGCAACAAAAACATTCTTTCTATTTTCTATAAAAAAAAAATCAAGCATATGTAAAATACAATTGAAGGCAAATATCCATCACACAGTTGTAGCGAAAAAATGCGTAGTGGTCAAAAATAAGAGATTCTGAACCTGTGCGCTAGGTTCCAAGGGAGGATTTTCCTAAAATATTTGAAATTGATCGTGAGGAGGTTGTAGTGTCAGTTGTTAAAATTACTGAGCTCTGTTTTTATTCTGTCTAATATACTCTGATACGCCACAGACATAACAAATTCATGAAAGAATATTTCTGGATTGCGATAGCCTTCAAACTTTGGCTCTGCTTTATAGGCATTTACATAATCTAGGTGTAAGAAAGAAGGGAAAACTCAATAGAAGATGACATAGAAAAAAGGAGAAAAGGAGAGAACAATTTTATCTTAAGGAAATAACATAGTTATGAACTTTTAATTTCTTATTCCCTGTATAATTTAAGAGTTTCAATAATTGAAGAACCTTTGTGCGATTCTTTGATGCCTGGTTATGCTGTGCAACTCCTCTGAATCAACTTTCTAACAATACCAGCTAATACTATAATTTTGTTAAATTCTCTTTCAAAAACTAAAAGAACATCTGATGGTACTAATTGTATGAACTTAAATTAATAATATTTTTGGAAAATTATCAGTGGGAAAGGTAATCAAACTCGAAGTATTTAAGATGTAAATTGCATTCTGAATATTCTTAAACATGCGCAGATACAGGAATTTTTTCCAAGGGGGGGGGGGTTCCACCCCAGTCCAACAAAAAATCCAACCCAGAAATTTCTTGACAAGAAAAATAAATAAATAAAATAGATTTAAAAAAAAAACAGTTAACTCTTTTCCAAAGTGTAAAAAAAACTATTTCCTGGTGGTGGTGGAAGGGGGGGGGGTTGTAATCGTTACTTCTTAAGCTTTATTAGGGCCCCGCTCTGCGGGTGCCCTATAGTGATCAGTCTGTCCGTCCGTCCGTCTGTCCGTCCGAGATCTTTTGTCCGGAGCATATCTTCTCTCTCATTGGCCCAATCTGGCTCATACTTCACCCACCAAGCAGGGGTGTGCAATTAGCACCGCCCGACGCCCGGGGCTACCATTTTTTGGGGTCGGGCTAGTAGTTTTCTGCACAGAGGTAGCCCCTTGGGCTAGTAGAAATTAAAACTACCAATGTGACACATGAAAATTACTATCGGTATTTTCACTCGTTATTTGCTATTAAATTCTCAAAATATGAAAAAATATATTCGGCAGCATGTTCCTACTGTTCGTTAATCTCCATAATCTTATCCATTTTGCAGTGCTACCTGACTTATTTACTTCCAAAAACGATCGTTTTTATCTTATCCGAATTTCCTCTATTCCTCTGTTTATGGTAAATACACATGCAGATATCTCATTAAATTATTTACGATCACTCAATCAACTGAAAGATAAGTGTTATGTGGTTTACATAAAATATATTTCCAGCGTATTTAATGATTTATGATGAAAAAAAATGATTTTCATTTCATTGTAGATAATTTATTTGAATTTATTTTTATTTTCTATCATAATTGTTAATTTATACATGATTTAATTTTACTAGTGAGAATTAAACTTTAATTTTAAAAAGAATGACATTAAAACCCTGACTTTTTCAACAATAAACTATTTTCTGTTAACCCCCCCCCCCCCCCTTACATTTGGACTAGTAACTTTTTACTTGGGGCTAGTAACTTTATTGCTGCCACTAGCCCGTGGGCTAGTATTTAATTTTTTTAATTGCACACCCCTGACCAAGTGTCTTTGGTTAAAGGGTGTGCAGTGACCTTGAACCATGTTTCTAGGTCTTAGGTCAAGGTCATAGCAGAATTATATGAAAAATCCTTGTCCGGAGCATATCTTCTCTCCTCTTGGCTCATACTTCACTCACAGAGTGCCACTGGTCAATGGATGTGCAGTGACCTTGAACGAAGTTTCTAGGTCAAGGGTCAAGGTAAAAAATAGCCTTTCTGTTTAAAATCTTTGTTTGGTGCATAATTACTTTCCCTTAAGTCCAGTCAACCTCAAACCTTACCAATTGACTTAGGATACAGAACATTTGTGATTTTCCTTCCATACTTCTGATAGAGAATATGCAACAATTTTCACAGAGGATATGCAGCATTCGTGATTTTTGTGCCATTTTTTGATAGAGGGTATGGAGCACTTGTGATTTTCGTGCCATTTTTTATTATAACAAGGTTAACATAGAAGCCCTTTAGACTCAAACAACACATCCCTTAATAGTACACAAATGTTCCTCTTCAAAATTAACCCTTTTCAGCTTCCTTACATTTTCATGTTCGTTGCTGAAAGCAGGGCCCTTGGAGATGGCCACCATCTCAATGATATCTAGTTCGTATGGCTTTTCATACCAACTTAACAGGGGGTCTGCGTTTATTGTAGGGGATGGGTCCAAGGTCATTTTTAGATGCTTTAGGATATACATTTAATAACTCTGAAAATTCCTCTTTGCCCCTCCCCCCTCTCCTCTAGATCCGTGCATGTTTAATTACATAAGATATGCAAAACAAGAAGATTGAAATTGACACGAATTGAACGGTATAAAACCCGCAGTATCCGAGTGGGGGGGAGGTTTACCGGTCTTGTAGAGTAGGCTTTCCCCTCTAAACTCTTTCCCCCGGAAAATTGGTTCTAGAGTAGGATTTTCACTGGAAATTAGGCTCTAGAGTATAGGATTTCTTCTATGGAAAATGACTCTAGAGTAGGATTCACCCTACGGAAATCCCACACCAGATTAAATTTTCCAGGGGGGTGGGGGGGTGGGGTGGGGGTCCTACTCTGTGTAGTAATTATAGAGTTCGATTTCCCCCAGAGCCAATTTTTACCCCAAATAAATATTATGGCTGTACCTATGTTATGAGGGGGAAGGGGGCGACACATTGTTACATGTGTCCTTTCTTTAAAATGGTGACCAGATGTATTGATTGATGGATTGTATGTAGTTTTACGTCCCATTCGAGAATTTTTCACTCATATAGAGACGTCACCATATACCGGTGAAGGGCTACAAATTTAGACCTTTAGTCGCCACTAAGGGTCATTGAGCAGTGAGGATCTTTATCGTGCCAACGCCTGTCCTGACACGGGACCTCGGTTTTTAAGATCTCATCCGAAGGACCCGCAACTTTCACTTCCAAGTGCTGAGCGCCTGGCGAAGGAACAGTTGCTACCTATTTTTTTATCGACTTAGGTCAGTCGCGGCAGAGATTCGAACTCACGGTCTTCCAATCACGGAGCGAGTGCTCTACCGGCCTTCCAGATGTATTGAAACATACGAAGAATGAAAAATGAAAATTTTACATCTCATTTCTCTCAGCAACTGTCCAAACAATTTTTAAAGCATTAAAATATTATTCTTTTCATGTATAATATAACGAGATAACTACTTACTCGATATAACTAGATAATTAAATCCTTTTAACGGGATAAGGAGATAACTACTAGTAACTCGTTATGAAATAATTTATTCGTTCTAATGAGATAACTCAAACTATTTTTTCGTTCATTGGATTCAAACATCATATACAAGTAGTAGAAGGTATACATAAATTACTTTCTTTGAAAACAAACTGAATCTTTAAACTTTAGATAGCCTTGATATACTGCACATTAAAAATATGTGACAAATACAAGTTCTGATGCACCATTAGAGGTGTTAAGGCTTTGAATCTGAGGAGTTTTACATATCTTTTGAAAGCTTAATATTCGGGTTGAGACTCCATGATTGGAAAATTATGCTAAGAAAATTCTTACTACAGTTGAACAGCTAGCTTTAGTGTATAAGTCAAAAACATTCATTTCCATTTAAAAGTCAGTGTGTGGTTTATCTTTTTTTTTCACAAAAATATTTGTATTTTATATTGACTCCATAAGAGGGCGGGAATCTTACTCTGAGAAAGAAAGAGGGGAAAATTTGGCTCTGGTGTGAGATTTCCCCTCGGGGGGAAATCCTACTCTAGGGTACAATTTCCGGGGGGGGGGGGACTGGCTATGGGGGAAATCCTATTCTACAACACCAGTAAAATATCCCACCAGTAAAGATCTTTCAGAAATCTATCTATCAGCTAGATAAAAAAAATTTAAAAAATGAAATTATTGCACGTTCTCACAGTCAAATAACAATTGCATATGACGTCAAGATCCTGGTTGGGGGGGGGGGGGATTTTTTTTCTCATTAAGGGTGTGACTGCAACGCTTAATGATATACTAGTGTTTATCATTAACCGTCGATTATGTAGATATTTACTTGTTTCATTAAGCATCGGTGTTGCTCTGCATTTGTGACGCTTAATGATATAATTCTATCATTAAGTTGTGATTTAGCATTAGCGGTTGAAAATGTTAACTATTAATGCAATAATTTATGGCATTAAGAGTTGCAATTGCAACGCTTAATGATATTTGTTTCATTAAGCGGCGTTTTATCATTAGAAGTTGCTACAATGCTTAATGTATAATTTATTTTAGAATTGATCAATCTAAACTCTAGATATTCACATTTCTAAATTTGAAGCAGTAGTCCAAAATGGCAGCTGTCTCCGTAAACTCTGATGAGCAGGTCGGAGTTTACGGAGTCAGCCGAGCGTTTGTTTGAATGAAACTACCATAAGGATCAAAGAAATGTGAAGAAATTGTTGGATTGTCACATCACAATTACGTTGCAATTCTGTTTCGAGCTAGAGTTTTAATCCGAGGTTTCCTCAAACGTGTACTAAGATTGTTTAATGAAGTTGATAAAAAATATTTTTTTTCTAAAAGATGTTGTTATTGAACATATATGGTATCAGATTCCTTGACTGTTGCAGGATGAGACATGTTTTTCGGCGAAACATTCCAGTCTTTTCATGAATGTGTAACTAATTGAGATAGTCCACTGTGGGTAAACAGGAAAATAGAATTTGTAGAAAATCTTATCTAATTCACTGGTTTAGTGTTATTTATCCATACAATATACAATGTGATTAGATATACTTTCTAAAGCTCGAAATTCAGGTTATAAGAACATACATTTTGAAATTTCATTGAAGCTATCACCATTCAATAGAAAATACATTCCAAAGGAAACGCGCGAAGATTTACTCTTGATGTTTGGCACAAAAAAAAATGTATCGTGACCAGCCTTTCGTAGTAGACAAATGGTCTGATGCAGAAGTATATAGAAGTGCAGAAAAAGATTACATGGACATGCCTGTATATGGAATTGAAATATGAAATAAAAAGTTGAATGCATAAAGAATACCGGTAAAAGAAACAGTATCATCAGTTTATCGGTAATATATTATTTCTCTAACTGTTAGTATTTAAACTCAAGTAATGAATTCCGATGTGGGTATTTTTGCGCAGAATTTGGCTAGCTAGCTCTCGTTCTACTATTCCCACTAAATAAAAAATCTTTTAATCTCTCCCTGACGCTGGTTATTTTAGGCAATGAGTACAAAGTAAACATCGATGATGGCTGATTAAATTGCGCTTGTGTAGTGGTTTCCATATTGAATTTTCACGAAGGCGATCTGGGTTTAATCCCGATGTCTGAATTTTCTTTCTCATTTTAGCTGAAATTTAAGTTTATTAATGATGTTTGGCATTTTTCTTTCTGTGTGAATTCTGCGCTATTTTCATTTTTTTTAAATAAATATTTAAAATCCTTGCAGTTTTGTAAGACCCATATTACATATTTAGGTGTCTTTACTACGAGCATATATAAAAGTAATTTTACATGCAAAGAATATCACATATAAGGAAGGTTATTTGGACGGAAGACCTCTTGTTGCTCGCAACGAGTTTCTAATTATTATTATTCCTCCCAAATTTTGTGAGCATGATTACTCAGAGATGTTTCAATAGATTTTAACAATTTTTCACAGGATAATAGGTTGATATGCGAAGTTTATATAAAATTCCGTTTTTTGAAAAATTCACTTCCAGTCCAAAGTTACGGCCGTATTTCAAATTTTAATATTGACTTTTGTCCAGAGTTTTTCTCAAAAACGGTTTGAAGTAAAAAAGTGAAATTTTCAGGAATATTGGATCATGATATTTGTCATGTTTCAAGAAGGTTTTCGTTTGTTTCCGGCACTTCCTGTCCGAACCTGAAGTGAATTTGTGTTTTGGTCAATTTTTGACTTTTTGGTTTTTTAATATTTTTTCAAGATATTGTTATGCATAACAGAGATTAGTCTACAAATACCAATTATATAATTTGTTTTAAAATCGGATTGCGCATTTTCTAGATTTTAGGTACCGTCATTTCCCCCATTTACCTAGTGTGTATACAATGGGCAAAGAAAGATAACTCTGACTTGTAAGTGAGAAGAGAACTTTCAAGATAAAGGCAGAAATAGTATTGATGATGTTGTCGATGTCTGCATTCTGTTCTATTTAGATGTTCCATATTCACTCTCTTCTACATGTAAGAGTACGTTGGTTTCCACATTCAGTATATGTATATAGTATTAAGTTGCCAGTGCAGTGTAAGACTGTACATATTGACAGTTATTGAAAAATGCTCATGTAGTTACACATGTACATATATCTAAAATAAACTGATATATGGCAGCTAGCACATTCAAGTAAATATATATTATAAACAGTATACATTTATATAGTGATGGAATGCAATTTTACCTATCTCATTTAGTTCAGAATAAAACTGTTACTAAGCCTTCTATAATGCAGACGATTTTTTATTCTCTAATACACTCTGTGATTTGAATGCCAAATATTCTGATTTCCGATTTTCATTTTCGATGTTAAAAATTATTACATCCACTAAAATGGAACTGAGCGACAGAAAATCGTAATACAGTTTAAAAGCTTTTAGATATAAATTGAAACCCGTCACTTAAAATTATGTGAAAAGGCGATTCTTGTGAAATACTCAAAGAGTTAATGAAATACTTTGTGAAAAGGTGATTCCGTGTGAAATATGGTTCTGCTAGATGTTTCTTCTGAAAAAAAGAATAATTACAGTGATAAAAAAAAATTGCACAAGTCCATTGATTTGTCGGTTAAGTACTAAACTATCTACTTCCTTTGAAGCCCCCCCCCCCCCCCCCCTCCCTGTCTTGATTTATATTTGGAGAAGTTGGTGCAGATAAGCATTGAATTATATATTCATTATAGATTTAAATCCAGAACATGTTATAGTTACTTCATATTTTATATTTAGGTAATTTTTTTCTCATAATATGAAATTATTATTTATGAAGTTAAAATTTATATGTCTGAGAGAGAGAGAGAAAGAGAGATTCCCTCGTAATCACACTCCTCATATCCATATAACATAGACCAAAGAAATGTTCTATATCTTTCATAAACGTGTTTTGATTCAAAGTCAGTCATGATCACAACCTGTTTTTCTGCTTAAGGTATCACACGAAGTGAACATGTGTTTGGCCTGTCGATCAAAATCACTTGACGCTGTATGTACTGCAGTACTCTATATTAAAGTAGTTCGAAATGATCTTTCAGTAAATTTTTATTCAACAAAGGGGTAAAGCGCCCTTTCCCCGCATACTACCATGTTTAAATGGAAAGTACCTATTACTATAAATAGATTTACTTGATGTATATCCTGTATTGAATTTAGGAAACTAACTTTATGAAATACATGTACAGATACAGAACTTCTACATGTAAATTATAGAAATCAAATATTTCCGGGTAAACTTATGCTCTGATTCGGGCTATAAATTCAAGACAAATACTTTCACACTATATATAGGAGATATTTCTCTTTTATTACTCCACAATTAGCCTCTCTGCGTACTAGTATTTGCATATATCACTTTAATCAAATCAAAACGTTTTTTCATAATTCTAGTATTTTAAATCTGTTTGACATTTTACAGAATTATGTATCAATATTTTTTTCTTGACTGTTTTCAAGAATTTTGTTCTATGATTTGCCAAAATCACTATTCGTTTCGTAAACTACTGTTGCATCTTATCTATCTACTTTTTCTCTTTATGTGTCTTTCCTTCCAAAATGGCTGAAAATCCCATGTTATTATAAGTCCAGGTAACATTCTATATGGTACACAGACAGGTTGAAACAATTATGTATAGATCTTTGTGTTTATTTCTGATGTGTATATTGATATTATTTGGAAAATGTGATGATTAAAAATGAACTAGCTTAAGTAAAAAAAAATCAAATTAAATATGTATTAAAAACAATAACTATCATTAATACCCCCCAAAAAAAAAATTTGGGGGGATTGAACCAGGGACTCATAATTTACATAATTTAATGCATCCGTTTTTATTTTGACGAATGGTTTTGCCATGGTTACTAAAAATAGAAAATTCTCTGAAATTCCTTTCAAAAGCTACTCCTCCTACAGTTTTAGTCTGATTTCAATATAACTTGGCACACAAGTAGACTTCACTAAGATACATAATTTAGTGCATTGGTTTTTGATTTTGATGAACGGTGTTGCCATTGTTTCTTAAAAATAGAGAAATTTCTGTGAAATTCCTTTAAAACCCTACTCCTCCTACAGTTTTAGCCTGATTTGAATATAACTTGGCACAAAGTAGACTACATTAAGATACATAATTTAGTGCATTGGATTGTTGATTTTGATGAATGCTGTTGCCATTGTTTCTTAAAAATAGAAATATCTGTGAAAGACTTTCAAAATGCTACTTCTCTTACAGTTTTGGTCTGATTTCAGTATAACTTGGCACAAAATAGACTACACTGAGGTACATAATATTGTATTATAGATTTTTTTTAATTTTTTGTGAGCATTGTTGCCATGGTTAATAAAATAGAGATTATTGTGAAATACTTTCAAATCACTTCTTCTCCTACAGTTTTGGTCTAATTTGAACATATCTTTGAACAAGATCTCAAAACTCAGATAAATAATTCAATGTACCTTTTTTTGGATTTGGAAAAACGGTGTTGCCATGGTTACTAAAACAGAAATTTATGTTAAATACTTTAAAAATGCCACTCCTCCTACAGTTTGGATCTGATTTCAATATAATTTTGCACACAAGTAGACAACGAGATCCATAATTTTATATCAGTTTTTGATTTTGATGAACGGTCTTGCCATTGTTACTTAAAATAAAAATTTTGTTGAAATTCTTTCAGAAGGCTTCTCCTCCAACAGTTTTAAATTTGATTGCAATAAATCTTGCCACAAAGAGACTAAACCAAAGACCATTATTCTATTTATTGCTGTTGCATAGTTTCACATGCATCAAGTTCTACTTTTCTCTTCCTTTGTTACAAATACAAACCAGTAGAGCTACAGTCTCATCAGAGACTTCTGGTTTATAAGGTGAATCCTTGTTAGGGTTAATTAAAGGCATGTTGTGTAGAAATGCAGAAGGAAGATCATTCACATGTGTGTGTATGAGATGAGTTGATCTACTAATATGCATGTATTTGATACAGCTGTACTATAAACTTTAAAATTAATGTCTGCTGAATTCTGATTGGTTCATATTCCAATTGCTGTAATTTTCTATGTTTTCAGTAAAAATCTTTTAAGGATAAATAACACAAACTTTTTCCTAAGAAACTGAATTACCTTTATGCATTCAGAAGCCTTTCTCACTAAAGAAAAAAAATATCTGACCATCTTACAACTTTATGATTGAGCAATTCACCAAAATTTGGGGGAAAGTGGGAAAATGTATGTTTCTGATTCAATATTTTTTAAAAAAGTTTCCAATATATTCTCTTCAATCTTTAGGAACATTTTGTAATTATAAAATTATGAAGAACATTCTCCTGGGTCTAATATTTTATTGAAGACAAACAAAATTTTCTTATTGGCTTTCAAATGTAATCAATATTTAAAAAACATGATAAAAATTGATATAAAAAGTTTATAAACAATCCTAAAATATGTTGATATTTTTTATGGAGTATTTACAATAGTACTGCTTTTAAAGAAACAAGGAATTGGTAACTCTTTCCACAGTAATTAAAACAAGAAAAATCATTTACACACAAAAAAAAATTATTGAACAAGGTCAAGAAACAGTTATCCCCTCTAAGGTCTGCATTCCGTTCGAAGAAATATGATTATTTTCGGCAGTATTGATTATTGTGATACCTTGCTGCTTCTTTTTTTCCTTCAAATGCCTTTCTTAAATGCTTATATTTCATCATTTGGATTTGCTAGTAAGTCTCCCAAACTTTGTTCTGTACATGTTTACATCAACTACAATTTCCGGTTTTATAAAATAGGAACCAATGTACACAAAAACACTAGACATCGGAAAATATATAAGTGTAACTCTTCTATGAGGAAGATTAGAAATTTGTTTCTGGTATGTATTGTTAAATCCAAAATGTTGATGTATATGATTATTTCAAAAACATCTGTAGGTTCAATAATATCTGATTAGCTTTTATTCATTTATGTGTGCATTTTATCCCCTGCTCCTACCCCCAAACTACAATTTTGGAAAATAAGTTGCAAATCTATAAAAGACAGATTGTGTCTAAATTTTTAAGCACAAGTTTAAGAAATTGAGGCATCATAATGGAGAAGGGAGCATTGGGGAACATCTGTAATGGTCTAATTTACAATAAGAACTAGTTTTGTTTATGTTTCTAAACTGTATGTTTTAGCCAGAAAATTTTGAAACTATCCCTTTGAATTTTCATTAAAATACAATTACATATGTATTTTTTTAGGCACCAAAGGAAATTGCAGAGACAAAGCCACATTCTTCATGGCCACAAAAAGGCGAAATTGTGTTTGAAAATTATGGTTTGCGATACAGAGAGGGTTTAGATTTGGTCTTGAAAGATATATCTTGTAAAATACAGCCAGCTGAGAAGGTATTACTGGTAGAAAAGTGAATATTTTAAACAGAAAGCATTGAAAGATTTAACTTTACTCAGTTAAAGTTTGATTACATGGCTCTGCTGGATCACAAATCCTTTGAGAGATATATATATATATATATATATATATATATATATATATATATATATATATATATATATATATAAATGTATAGATAGATAGACAATCCAATAAAAGTCTCAGTGGTCGGAATAAAATACTTAAAGAAGAAAAACATGACTTTACTGAGATGTTTCATGTTTTTCTTCTTTATTTTAAGTATATATATATATATATATATATATATATATATATATATATATATATATATATATATGGGATGGCAATTGGTAACCGGTTAACCGATTACTCAGTCGGAACCATGGCAATCGATTAGAAAATCTGTAATTGGTTAATCGAAAGAAATAAAATATTTGTTAAATTGAACACATTTTAAAAAAAAAAATTTTTAAAAAGCCGAAATCATGATCATTTAGGATTTAACAGATCTAATTTGGACGTACATGTAATTATGAATCTGCAGATTGAGACCATAGCGTAATTGGTCAGTTTATGTACAGTGTTGATTACTGTGAAAACACCATGTCGTTACCCCCCGACTATCCTGTAATTCTTTAATGATAATAATTGAATCATTGAGCACTGTGAATTGGCGTGTTTGTCGTTTTCCGTTTTCAATGCAATTTAATTATTACACAAGCATTGTAAATTAAGGGCTATAGAGTTCACATGTAGTTTTGATTATCATAATTTATCACATATCCAAATTCATATTTCAAAATTGTCCTTCCATATTATCTTTCTTTAATTTCTTTTTATCATGTAGAGTTACGCTATTTTGAGAGAATAAGACAATGTACAATTTACTGTTGGCCGTAATTAATTAGCGATAATTAATTCGTTCAATTATGTAAATCACACTTCACCAGAGTACACCTGATAGACCGGACGCAATTCATAGCGCTCCGGATTTCTTTGTTCACAACTGTTTATAAACTCCAAATTAAACATGTAACATTGTAAATATTTAGTGTTTGGTAGTTTAGTAGTAGTGCTAGTTGTTTTTGCTTCTCTATTTCCTTTGTTTTTATGACTTCTTAACTTTTTTCTTTGTCCTGAGGAAGGGACAGGTTGTCCCGAAAATTTGACAATTATTATTGTTCGTGTCGTTGGTCATTTTTAGTGCTTTATATAAATTTCCATCCGTGACCTTGTATCTACTTAGTAGATCTGACACTTAGGATATACAGTGTTGTTGGTTTTTAGTGATTTTATATATATATATATATTTATATATACTAGATAGATATAGATATATATATTTATTTATTTATTTATATATAGAAGACACAAGAAAACCAACATCTATTAAATAGATACAAGGTCAAGGATTGAACTTTATATGAAGCATTAAAAATGACCAATAACCAGAATATTGAAAATTGTCAAATTTTCGGGATGACCTGTCCCTTCCTCAGGACAAAAAAAAATGAAATCTTAAAAACAAAGGAAACAGAGAAACAAATAACAACTAGCACTACAATACGTACCAAGCACTTAATATTTACAATTTTATCTATCTTTGAAAGTTTATAACCAATTGTATAAAAAGAAATCCGGACCCCTATGAAATACATCTGGGTCAAGGGTTTTGGAGTAAGGACAGGGCTCTATTGATCATATAATTGAATGCATTATTTATTTTAAAATCTTCTCTGTCCTTAATTTTTTTAGCAAACAGACTTGGTGTATGATTGTAATGAGGAAGGATGCCTCATCCAAAAGTATTATGAAATTAATGGCACTTGGTCAGGGGTCTGGTGATAGTGTCGGGTTCTATTGATGATAGAGTGAAAATGCATTTACATGTATTCTTTGAAAATCTTCTTCTCTGCTCCTTGGTATTTAGCAGATAAACTACAGTAATTGTATGATTATGATAAGTAAGGGTACCTCTTTCAAAATTGTAAAACTCCCCCTGGCCCTTGGGTCAGGGGTTCTGGCAATAGGGCAGGGCTTTATTTATTATATATTAAAAATTCATTAATTTTTTGAAAATCTTCTCTGCCCCAGGGTATTTCAAAGCAAAGCATAGTTATGATGAGCAAGGGTTCCTCTTCCAAAATTGTGATTTTCCTGGCCCTTGGGTCAGGGGTTTTGGTGTTAAGGAGGGGTTTTATTAAATTATATTGTGAAAATGCATTAATTCTTTGAAATTCTCCTTTTCTTCTCCTGGGCATCTAAGAGGCAAAATGAGTAAAGTTTAATGAAAAAAGGTGTTTTATCCAGATTTATGAAATTTTTGACCACTGGATCAAGTGTTCTTGAGCTGGGAAATTCTCTATAGATATTGTATGGAAATTTATTTATATGAGGGAGAGTTATTTCCCTTAGTTTGTTATTTACCTGATAATTAATTACTGTAAATAATGTAATTAATAGATCAAGTTAAATAAAACAGTTACAGAAGAATTTTTGATGTATAATACAAAAAATACATTAATAGTTTTTAATGGTCTGATAGATTTGTAATTAATTGATAAAAATACTAGATAAAATACTTTATGTATGTACATTATATATTCTTCAACAACAAAGAGAGGCCAGTGAGTGAGAGAAAGCGTTTTTACATTGTTTATTCTGTACAGAACTGTATAATGATAGTGTGTATCAGTACTGGAAAGTAAATAGATTCATTACTGAGTAACTTTTTTGTTGATTCCTGGTTATCATACTGTGGTATCATTTTAATTCATGGGGGTCAATGTTTTTGTGGGAAAGCAAATTTTTGTTAGGGACGTAATTTCATTGGTCACTCGTATATACGGAAGTTCAATGAATAAATATGTAGACAAAATAATTATTTGTGGGGATGTAAATTCTTGGATAAGGTTGGCCCACGAAATCCACATACATTGATCCCCCATGCTGATTCCACAGTATTTCTCTTTCTTTGGGGTAAGTATCTTCATATCTAAGTTTTTTTTTAGGTCACCTGAGTCACTCAGGTGACCTATTGCTGTCTGTTTTCATCCGTTGTCTTGCACCGTCCATCATGCTTCGTGTGTTGTGCGTCGTATGTTAACATTTGAACATTTTCAGTTTCTTTTCTGAAACCGCTGGGCCAATTTCAGCCAATTTTAGCATATGGAATCTATGGGTGAAGGGGAACAGAATTGTGATTTTGATGGTCCCTGCCCCCCTGGGGGCTGAGGGATGGGGCTTAAACCATAAAAATTAGTGCTATATTTAAAAATCTTCTTTACTCCTGGACATCAAGCAGTCAAAGTGTTGGCATGATTGTAATAAGCATTGAGTCCTTTACCAAAATTGTGAAATTCATGGCCCCAGGGTCAGGGGTTCTGGAGTTAGGGTGGGGCTTTGTTGATCATATAGTGAAAATGCATGAATTTTCTCTAAAAATCTTCTTCTTTCCCCCTGAATATAAAGCAGATAAACTAGGTGCATGGTTATAATGATCAGAGGCGCTTCTTTCAAAATTGTGAAATTTGTGGCCCCAGGGTGATGGGTTCTGTTGGGGGGTCTATTGATTATATAGTGAAAGTGCATTATTTCTTTGAAAATCCTTCTCTGCTCCTGGGTATTATTGAAACAAATTAAATACATAGTTATGATAAGCAAGGGTAACTCTACCGAAATTGTGAAATTCATGGCCCCAAGGTCAGGGGTTCTGGTGCTAGGATGGGGCTATATAGATCATATAGTGGAAGTGCATTATTTCTTTGAAAATCTTCTTCTCTACTCCTGGGTATTATTGAAACGTAAATACATAGTTATCATACGCAAGGGTGACTCTACCAAAATTGTGAAATTCATGGCCCCAGGGTCAGGGGTTTTGGTGCTAGGGCGGGGCTATATAGATCATATAGTGAAAGTACATTATATCTTTGAAAATTTTCTTCTCTACTCCTGGGTATTATTGAAACAAATTAATTTTAAAATACATATTTATCATAAGAAAGGGTGACTCTACCAAAATTGTGAAATTCATGGCTCCAGGGTCCGGGGTTCTGGTGCTAGGATGGGGCTATATAGATCATACAGTGAAAGTGCAATTATTTATTTCTTTGAAAATCTTCTTCACTACTCCTGGGTATTATTGAAACAAATTATTGAAACAAATTAAATAAATAGTTATGATTAGCTGTGCCTCTTCCAAAATTGTGAATTTTATGGCCCGTGGATCAGGGGTTCTGGTGTTATGGCGGGGCTCTATTGATTATATAGTGAAAATGCATTAATTCTTTTAAAAATCTTCTCCTCTGCTCATGGGTATTATTTGAACAATTAAAGTAAGTAAATTGTTATGATAACCAAGGATGCCTCTTCCAAATAGTGAAATTCATGGCCCCATGGACAGGGGTTCTGGTGCTAGGGCGGGGCTATATAGATCCTATAGTGAAGGTGAATTGTTGCTTTGAAAATCTTCTTCTCTGCCTCTGGGTATTATTTAAACAAACTAAGTACATTGTTATGATACACAAGAATGCCTCTTCCAAATTGTGAATTTCATGGCCCCAGAGTCAAGGGTTCGGTGAAAAAGGGGGGGGGGGGGCTCTATTGATTATATAGTGAAAAAGCAAAATTCCATTGAAAATATTCTTTTTTGCTTCTGGTTAAAAAGCAAAGAAGCTAACTGTATAGTTACAATGAGTAAGAGTGCTTCTTCCAGAGTAAATTTCATGACCCCTGGGTCTGATGTGCTGGTGTAAGGATGGGGCTCTTGATAATATAGTGAAAATGCATTAATTCTATTAAATAATCCTGTCTGTTCCTTAGTGTTAAGCAGATAAACAAAGTAATTTGTTATGATGAGCAAACTTCTGGTCCCAGGGTCAGAGGCTCTGGTGTTTCTCGAATGGGGGGGGCTCTATTGATAATATAGTGAATCTGTAGTAAAAATGCATTATTTCTTTAAAAATCCTCTCTGCACCTAGGCATATTGGAGGCAAAAAGAGTAAAAGTTTTAATAAGGAAGAGTATTTTTACCAGATTTTTGAACATCTGGACCATTTGGTGAAGTGTTCTGGTCCTGGCCAGGGCTCTATTAATTTGTGTTCTACTGAGAGGAGTTATTCCCCTTTGCCATTTACTTTTGATAATTAATCACTGTAAATAATGTACTTGAAAGGTTAATAGAACAAGCATTCTGAGAGTATTGCATTAGCAATACTAGTCCCCTACCGGCAAGTGTAATCTGGTTCCTGTTAATAATAAAAAATGCCATAATTCCGTCAAAAATCAATGAAGCGGGACGAAATGCAAACTTGATCTGTAACTCCTCAAGATACACTCACATACCAAAAATCAGCTCAATATCTGCAAGCGTTTAGGAAAAAAGTGCGGAAAACCAAGTGGGATAGACTGACAGACAGACAGAGGGACGGACGGACAGACAGATAGACAGACTCAGAGGAAACAAATAGTCCCCTCCGGTTTCACCAGTAGGGGACTAATAAGAGAATTATGCAAGAATTTTTATTGTATAATACAAAAAGTACTTTCCTAGTTTTAATGATCAGGTAGACTTGTAAGTAATAGATAAATAACAAGCATTCTGAGAGTATTGTATAAGCAATACATGTCCCTTAGGGGTATCCCCTTTTCTTTTTAAGATGTCATTTTATAAGACCCTGTATATGATAACTGCGCCCCCCCCCCCCCCTTAATGTGGACATTTTGGATTACTTGTTTATGAATGAAATGTCGAAATGAAATCTGTCTTACAAAGACGTGTTTGACTAAAATCACATAATGTTTGAATAATACGCCAATTGCTTACGTTACTCGTTTTCCCTAACCTGGCGTTAAATCTCTGCCTTTAACTTATAAATAAATAGGGATATAAAAACAATTCAAATCAGGAAAATTATTCAGTCTTTATTAGTCCCCTACTGGTGAAACCGGAGGGAACTATAGGTTTCCTCTGAGTTTGTCCGTCCATCTGTGTGTCTGTCTCTCCATCTGTCTGTCTGTCTGTCTCTCCATCTGTCTGTCTGTCCCTCTGTCAGTCTGTCCCACTTGGTTTTCTGCAGATTTTTCCTAAACGCTTGCAGATATTGAGCTGATTTTTGGTGTGTGAGTGTATCTTGATGAGTTACAGACCAAGTTTGCATTTCGTTCTGCTTCATTGATTTTTGACGGAATTACGGCCTTTTCAATTTTTAAGGGTTTTCCGCAATTTTCTTCTAAATGCTTTCAGATATTGAGCTGATTTTTGGTATGTGACTTTACCTTGATTAGTTATAGATCAAGTTTGCATTTCGTCCCGCTTCATTGATTTTTGACGGAATTATGGCATTTTCAATTCTTAACGGGAACCAGATTACACTTGCCGGTAGGGGACTAGTATTGCTAATGCAATATTCTCAGAATGCTTGTTGCATCTGGTATTATTTCGCCAAGTATATTAAGTATTCGCTGGTAGAAATTGCTGAAAACAATGCACAATATTACTTTACCGTCTTCTGTCACAATCGACAACCTCACTTTTGGAACATTTTAGTGCAGCACAAACCCGATTGTGAACCCGATTATAAAAAAGAGGAATGCTTAAAACTGATTTACTCTAGCACCTGTTGGTCAAACGTGACAGAATTCAAACTTGATCTATAGTTTGTCACTATAAAGCTACCTAGCAAGTTTGAAATCAATAATTTTAAACCTGACAACCTCATTTTGTAACATTAATATAGTGCAGCACAATCCCGATTTTGAACTATTATAAAAAAAAAAAAAGAATGTTTAAAACTGATTTACTCTGGAACCTTTTGGTTTAAACGTAATAAAATTCAAACTTGATCTGTAGTTTATCACTATAAAGATACATAGCAAGTTTCAAATCAATTCTCAAAAGCATAAAGAAAAAAGTGCAGAAAACCAAGTGGGACAGACTGACTGACAGACAGACAGACGGACAGACAGATGGACAGTAAATCAAGCAAAAAAACTGTAAAAGAAGATATTTTATAATACAGCATCTTGAAAGATTTCACAAAAATTCTGTTTGTTTTCCAACAATGGCAACAAAATGTTTTTTTTTTAAACTAAAGAACTCTGATAAGTTGATAACCATAATTATGTATATATGTATATCTTATTTTACTCTTATTTAAAGTGACAAACTAGAAAGAGTTGAAGTATCTTGAAACACTGTTTACAGACAGACATAAAGAACTGATATTAGCTGAATTTGAGCTCCCTCTTCTTTTAATAACAATAAAAAAAAACAGCATTCAAATGGCAACACATTTTCATAGAATTGAAGGCTTTGCAATTGCCTTACCACTTACTTGCAACTTTTTGAATGTTTTGAATTTCTCATGTACATGTAGTTTATTCCTGGTAAAATTATGAAAAATTTCAAACACGACTCTTTGCAGAATCCTAACCCTTACTTGGTCAAGAGGAGGGCGGGGTCCTTCCTTGGCATATTTCAAAGTGTTTTTTTTTTGGCCAGAAATGGAACAGTTTTTAATTCCAGTCTAGGAGAAAAGTCTGTTTAGCAATAGGCAAGGACCAACCTAGGAGGCGACTGAGGCGAAATAGTCGCTTTTGAGCCCCAAACTTTGCCGTAAACTATGGTAAATTATCACGAAAGAGAAGTTTAAGTCGCCTTAATATTTGCACCTCCTTTATTGAAAATCATAAAAAATCTATTAAGAAACGTGGTAATATCATCACTATTTTATAAATCTGGTGTTATTACTGCTGAAATAAGTGAAACAGCAGGGCACTTACACCTGTTTTGCTACTAATGACCAATGCATCGAATACTCTGTCGGAACTCCTCTAGATTTTAGGCTTCCGTGTATGAAAAAGTCCATTGTTACAAGTTATACACAACAAGACGCAAAGGTAGAGTCTATAAGGTATCACACTGGTAATTGACCAATCAAAATGAACTTAGTCAATTGTAGTTCCATACATAATAAAGAAATATTTTTTTTATTGTGAGAAATTTTGTATTTTCCCTTATTCTATTTTTACATTTTTGGTATCTGTGCTT
This sequence comes from Saccostrea echinata, assembly GCF_033153115.1. NCBI lineage: Eukaryota > Metazoa > Mollusca > Bivalvia > Ostreida > Ostreidae > Saccostrea > Saccostrea echinata. The sequence goes on from NW_026889771.1 coordinate 18,800,666, forward strand.
AGGATATTTTATGTACTTTGTAAAATATTAAAGGTTTTTGACAGGAACTATTTCTTTCGGGGCATAGGAGGCCACTTCCTGGGGTGCACACAGGATGTTTATAAACACATTGAATACACGTGGTTTTGAGGGTATTCCTGTTTGCGGATGGAAAAAATCAGAAAATGCCGTGTAGGTACCCTATTTTTTGGTGTCAGCTGATGTGACTGGTAACGTCTAACACTTCCTGCTAAATATTTTTTCATGAATTCGAATACCTGATTTTTAATGATTTTTTATTCTATATAGAATTACATAGTGAAAACAATTACCGGTGTGATACCTTGAAGGTGATCGTGTAAAATCATCTACCCCCATATTAAAGGCAGTTTTAATTTTATGAAGGCATATTTCAACAAAATATGTCATTTTATGAACTTTCTGTGTGAAAGCACACATTTTTAAATTTAGAAGCAGGGTTGACATTAATTTATACAGATTTCTATGTAAAATACTAATAATATGTTATGTTTCACCCTCAAAACTCCAAATTATGACTTTCAAAGTAAGATTATGCATCTGACATGTAGAAAGAAGTTAGAAAATGTTGGTTTTTTATTTTAGATGACTTTAAACTCTGTGCACCACCTGACCGCAGTCAATTATAGTGTATTCAGACTTTGCCGTGAAAGCACTTTAGGCTGATTTTTTCAAGAAAAGACTAATTCTGGGTTTGCGAATGAGTTTTCAACAAAAGCGACAACTGCGATAAAATGTGAAGAAGTAAAACATGTTTTTAAAAAGTGTTAAATTTTACAGAGACTGGGTTTACTTTCATTTTATTCACCTTAAGTGATTCATTTATTACTGGAGTGGAGGAATAGAAATAATGAAATGAGTTAAATTTGTCTAATAAAAGTAATGTACAAACAAAATTTATGAAGAATTTGTCAAAAATAAGAAGCTTATGACCAAAAATGCATAAATACTGTCAGGGCATGAGAGTGAATACTTATTCTGAGTCCCAACCATGCATCACACATATAGTACAGAATGTCACTTAGCACCATGGTATGCCTGTTATGGTTCTCTAGACTTTTTCCATGCTTTCGCAGCTGACATTCAAGATTTTTCAGTTTGCCGGAGAATGTTTTTTGTCATTTTACCACTTTTATGTAGGTGTTGACCCTCTCTTTTAAATTAAGTCTCAGTCAGGATGTTTATTTTAGCATGATTTGTTAAGCACAATAATGTACTGAAATATTAATAAATTACAAATTAAAGTGATGAAGAAATTTGACATATTTACACAATCAAAATATCAGAATAACCATAATTCAGCTAATAATGTGCCCTGTTCTTCTTTTGTCACTTCCTATATATTTTTTCAGCAGTTTTTGTACACCCACCCACCTCCAAGAATCATGGAGGATGGCCTGATATTAGTTTCTTTGTTGCATTTATTCACATTTAAAAGTGTTAAGACCCATAAAAATGTTTAAGATTTATATTTTTAAATTTAAATGTTGAATTTTTATGTAAATTTGGTGAAACAAAAAGCTGTAATCTTGAATTAATCATGCAAATTCATCAAACACCTTTGAAATTCCTGAGTAATTCAATGAAAAGAGGATAATTATGTATGTTCAATTGGAATTTCATGGCTAATTTGTGTCTGCAGAGAAAGCCAGTTACATAAATCACAACAATAAATTACATCTGAATTGTTTTCTCCATTTTCTTATCATCAAAGCAAGTTTAATGGAGTGTCAGAGCTGTCCAGAACCTCCCCAGATGCTGATATCATTTGGACTGCCCTGTGTTACAACACAGCTTTTAGATAAACTTCTGCATAGCAGGTTGTAGACAAGTACCTAGGCTTTATTTGGAACATAAATTGACCAGATGCAGATTTTATTATCAGCCTAATAGTTAACAATTTCTGTAAATTCTGTCATTCTTAGGAGGGTAAAATGCAATTTTGTTATGTAATAATTGCATAATGGTCTCAGACTTGTGAATTATTTTTTGTTTGTTGTGAAGAACAGTGCATATGCTCTCCACGGATACAAAATTGGTTGCCAGGCTTAGTCTATTAAGGATGAAATTCTGCTTCAAAATATGCACAAAAATCTTCTGTCAGAGTGCTCAGTGTGTATTCTTGACTGCTGTGGAGTAAGGGAGATAAATGCATCATATCTCCAGCAATAATGGGAATTAGATCCCCAGACTTCAGGATGCTAGTGACAGTTATTTAAGAAATCTCAGGTGCAAAAATGAAAAAAATCTGACAACTTCATAGGTCCTTCAAGGTATCACACTGGTAATTGACCAATCAAAATGAACTTAGTCAATTGTAGTTCCATACATAATAAAGAAATATTTTTTTTATTGTGAGAAATTTTGTATTTTCCCTTATTCTATTTTTACATTTTTGGTATCTGTGCTTAGGATATTTTATGTACTTTGTAAAATATTAAAGGTTTTTGACAGGAACTATTTCTTTCGGGGCATAGGAGGCCACTTCCTGGGGTGCACACAGGATGTTTATAAACACATTGAATACACGTGGTTTTGAGGGTATTCCTGTTTGCGGATGGAAAAAATCAGAAAATGCCGTGTAGGTACCCTATTTTTTGGTGTCAGCTGATGTGACTGGTAACGTCTAACACTTCCTGCTAAATATTTTTTCATGAATTCGAATACCTGATTTTTAATGATTTTTTATTCTATATAGAATTACATAGTGAAAACAATTACCGGTGTGATACCTTGAAGGTGATCGTGTAAAATCATCTACCCCCATATTAAAGGCAGTTTTAATTTTATGAAGGCATATTTCAACAAAATATGTCATTTTATGAACTTTCTGTGTGAAAGCACACATTTTTAAATTTAGAAGCAGGGTTGACATTAATTTATACAGATTTCTATGTAAAATACTAATAATATGTTATGTTTCACCCTCAAAACTCCAAATTATGACTTTCAAAGTAAGATTATGCATCTGACATGTAGAAAGAAGTTAGAAAATGTTGGTTTTTTATTTTAGATGACTTTAAACTCTGTGCACCACCTGACCGCAGTCAATTATAGTGTATTCAGACTTTGCCGTGAAAGCACTTTAGGCTGATTTTTTCAAGAAAAGACTAATTCTGGGTTTGCGAATGAGTTTTCAACAAAAGCGACAACTGCGATAAAATGTGAAGAAGTAAAACATGTTTTTAAAAAGTGTTAAATTTTACAGAGACTGGGTTTACTTTCATTTTATTCACCTTAAGTGATTCATTTATTACTGGAGTGGAGGAATAGAAATAATGAAATGAGTTAAATTTGTCTAATAAAAGTAATGTACAAACAAAATTTATGAAGAATTTGTCAAAAATAAGAAGCTTATGACCAAAAATGCATAAATACTGTCAGGGCATGAGAGTGAATACTTATTCTGAGTCCCAACCATGCATCACACATATAGTACAGAATGTCACTTAGCACCATGGTATGCCTGTTATGGTTCTCTAGACTTTTTCCATGCTTTCGCAGCTGACATTCAAGATTTTTCAGTTTGCCGGAGAATGTTTTTTGTCATTTTACCACTTTTATGTAGGTGTTGACCCTCTCTTTTAAATTAAGTCTCAGTCAGGATGTTTATTTTAGCATGATTTGTTAAGCACAATAATGTACTGAAATATTAATAAATTACAAATTAAAGTGATGAAGAAATTTGACATATTTACACAATCAAAATATCAGAATAACCATAATTCAGCTAATAATGTGCCCTGTTCTTCTTTTGTCACTTCCTATATATTTTTTCAGCAGTTTTTGTACACCCACCCACCTCCAAGAATCATGGAGGATGGCCTGATATTAGTTTCTTTGTTGCATTTATTCACATTTAAAAGTGTTAAGACCCATAAAAATGTTTAAGATTTATATTTTTAAATTTAAATGTTGAATTTTTATGTAAATTTGGTGAAACAAAAAGCTGTAATCTTGAATTAATCATGCAAATTCATCAAACACCTTTGAAATTCCTGAGTAATTCAATGAAAAGAGGATAATTATGTATGTTCAATTGGAATTTCATGGCTAATTTGTGTCTGCAGAGAAAGCCAGTTACATAAATCACAACAATAAATTACATCTGAATTGTTTTCTCCATTTTCTTATCATCAAAGCAAGTTTAATGGAGTGTCAGAGCTGTCCAGAACCTCCCCAGATGCTGATATCATTTGGACTGCCCTGTGTTACAACACAGCTTTTAGATAAACTTCTGCATAGCAGGTTGTAGACAAGTACCTAGGCTTTATTTGGAACATAAATTGACCAGATGCAGATTTTATTATCAGCCTAATAGTTAACAATTTCTGTAAATTCTGTCATTCTTAGGAGGGTAAAATGCAATTTTGTTATGTAATAATTGCATAATGGTCTCAGACTTGTGAATTATTTTTTGTTTGTTGTGAAGAACAGTGCATATGCTCTCCACGGATACAAAATTGGTTGCCAGGCTTAGTCTATTAAGGATGAAATTCTGCTTCAAAATATGCACAAAAATCTTCTGTCAGAGTGCTCAGTGTGTATTCTTGACTGCTGTGGAGTAAGGGAGATAAATGCATCATATCTCCAGCAATAATGGGAATTAGATCCCCAGACTTCAGGATGCTAGTGACAGTTATTTAAGAAATCTCAGGTGCAAAAATGAAAAAAATCTGACAACTTCATAGGTCCTTCAAGGTATCACACTGGTAATTGACCAATCAAAATGAACTTAGTCAATTGTAGTTCCATACATAATAAAGAAATATTTTTTTTATTGTGAGAAATTTTGTATTTTCCCTTATTCTATTTTTACATTTTTGGTATCTGTGCTTAGGATATTTTATGTACTTTGTAAAATATTAAAGGTTTTTGACAGGAACTATTTCTTTCGGGGCATAGGAGGCCACTTCCTGGGGTGCACACAGGATGTTTATAAACACATTGAATACACGTGGTTTTGAGGGTATTCCTGTTTGCGGATGGAAAAAATCAGAAAATGCCGTGTAGGTACCCTATTTTTTGGTGTCAGCTGATGTGACTGGTAACGTCTAACACTTCCTGCTAAATATTTTTTCATGAATTCGAATACCTGATTTTTAATGATTTTTTATTCTATATAGAATTACATAGTGAAAACAATTACCGGTGTGATACCTATAACATAACCCAGTCACGGTTTTCGGGAAAATTATTTCCGGTATGGTTTTTTGTAATATAACGCATATTCGATCCCGATGCAATATATAGGATGCTGACAACTGATTTGAAGTTCATCTTCGCCATTGCTAAGAATGAATGATGACCCTGTGACGTCAGAGGTCAAGAAATAAGTATTTATTTACGCTAAAGTATAAATAAAAAGTTGATTTTTACCTGTTCAAATTTGTATATTTCAACAAGAAATGTAAAATTCGTTCATTTTTTTTTTAATTTCGTTCTTTCATCCAATGAACATCATTTGTTTTTCCCACCCTTACACACTAAGCATTCCGGAAAAATAATACTTATAGGAAACTTCTAGTAGAGTAGGTTTTGGGACTTCCTGTCTGTTCATCTGCCCATGTAACACAGTTTTGTAAACACTATGGTGTGTGGCAAATAATACGATCAAAAGCCATAATCGGTGTCTTAATATTAGAACATTCAGGCGAATGAACGACTTTCACGAAGGTTAGGGTATTTAATAGTTATAACATGATAAATTAATAGATTGCGTTTTCATGGCCTGTTAGCCACCTGTAGAACTAGTGACCTAGTTAGCATGTGTGTATGCACAGCACTTGAATTTCTCAATAATTATTTCTTACGCTAATCTTCCGAGGGTAAAAGGAATCCCGCCCATAAAGACAATCACGTACAGTGAAAAAAAAATCCCTAACTTGTTGACTTGCAGTTTTACAAGAAATATGACCCTGGTTTATAGCCATTAGGTCACAGAAAAAAATTTCCCAGTTACAAACCAATATAATCTAGTCTTTGAACAACATAACCTAGTCACTGTGAAACTTTACTCAGTCACTGGAAAACCTAACCTAGTCACTGTTCAACATATCAATCATAACCAATTCACTGTTCAACTGTGAGATAATGAACACACATAATTTAGTAGATATTCATGGTTTTCTAAATTTATTTAAATCCTATTTTACAGCTTTGAAATACACTGTAAAAGATGATAAAAAACTTACTAACTATAAAACTTTCTGGCAAAAATAGGTTGTTATATTTTAATTTTTTTTGGCAATCACTTCAATATGTTACAAGTGAATCCCTCAAAACTGCACTGTTCTAGCTTTTCTTTCTCTTTTTTTTTCTTTTTTGTTCTCAATTGCGAGCTTATTAATAAATGAAACAACATAACCCAGTCACTGTTTAACAAAACCCAGTCACTGTTTAACAAAACCCAGTCACTGAACAACATAACCCAGTCACTGTACAACAAAACCCAGTCACTGGGAAACCTAACCCAGTCACAGTTCAAAATAACCCAGTCTCTCAACAGCATAAACCAGTCACTGAAAAATATAACCCAGTTACTGAGAACCAAATCCCAGTCCCTGAATAACATAACCCAGTCACTGAAAATCATTACCCAGTCACCGAGCAACATAACCCAGTCTCTCAACAACATAACCCAGAGAGAAACATAACCCAGTCACTGTACACTGAGGAACATAACCCAGTCACTGTTCAACATAACCCAGTCACTGAACAACATAACCCAGTCACTGAACAACATAATTCAGTTACTGAACAACATAACCCAGTCACTGTTCAACATAACCCAGTCACTGTTTAACATAACCCAGTCACTGAACAACATAACCCAGTCACTGTTTAACATAACCCAGTCACTGTTCAACATAACCCAGTCACTGAACAACATAACCCAGTCACTGTTCAACATAACCCAGTCACTGTTCAACATAACCCAGTCACTGAGGAACATAACCCAGTCACTGTTTAACATAACCCAGTCACTGTTCAACATAACCCAGTCACTGAACAACATAACCCAGTCACTGTTTAACATAACCCAGTCACTGTTCAAGATAACCCAGTCACTGTTTAACATAACCCAGTCACTGTTTAACATAACCCAGTCACTGTTCAACATAACCCAGTCACTGAGGAACATAACCCAGTCACTGTTTAACATAACCCAGTCACTGTTCAACATAACCCAGTCACTGAACAAAACCCAGTCACTGTTTAACATAACCCAGTCACTGTTTAACATAACCCAGTCACTGTTCAACATAACCCAGTCACTGAACATAACCCAGTCACTGTTTAACATAACCCAGTCACTGTTCAACATAACCCAGTCACTGAACATAACCCAGTCACTGTTTAACATAACCCAGTCACTGTTTAACATAACCCAGTCACTGAACAACAAAACCCAGTCACTGTTTAACATAACCCAGTCACTGTTTAATATAACCCAGTCACTGTTTAACATAACCCATTCACTGAACAACAAAACCCAGTCACTGTTTAACATAACCCAGTCACTGTTTAATATAACCCAGTCACTGTTTAACATAACCCAGTCACTGTTCAACATAACCCAGTCACTGAACAACTAAACCCAGTCACTGTTTAACATAACCCAGTCACTGTTCAACATAACCCAGTCACTGAACAACAAAACCCAGTCACTGTTTAACATAACCCAGTCACTGTTCAAGATAACCCAGTCACTGAACAACATAACCCAGTCACTGAACAACATAACCCAGTCACTGTTTAACATAACCCAGTCACTGTTTAACATAACCCAGTCACTGTTCAACATAACCCAGTCACTGAACATAACCCAGTCACTGTTTAACATAACCCAGTCACTGTTTAACATAACCCAGTCACTGAACAACAAAACCCAGTCACTGTTTAACATAACCCAGTCACTGTTCAACATAACCCAGTCACTGAACAACATAACCCAGTCACTGTTTAACATAACCCAGTCACTGTTCAACATAACCCAGTCACTGAGGAACATAACCCAGTCACTGTTTAATATAACCCAGTCACTGAACAACATAACCCAGTCACTGTTTAACATAAGCCAGTCACTGTTTAACATAACCCAGTCACTGTTCAACATAACCCAGTCACAGAACAACATAACCCAGTTTCTCAACAGCATAACCCAGTCACTCAAAACATAACCCAGTCACTGTTTAACATAACCCAGTCACTGAGGAACATAACCCAGTCACTGAACAACATAACCCAGTCACTGAACAACATAACCCAAGCATTCAATATGAATTAATGTGCGTAATTTGGTCTCCATATATAAGGCATATATACAAAAGTGGTAATTAGGAAAATAATTTATTTGACACAATCATTATTTGGAACATAAACTAATGTTAAGCCTTTTCTAGAGCTCTGCTCCCAATTTTTATACAAATTGGGTTTAGTCACTGAGGAACTTAAAGATAAAAATAACGTAGATCAATTAATCCTAGGGGAAAAAAATGGCCACACAATATTAAGACCATACAAATGTATTACATGGTACTATTAAAGAAATAATGCATGGCTGCACAAGTGTTCCTTTTAAATTACACCCAAATCCAATGGTATGAATTCTGCATGTGAAATTCATTTCACTTGTCAGAAAAACAAAACATTAATAGATGTTTTCAAAGTCAAATTACATCAAATTTTATCAAATTCTTCCTACATTTAAACTAATGTTTCTAGTAGGAATTAATGATAAAATAGTCTGGGTCTGGTGTGGATTTGATTTGAATGAAATCACAATTATTAGAGTTTATGAGTTCATCTAGAGTAACCAAGTACAATTGATCAGCCCTGACAGAGTCCATTTTTACATTATAACAATATTTCATCAGATGGTGATATATTATAACTGTAAAGAATCTGCAAACAAATATTGTTCAACATGTCATACAGCAATTGATGTAGAACATCTTTTGCAATGCTATCACAATCGAAATATTCCAATATAACAAATTTGCAAACTCAATCAATCGAAACATAAATTTGTTATTTCAATGGATAGAAAAGTTTTTCAGCTTCTCTATATGTTATGTTCTTGACAACAGAAGTGATAATGATTCTTGCTTCTACAAGCAATACATCCTTAAAGTATCTAACTCCTTCATTCAATCTCTGTCCTGTCCTAAAAGAGAATGAAAATAATTAAGGATAAAGTGTTCTATGGAGATCAATCAAATCGAGAAAAAATCAGATGTGAATTATGATTAAATTATGGATATGAAGAGACATATGGTTTACTTTAAACGTTAACAATTTAGTTACAAAAATAACTCCTGACTGACATTACACAATATGCCTCTCCATTTTCTTCAACAAGGATGAATAAAAAAATATCATACTCATCTTCCAGTGTTGCCATAAGCTTTCCATTATTGCAGTTTTTCAAACTAAGGTAATATCCTGGAGGACTGAAGAGACCACTAAAATCGACAAATTTTTTTTATTAAAAAAGTACAATGAAGAATGCTGAACATGACTTAGTTGTCTTTAATTTGTTGAAAAGGGGGAGTGGAATTAACTTGGTGCAAAATGTGTGCTTCTTTTATTTGATATTTACAAGCAAAACAAAATTTTCACAACTTTTGGTATCTGCCCTATATAATCTTTATAAGAGGAATATTATGTGTGAATGAAATTTTCCCCTACAAACAGTCTCGCTAATATGCAAAAATAAAGTTATCACCAAAAAAAAATTATTTACAGTACATACAATATTCTTTAATGGGTACATTATGTCTACCTCTTGAAATCAATCCTTAGTAAGCAGATGTACTGATGATGTATGTCTAGAAATTTATTTATAAATCTTAGTCGGACTTATATGAAGTCTTGATGACAATTTACATCACTCCAAGAGTTAAATATTCACAAAGCTCTAAAGGTGACAGGTTAAGATTCATCTTCCGTGGTAAGTTTATATTGCTATATAATATAGAATAGCAATTTAAATTGAGGTATAAACTTACATGATTGTTTTTGGTTTAAACAAGCCAAATTCTTCTAAAACAAGAGCACTCATTTCAGCCCATCTCTATTGGAAGGGAAAAAAATAGGCAAATAAACTTGTTTCCTTCTCTAACACACACACACACATACACACCCACATGCATATATAATACATACAGTCAAACCTCATTATCTCCAACTCGATGGAACCGAGAATAAACTTCGAGATATCTGAGGGTTCGAGATATTGGGGGTAAAATACTTAAAATATTAAGTGCTTGGGACTTCCAAATCACTTCGACATATCCATAAGATTCGAGATATCTGTGTTTGAGATACCGAAGTTCAACTGTATATATATATATATATATATATATATATATATATATATATATATATATATATATATATCATGAGTAGAGAAAGACTCTGTTCAATAAAAAAGAAAAACAATCATGTTATAAATCAGTATCCATAACAACACCTGCACATGAGCAAGATTATGCAGGACTAGCCTTGTAAAATACATTGTATGCTTATACATTAAAATCTACAGAGAGTACATATGGATGTTACCTCTTTATGAAAAAGTTTATTTCTTTCTTCCATTCCTTTCACAGAGTTATTCATCACACTATGGTCGGTCAAGTCATTCCTGTCAATCCATCGCAGATGTCTCCAGTGTGGTTCATAACACCTGTAAAAGGAATATTATAACACTCGATCAAGTTAATTTAATTTTAACCACTTGTTACAGTACATCTTGTAAACCAAAGTGCATGAAACAGTGTTAAACTATGAAAGACATACCATAAAATCTCTTTAATTTCCAATGAATGGAATCTCATTTTATTGCCCATAAATTTAATGAAGACAATTTAAAAGTAAATAGGCTGCTTTCAATGTTTATTATTTACCTCTTATCACCCTCTTCTAATTCCAATATTTCTTTCAGCTTTGTTTTGATGTCTTTTGCAAACTGTTAAAATTTTTAAATAATTATAGGAAATTTTCTCCTGAAAATCTCTCTGCCATAAACAGGTAGTGTTATAGAACTATTACTAATCACTTAGAGCAGCCTTACTATCCCCTTTTTAACTTTTATCTTCATTGTTGAGCTTATATATATATATATATATATATATATATATATATATATATATCATGCTGTTTATATATCTAAACATCAATTCTTAATAAATTTCTCTAACTTGACCTGAAGATTGAGTCAGTTTCAGAAAGTGTTGATATGGATTCAGAAAACTGATCAGAAAGTCAGATCACACCATATGATTGTGTGAAATAAACAGTAAAATTGAGTGATAAATAAGACAGAATTAAATTCTGAACCCAGGGCTGTTAGATAACCATGCATGCAACAGATACTAAAAATTACCAGAGTTGCTATATTGTAGCCTTGTATGTTTCCTGTTCCCTTGTTTATGGGAAGATCCATCCTTGGCCATTCGCACAAAATGTTAACCAGTTTCATGGACTGTTCAGTCTATAAACAAAAAATGTTAATTTTTCATGAACAATATAGACAAACCTTATTGTTATACTTTTATGTTAAGTCAAATTTGATTGTTTTAAAAACATTTGTTAAAAAGTACTGCTACCCTACCGCATGTGTAAAGTACGCCCTCCACGTAACATTACATAGCAATTGATAGACATTGCATGACGACGGGTAACAGTGCAAAATTGGGCAGAATGTATGCCCATACAGTTTACCGTGGGTTCTTTTTTTAAAATGCTTTATTCTAAATAGATTTGGTATAACAAAGGAAAATATTTACATTTTTAAGGTTATCCCTTGAAATCCATTACTGCCTGGTGTCCATCATGTTATCTTTAAACTATTTACATTATAAAAAATTAGAGGCCCATGGGCCACAACACTCACCTGAGTAACTTTGGCCCTGCTGTTCTTCACCAGACTTTCCCCAATGTTATACCTATTGTGGCTCACCCTACCCCCCAGGAGTATGATTTTAACAATTTGTAATCTTCACTACTCCAGGATGCTTCCACATAAATTTCAGCATATCTGGCTTAGTGGTTCTTGAAAAGGAGATCTCCAAGGATTTTTTCATATATATTTCAATGTAAAAATTAGATTCCTATTGTGGCTCCACTCTATCCTAGGGGGTTCATGATTTTAACAATTTAGAATCTACACTACTCCAGCATGTTTCCACATGAGTTTAAGCTTTTCTGGCCCAGTGGTTCTTAAGAAGATTTTTTAATGACCCCACCCTATTTTTGCCTTTTCTTGATTATCTCCCCTTGTAAGGGGGTTTGCCCCTTATTTTAACATTTAATTTCCCCTTCACCAAAGGATGCTTTGTACCAGCTTTGGTTAAAATTGGCCCAGTGGTTCTTGAGAAGAAGATGAAAATGTGAAAAATCAACAGACGGACAACGGGTGATCAGAAGAGCTCACTTGAGCTCAGGTGAGCTAATAATACGTTTTTAGGGTAACATGTGAAATTGTTATCCCTTGAAAACCATTGATGACCTCAGCTTTGCATCAGTCAGCAATGGTTTTCACAGGATATCAATTTAATGTGTTACCCTAAAACATCATGTTTTATTTTTATAATGTAAATAGTTTAAAGATAGTATGATGGACACCAGAAGAATTTGTTTCATCAGAAATGCTCATTGGAATATTTAATGGGTCAGGTGACATTGAAAGTAACCAGAAAGACATTGGAATGCATTTATATACTAAAGGTGTGAATTGCATGTATATTAATTATTATTATTATACTCACTTCAGCTTTTACACTCTTGTGCAACCAGGCATTGCATTCTGATATCTGTTCTGAAGCCTTCTGTTTAGTGGAAAAAATATGATGAATTAATGACTAGTACATTTAATAAGAATTTTCATTTGTATCATCTATATCGCTATGACCAAAATACAATTAAGGGTTGTCCAGTAAAATTATAAAATGACTAGATGTAAAAAAAAAAAAAAAAAAAAAAAAAAAAAAAAAACAGCGCTGCGCTCTTAAATTTACACTACACTCGTTAACACAATAATTTCCTAAATGTACATATACAACTGTAGCAATTTTTATATAGATATATGTGTAAATATGGCATTATATGTCATATATATGGTATCACCTTACAGAACATGGATCATATCGTCAAAATGTCTTAACAATCTCAAGTTTCATTAATTTTGATAATCTGCTAAAAAAAAAAAGTGGATCTGCTTGCATCGATACACTGGATTTTCATTTATTAGATATGCAAGGGATTAATCTCTCTTGAAGTTTTGCATTAGCCTGTTATCGAGGTACTTACAAAATTTAACTAAAGAAGCAATCTGAAAAACCGGCCGTTTTCTGATAGTATGTGTTGACAGCATCTTTCATTACTGCCTGAGTTACTACAACTTTTTACTCGTATATGTTTTGGTCTGTGACTATAAGTCCAAAGTTCTGCTTAAAAAGTTCATAGGCCATTTTTATATCAAAGATCAAATATTCTTTTTTTCCCTCTGCTTATATTGTTAAAAGGTCTGAAGAAAACACTTTTGGCAGTTTTCTATTTGTCAGCTTTTGATGAAAAAAAAATATTTGGATGAAAGATATTATAATGGGTAAACCTCATTTCCCTCCTAAAACACAGATTTGTTTATCAATTAAAAAAAATTATCAAACCTAGCTCTACATAATCAAAGGGAATTGCTTTCTCTTATAACTGTGTATACTTACTGTAAGAACTGTAGAACTCTCTCCCAAATGCCTCACCTTTGAACAAGGCATATATCTAAAATAAAGAAAAACATATTTACCTACAAAAATGAAATGACAAAATAAAACTGTATGTACACATGCTTCTAATAATTCTGTGTATATGCAAGTTAACATTTAACCAGTGTCTAATAATAAATTAAGCTAATTGAGTGAAATCAACCAAAAACACACACACACATACACTACACACAAACAACATATTACCGATCATTAATATAAATCATACACATAAGGTTTACATAAAATGGTTTATGAAAATAAAAAGTAAATACATTGTATATAATCACAACAAATATATTTAATGAGCATACTGAATTTTGTGCCTGGTGCTGAATTCAATAAATTCCAAAAAGGGTGCTTTTTATAAGTTACATGCTTGTATGTTTACTAAATATCATTGTTAGTACTGATAACATGCAATAATATTTAGTATGAAACTTTCATGTACATGTAATGATTGAACTTGGAACATCTCAAAGATTCCCATTTATAAACATAAAAGGATGAGGGAATCTTTGCAATGGTTGTTTGCTACAACTACTCTGTAACTCAAACTGCTGAACTTATTGCAATTGCTTATAAAGAAGTCTATTAACTAAGAACTTTTCTATTTCAATGCACATGCTGCAACTTTTGTGTACCTTCCTCTAATATCTGAGTACAAGAAAGATGTTCTCTTTCTTTTCTGAAAAGTAATTGATCAAAGATGAACTTTTTGTGTACTGGTCTTCATTATTACCTGACCATTTTATAACTGTCAATAAAACCGTTATTTAATTTAAGAATATTGGCTTTGTGGGACAACTGTAATTGTTCATTAATTAATGACAAAGACGAACATGCACACTTAGGTATTCATATGTAAGTTCTACAGGAATAAATTAGTTTAACATCACATTGACAACAGAAAATAGCTGTTAAACAAAAAAGTGATTTTACCCAAAATTGTTAAAATATTTTTACCTTTTTGGGGTCTTTCCTCAAATTATATTCTACAGAGATCTGAAATCATTTAGCATGTCAAGTTAATAAAGATATTGTGAATTTGAGTACAGAAATATATGTGTGACATATAAAGAAAACATTTTCTCAAGAATATCTCTTTCAGATCCAATTTACCATTTCCAAGTAACTTACAATATGAAATAATAAAGCTGCATGACTGAAAATAATTTGAACAATTATAAAAATAGATTTTGTTGAACTTCATGTTATTGTAGCCCAACCCTATCCCCCGAGGTCATTAAATCTACGTGCACAACATAATAATGAAGCTTTCACTGAAGATTCCTTTTTTCTAGCCCTCAGTGGTTCTCAAGAATTTTTTTTAAAGATGTCAATAAATTTTCAATAATTCTTAATCATCTTCCATTGAAAGAGGGTGTGGCCCTTCATTTTGAACAAACTTTCTCTTTAACCAAGGATGCTTTGTGGAAAGTTTGGTTAACATTGGCCTAAGTGGTTATTGAGGAGAAGTCAAAAAACAACAAAATGTGATCAGGAAGCTCACTTATAGCTTTCAGCTCAGGTGAGCTAAAAACGTTTTTCTTTTACCTCCTTGGCCTCTTGGATATGATCACTGTCTATAGTTGAATGCAAGTAACATACACAGGTTCTATGGAAAAACTTTGGCTCAATACATTGCTCACAGTGAATCTTGGTTAAAAAAGAAAACACTGAAATTATTTTTTTTAGAAATTAAAATGTTTGAGTAATAATGATCCTACAATCATTTGATATTATACTGCTTAACAAATACATATCAACATTGGAGAAATTGTTAACTACCGGTACATGTAGCAAAATTTGTAAAATACAGGAAATGTAGCAGCAATTTAATTAACTTATTACAAGTAACTCAGAAATATTACCAATGGTCCCTTTGTAATTGATGCTTTTGTGAAACAATGCCTGCAGTAGCAATCCAAATCATCTGTTGATCAACAAGAAGGAAAATGAAGTAATGAAAAAAAATAATAAAAACGTACCTTTAGAATTTAATTAGAAAATGAATAATATGGTTATCATTTATGGATATATGTATGATATCTTATTCCTAAGCAATTACCACTGTTTTTTAATAGGAGTTGCCCAATGTTTTTTCTCGCTCGCATCATTTCACCCTTTTGGATATCAATATCCAAATCCTCGTCTTGAAGCAAACACTCTAGAAATTATAAATGAAGACAATTGTTTTCATTTCAAAAGAAATGTAAATAGAAGTAGAAACACTGCATGTTTTGCATTATTGGATTTGCACAATGGTTTAACTTCTGCTTTCACATGTAAAAAGTTGCCCCACAATCATACTGATACTTTCCAAATTAGTTATTTCTTAAAAATGATACACATTTCAAAGAAAGATTCCAAATTTAAGTTATTTCTTAGAGGAATAGGTTTAAGGGTCTGAAATAACAGCTCACTTTCCTTAACATCATATGAATTTCATCACAAGAGTATTTTAAATATATTTTTATTTGCAACAGTATTACATCTCTTGATGCATCATCTATGTGCAATTTTGGTCCATAAAGCATTTAGGGGTTTAATATTATAAATACTGGGAATTGACCAGTTCCAAAAACAGATTACTTCTTCCTGTATATAAAAAATATACAGTAAATGAGGCATCCAAAGAATGGTTGGTAGTGCAGTGTATTAGAATCCTTAGATGCATCATCCAAAAGAGTTTGGTCCGAGTTGGGATTATAACTTCTCTGGAATGGGCCTGGTTAATTAACTTATTATCCTGCCTGAGAAGCACCTTTCTTATCTTAGCTAAATACAAAGTATTATAGCTATTACCTTCAATACTATCACTCCACAGGATGTAGAATCTCTCTGACGTGGATGTTTTTTAGTATGGACAAACCACTCGGTGGTGGATTCCTCTATGCCCAAATTTTCTCTTCCAAATAAAAATTCTCTAAAATAATTAAAATAAGGACATAGTGGATAATACAAAATTACAATCTAAAATTTTACAGGTATAATTTAAAGACTTACTTCCACTTCTCTTCAATACGTCCAAGCCTGTGGTATGATTCTCCTAGTGGGTTGATGTAAAACAATTTATTCTTGGGTTCCACATACTGAAATTTTTTTTTTTTTGTAAAATGAATATAATACCACAATTATTGCATGATATACATCTTCTTTATAGATGGCTTAATCCCCTTACAAATTAATTTTAACATGAGCACAGCAAAGTGGAGCATCGATCCCTTTATTTTGCATCAGCAAAATTTTTTAGAATATTGCTTATTAAGGAATCACTCCAAAGCAAGAAAAACTCGTCTTTTTGTAATTTTTAAAGAAGAAAAAAAAAAAGAAACGAGAGGCCCATGGCCACATTGCTCACCTGAACACTTTGGCTAGGAGACAGCAGAAATCAGTTCAGTATTGAAAAGTTTAAATATAAAAGGGCGGGGGGGGGGGGGGGGGGGGGTAAACAAACTTGAATCTTCACTATCATAGAATGTTTCCAAATTTCTTCAATTTCTCAAGATTTTTCCTATACGTTTGATATTCTATTGTGGCCTTGCCATACCCCGGACATATGAGTTGAACACACTTGAACCTATACACTACATGAATATGTGAAGATGCTTCTGAATTAATATGACTAATCCTTGCTGTTATTGAGAAGAAAATTTTTATTGATATATCATTTATATCCCTTTGTAAAACTTTGATACCCTTTTGTGGCCCCCCTCTAATCCTGAGGGATTTGAACAAATTTGAATCCACAAGAAATGAGAATGCTTCCAAATAAATATGACCAATCATGGTTTTGCTGTTCTTAAGAAAAAGATTTTTAAAGATTTTCCTATGTATTCCAACATAAAACTTTGATTGCCCATTGTGACCCCAACCTATCCCTGGGGGTCATGATTTGAACAAAGTTGATTCTATACTACCTAAGGATGATTCCACATAAAAATTCATATTTTCTAACACATTGCTTCTTGAGAAGAAGATTTTTTGACAATGCCATTAATTTATCACCAAATCATAATTATCTCCCCTTGGAGAAAGGCTTGACCCTTCATTGAACAAACTTTAACCCAATTTACCCAAGGCTACTCTGCACCAAATTTGGTTGAAATTGGCCCAGTAGTTCTGGAGAAAATGAAATTGTGAAAAGGTAATGACAACAAAGCAGACAATGACAGACAACAGACAAATTTTTTTTATCAGAAAAGCTCACTTAAGCCTTCAATCAGGTGAGCTAAAAAGTATCAAATCATACTGAGTTATGCAAAGTTTGGTGATTAAGAACTATAGTATTTTTCAAATTTCATTTGCAATCAAGTTTGTACACAGATGAATCCAAAAACTAACAGATATACAAGAGTAGAATATTATTTTTAAAAGGTGTATCTCTTATGCAACTCGTGCCAAGGGATAAAAAGAGAAAAACAAAAACATGCTATCATTACAGTATGTATGACACAAATACAATTTTTTTTAAACCAATA
This sequence comes from Saccostrea echinata, assembly GCF_033153115.1. Taxonomy (NCBI): domain Eukaryota; kingdom Metazoa; phylum Mollusca; class Bivalvia; order Ostreida; family Ostreidae; genus Saccostrea; species Saccostrea echinata. Next base: position 18,818,934 of record NW_026889771.1, read on the forward strand.
TGGTACTGTTTAAAATGTCATGATTATGTGTATGGTAAGCTCCTAATCATCAATTCTGACATAATACGGTACTAAATGCTTACAATGAGAGTCCAATGACAGGAACCTTCATTGAGTGCACCACAAATAATATCAAATTCATCCAACTTGGGCACCTATTATACCAAACAAATAAGTGCATGTTATCAATACAATATTTATAGATCATCACATAAATGTATAATCAACTAATTAAAACAGATAGATATATCAATGTCAGCCAAACCACGGTAGATGAAAAAACTCTAATTCCTTTAAAGCTAGATGTACTCAGTCTACTGTGAGAAGCTAACAAAATTATTCCTCTCTCCGCTTAAAAAAAAATGAACAGCTGCATCCAATGTTTCTCCATAAAAAAAGTCATAAAAAAGGACTGGACAAGAGTATTAAACTTTCACTGCCAGTGACCTTCAACCCATCCAATGAACTTTGGTCAAGGTCATGACACACCATAATTTATTATATAATTATGATCCACTATAGTAATTGCATGGAAAGATGGACAAAATATATTCCTGTATTTCACTCCCGGTGAGCTTTGCAGTGGGTATAATAATATAATCTGTTATGATTTATTTCAATATCTTAATTACTACAAATGCTTTATACACCAAAGAGAAACTCTAACAGTGATTACTTTCCATGATTAATATAACCAAATAATTCTGTTAAAGCAACATTTATTTAATAATCCGATAACTTAAATCTTTATCTTGCCTCTGTAAGATAGTCGTGCAACTCTTCATTCCCTTGAAATATTGCTGTCATTATAGTGCATTTGACATGATATACCCTCTTTTTCTACAATACACAGACATCAAGCATTAAAAAAGTGAGTCAATCATCTGCTGTCAAATATGTCATGTTCTACAGTAATTAAGGATGTGCATTTAATAAACACAAATGCTCTGAGAGGGGCCATTAATTTATGTGATAAACATAATGCACGAATTGAAAGGGTTTTATATTAACAGGGCTTCAACTCGTTTCTTAAACCCAGCAGAAACATCCCAAATAATGGCATTTTTTTTACCTTGGTTATAAAGAACTTGCTTATAGGGAAATGTCAGTAATAAAGAATTTATTACTTATCCCGCATCATTCTCCTTATCTGAATGTAATGAGTGTATGAATCTCTGTTATGATTAAGGAAGTAAATTCTTGATCCCATGCAGTGACTTCCTTATAATATCTAATTTGAATTAGTTTTAATGCATGTGTAGCTGCCTTTTTTATAACAATATTGAATGAATAATCACAAGAATTTCTCAATGTCAATCAAAGGGTTCCCTCTTAATAATTCAATTATTTCTTTGTTTCACACTGCATTCATTTTACATATTAAGGAACAAACATCTGAATTTACATAAAACTGCATGGGCACCATGACATAAATATACCAGTATAAACAAGGTCTTATGATTAAAGAGAGCAATGATTAAATCATATCCATATAAATATATCATATTTGTGCTACGTTAAAGAGCTGGATTGCACAACATGTTGGGTTGAGGATAAAATTTATAACTTCTTTGGTTTTAAAGCAATAAAAGCATTAGGTAAAAGTTTTTGAACAGGACAAAATGACAGATACTCAGATATCTATGACAAAAACAATATGCCCCCAATCTCAATCTTGGAATATAAAAAGATATACATAAACAAGATACCTCATGAGAAGAAGACAGCAGATACATGTATGCATCAATGACCTGGAAAAAAAATAATGAAAATTTAATGTCTTATTATTTTAATTAGCAAAAGGTACTATGAGTAAGCTCACAATAATACCATCCCCCCTTTTCCGCTGCAGTTTTTTTTTATTGTGCCTATTTGCAATTGTGTAACAGTGACCTTGAACTTGACAAAATAACCTTGGTCAAAAAAAATACATTTTAATCTTTGAGTGAAATATGGACATCCAATGTTTTTTTCCCTTAGAAAAAAAGAGAAGTCTGTGAGAAAATGCTCAATAATAATAACAAGAAATTTTGGAAATTAACCATTGTTGTTGAAAATTTCATTAAAAAAACCTCCCTAACTACCTACCCATTTCTGTTAATTCCTGAGTAGGGATAGGGCAAGAAAGAAAGAAAAGCATTTGGTTACAAGCCATGAAAAATTCATACCTCATCTGGAAGCATTGTTTTCAAACAATGAAAAGATCTGTCACTCAGTTTGTAGTGACCTATTTTACTACACAGGTGTCCAACTGCCTTTTTTGTCCACAAGCTTTCAACTGTTGGAAGCAAACTATATAAGTATAAGAGCAAGTATCCAAAAACTTATGTCTCAAATTTCTTAGAACTACATTAACATCCCATCAAAGTGGGTCAAGGCCAAATTAAAAATCTCGATTTATTGAGTTTGGAAAGATGGCAATGTTCATAGGGAATATTATTTCAACTACCTGTCTCATGTGGAAGAAGCTAAAAAAATACTTTCAAAAATTGCTTTGAAGCATCCATATTTCATTTGAAGCAAACAAATGTATCTAACATGCTATATTCAGAAGGAACATTTAACATAGAAAAGAAAGGATTTCCTTTAATAACACACCTGCGTTTTCACTCTTAAAGTTCTGCACACATTTATGTTCTCCAGCTTTCAGACTGTCGTCAGAAATCTCCAAATTCTTTTCTGGCTGCTATTGAATTAATATTAGAAAATAAAAGTACAACCTTTAATTACAAGACATTAAATACTTGTTTTTAATGAGTTAAAAAATGCCGAATACATACTGGATTTTCAATTAAGCACATCCTGCAAATCAGAGATTTTCTGGGCATATTCTCATATCCAATGCAGGCGTCAGTCCTGTGGAATGTTCTTGCACACTTTTCACATGCAATCTAAAAAAAAAAATATTCAAGCACAAGCTCATGAGTATGAGTGGCATTACATAACAAATAAAATATTTCATTTCACCACACATATATACACACCCAATTTTCCTGATTTGTACTAAATCCACAAGAAGGACAGGAATCTGTTTGATAACCTTGAAAAAAAAATGTTCAAGACTATAGTTCTTTCATTAAGGAAGAAAAGGTAACAATTTAATTGTACATGATCATAATATTACATACTTATACATATCAAGTTAAAAAAAAGCCCAAACAACTTGTCATTGCAAGTTTTCTTTGCTGCATGTTTTCAAAAACCCATTATATTACCTAATTATTTCTTTCAGTTTGGTGTCTATACTGACTATATGTCAATATTCTTTTACTGGTACATAATAAATAGATAACTATTATATGATTTATGATATAATGGAATTTTTATCTCATTATTGATGGATATGTCCATATACTCTTTCTTACATGTATTAATCAGTAATTTTCTTTGAAAAATAGCTAATTTAAACTTTGTGTCACTTGAAAATTTCTAATTGTATGGTAGGTGTCCTATTCTTACCACTGAACATCATCAGAGCTGATGCAATTTTTTCCCGTGCACAATGTAGTTCGGATTTTGTTATAATAATGTTCATGATTGGTTCCTCACTGAAATATCTTTCAGCAAACTGAAAAGGATCAATTATTTCATAGTATATATACTTGTGAAGTTAAATTATAAGCCGAGTAAGTTATTGACAACTAGGAAAGGTTCATTTTCAAAATAAATTAAACAAATTAAGATTAAAACTATTAATTTATCATTGACGAATCAATATAAAAACATTATCTTCATGCATTCAGTTATAGTCAGAACATTAAAACACACCATCAGGCAGTAAACTCCACAGTTGTAGCTGTCTTCCTGTTTGGAATGATCCACTGTGTGTACAATCCAGTCTTTGATTTCCAACTGATTGTACACCAATATCCTCTCATTTACGTAGAAACTGAAGAATATTTTTTTTTTTTATTTTTAATATCAAATTGTGCAAATCAAAGAAGACCTCAAAATTCAGTTGGGACAGCAATGAAAAATTCTTGGTCATAAAAGAATGATTAACTCCACATGCAGTCCTTAATTTGAATCTCTGTTAAATGTAACAATCACATGTATACCATCATGCTTATAATTCCATTTTGAAGTCTCAGCACCATATTTCATGCAGAATCAAAGCCATGCATGCATGCATACAAAGTTGTCAAAGTAATGGATATATGTATATGTTATGCTTTGATTGACCTGTTTGATAAAATAGAAAAAAATACATTGTTAAACTGATCAGAATTATAAATGAACATGTATTTATATACCCCATTTTTTACAAAACATTTTACTTTACAAACTTATTGGGTGGGGATTCATATTATGTGCCTATACTGGCCTTTGAATGTTCAAACCATGCATACACATATAGTATGTAATGTCTGAGTCACATGTACTTTCCAAGATAAAATACAATAAGTTCATGTACATACATGCATGTATGCATATAATCAATATAAAAAGATGAATATCCAAATACAGTACATGTCTATTACTAACACCAAACAATCAATAAAGGAATCATGCTCATTCTGACACCTTACCACCAGTTTCTTTTAATTTCTTCAATCTGTATTCTACTCTCCAACACTGGGTTGAAATAATTGATAATACCTTCTCCGGGATTTATTATCTAATAAAATATATCTAAAACTTTAAAGTATGTTTGTTTTGGAATGCTATATCTCAATTACTGTTTTTTTCTCAATTAAACTATTGTTTTAAAAATGTTTTAGAAAAATGAGAAAAAAAAGGTACCACAAGTGTCCAATGTTGGTTTTGACAAACAGCTCCAATTATTGCAGAATATCCATAGAGTTTCAACTGTTAAGTGCAGGAGTTCAATACTTTAAATACATCGTAATTTCAAACAATTTACAGATCAAATGTACATATTGCATGGTTTTACAAATTGAAGTTCTTATTAATCACTACCTTCCTACGGCAATTTTTCACTGAGAAGGTTCCGCTCATTATTTGGGTCATCGTCTGTGAGGAATACATGGTAATTTTGTTTCCTTTCTCAATTTCTTTTTGAACAATCAAAGACAAATAAGCATCAATAACCTGCAATGAGATTTGTTGGTTAATATTCTCTTATTTATATAAATTTGAAAGAAAATTGTGTAAGAATTCATATTACTCAGATCACAGAAAATCATAACTATATGCAAGAGAGAAATACTCACCTGATCTGTCAACCAGTTTATGCCGTGAAGAGACCTTAAATCATGGTCTGTAACAAAAAAAATTGACACTTTTCCAAAGATGTAACCGATACCATTTTCCACGTTCCAAACTTTCTTCAACTCCTTCAAAGCTGCAATTATCAAAAAATTCATAATATGTAACTCATTACCATTGCACTTTAATATGCTCATTGCAAAACTGTTATCAAAATGTATTTACCTTGATTCTTGTCCATTGTAGACATCTTTCCCCTTTTGCTCTCTTCCTGCATGTAACCAGGAAATTGAACATTCTTTTTTTCTTTTTGGTTAGACTCATTCAATGTTTTCTTCAAGATTCCTTTCACAGCTAGAATGAGTACAATGCAACTGATAATTCTTGGAATAATATTTTTATTATATACTTGACCAATGAAAGATTATAAACAATGTCTGTCATGAATGGTAAATTCTGGCTAAAATCAGAATGAATTTTTTTCCAACTTAAAATGTCTGATTTAAATGTACCTGGAACATGTATGTTTTCATCATCATCTTCAATAGTAATAACTTCCTCACTGCATCACTTTCTTCTATATAATTCAGAAGAATGAAACTAAATATAATTACATACATTTACAGAAAATGTAAACAAAAGCTTGGCTAGTACTTACAGTACATCGAAACCATCGTTGTTCATTGATGCCAAGTTTTACTGCTTGTGGATAATTTGAGCTTATTCACAATTTAAATAAATTATGTTAATTATTAATATTGGTTCAGTAAATCTTCAGTAAATCTTCTGTACATAACAGCTACCCATGTGCAAAATTACATACAAACAAGTAAAATGTAATGTATATAGACCCCCCCCCCCAAAAAAAAAAAATAAATTGATTTCTCATTATTGATATTTTAACCTACCATTACTTTCTGTTAGGAGGTCATCTACACCCTTTGAAGAATGATGATACCTCATTTTTTCAGCTGAGATACCATGTCTTCCAACCCCTTTTTTCTTCTTCTTTGACAGAGACAACCGCCTTATGTTTGATGGCTTTGTTGCAATGTGGGTCATCTTTTTCTCTGTGTTATCCAAAATAAAGTCTGCTGAGTCAGTTTTCTGAGACAAATTTCTTTTCAGCATTTCTACCTTTTGATGCAAATTTTGACAAACTACTCGCAAAATTTCATTATCCTTGCAGTTGTATGCATAATCTTTGATAATCTGACAGAAGCTATTTATGCTGCACTGTTGTTTTGAGAGTTTGGATTTACTTGGCAAGTTAATTTCATGAATTTGGGACTGTTCTTTGGTGGTAGTTTCTTTTTTAGTTTGGTCGTCTAACCCACTGATTCCCTCCTCGTTTTCCTGAACTGGGAAGGAGTTTTACTCCAAAAGAACATCTTTATCAAGAGTAAGGAAGGGATTGTTCCTGTACTCTGCAGGTAGTTGTTCCCAATGCCAGCCATTCACATGTCTAAATATTGTGCAGAGATGCTTGCATACCATATGATGTCTTGCCCAGTCTTCACAGTCACATGATGGTACAGGGAACTCTGTTGAGAAGAAGTTCACGCTATAAACCTGTGAACTTCCAGCTGTTTGACTTTTAACAAGAAAATGGCCATCTCCTATCTGATCAATATCATCTGCTGGTATATTGACAGATTCCTCCCATCTTTTGACACAGTGTTTGACCACATTTTTTGGCCTGTTTCTCAAAAAATCTGGTACACTTGCACTGTACATCTTTGCCTCTTCTGCTGCTGTCAAATTTTGTCTCACATACCTCAAATGAAATTCTAAATTGTTAATGCTCTTAAGTACATGTTAATTAGTTTAACAGTTATTTTAATAAGCATCATAGCTTCATTCAGATATTGATATTCAAAGCTTAATGTACATACAGATTGTTTGCACCAATTTAATTTTTGTTTACATAGTTTGCATTTCAAACAATAAAATATATTTTTCAATAAGTTTCCTTAGTATTGGTGACTCTCACTATATTTCCCATCTAAAATATGACCTACCTTTGGTAAGTATCAGGAAAAAAATCATTCCACAGCACAGTAAGAAGGTGGCAGAGGGATTTTGCTTTTTTGGTGTCCAGATACTCATATTTTAAAGACTTATTCTGTCTTTCTACACCATTGTTGGTATTTACGGATGTATAAAACCTTTTCTGACGAAATGCTTGAACCCATCTCTAAAAATGAAAAATTTAACTATGCTGCATGAATTATTTAGAGTAAAAAGCACACAAACAAAAAATATTCTCGTGTAATTGAAGACAAATAAGTAGGTTTATAATGTCTATAACCTTGTGTTTGTTCAGCCATCTGCCTTCAAACCATCTTCTGAGTCTGATGTTGTCCTCCCAAAACTTACTCTCCTGTACAAAATTTATCAAAATAATTCTGCTCTTTTGTCAATGGTCTATGTCGGTGAATGAAAGTTCATTTTAATCTGAAAATCTCTAGTATCATAGGAGTGGGTTTAAACATTGCTAGTATTATTCTTGGTACCATATTCAGGTTTGTCTGTATACAACAATTGTTTATTGGTATACATGTACACAAAGGAAATATATAGAGATACCAAATTTACATAATTATATATAATTATTGAATTTCTTTCTTTAATTATTTAATCACTTTCTGTCTTTTAATAAAGTTACCTGTAATTTGGACTTTGCTACTTCAAATTCTTCATTTGTTTTTGACTTTGCAATGGATCGCAGCAAACTTCAAATTTCGTCTTTATCCTTTCCAATATCATTATGGGAAGCTTTCAGCCAACGTTCCCATGCTTGCTCACGATGGAAATCACACAAGTATACGAATGCTTCTAAAATATCAGATTTAAATTATTCACTTCTTCAGAACATACTTGACAACGTTTTTTTTTCATAACAAAATGTTTTAAATTTTTTTTTAAATGGATGTGTGTGTTTGCATTATTGAATATATACACATCATATTAAAACTTCAATCATATGTATGATTTTATCTTAGAGAAAATAAAATATATCTATCATTAATCACATAGGAAATTGAATTCACATTGGTTAAAATGGTAATGATTTGAATAAACAAACCTGGAAACACAGATTCAATTGAATTTATTTCCTCTTCAGCATAATCGCACATGAAATATGCTGGCTCCCAATCTGGATTCCAGGCTTTGATGATAGATAGTGCTTCCTGGATTGAAAAACTGTCCTCTGTTTCCAGGATAAATGTTGCAACAGTCATGTAATTAACATTTGTTGGAACACAGAGGAAGTACAATGGCAGGGAATATTTGGTGGTACGATAGGTAGCATCCAGTAGGCAAATCTCATTGCCGTACCTCTTTAAAAGCTGTCTCTGCCATGGAGTTTGATGTACATATAAAAACTTATGGACAGCCATGTTTTGTCGATCATTCCTTATCATGAAGTCCTCATCAAGAAACACATTCTCATCAGGAACATCAGTATCATGATCTGGACATATATATATAATACATATATTAACATCTTTACATTGTATAGATCATCATTTCAAATTATAAATAATTATTTCCATTGCATTTCCTTCAAGAATTTGTCTAATACATTTGTCATTCCAAAATTTTCATCGGTAAATTTACCTGGTTCCTGGTCCTTTTTTATTCTGATGTAGAACCTTTCACCTTTATGCAATGATCGTTGCTCTTCCACCATTTCAACTACCAATTTCTGATAGAATTGAATAAATGGAAAATCTGTATTAATGCAATACATAAAGTTTCTTTAATTTACTCAAAAAAATCAGAAGTAAAATCTTTAAATAAAAATGAATTTGCTCATTAAGGTTTTGATAATTCATTCACAGATTACCTACCACCTCATTATTCAATGCCATATATTAATAGGCAACCATTCAAAAATTTTGGCCAAGGTTAAAGTTTTTCAAAAGTAGGTCAAAATTCCAAGGTAAAAATCATCAGATAAAAAATATTGGTATCAGAAAAAAATGTTTCGCTGCAAGGAAAAGATAAATGCTATATGAAAGATCTAGCACCAATAATTCATATGTTATGGTCAAGGTTAAAGTTTTTCACAAGTAGACTAAAATTCCAAGGTCAAGGTGAGAATGTAAAAAAATTTGGTACCAAAAGAAAGGTCTGGTCACATGGAATACATATGTAAAATATGAAAGTCCTAGGACCGGATCAACTGTGCGAAAGTTATGAACATGATTAAAGATGGGTAAATATTTTTCAGAAAGCATGTCGAATCCCAAGATGTCTAATTTGTTTGAACCCCAAGAAAGGACTTGTTCCAAGAAATACACATGTGAAATATGAAAGCCCTAGCAATTATTGTTGAAAAGTTATTGGCAAGGATAAAATTTAAAATAACCAGAAGTCTCTGATGAGACTGTAGCTCTACTGGTCTGTACATATAACAAAGTAGCACTTGGATTTGCAACATGCATTAATAAATAGAATTATGTATCTTAATGTAGTCTACTTCTGTGCCAAGTTATATTGAAATCAAACGAAAACTGTAGGAGTAGCATTTTGAAAGTATTTCACAGAAATTTCTATTTTTATTAACCACATCAAAAACTGAAATGCATATTATGTATCGTAGTGTATTCTAATTGTTTGCCAAATTAGATTGAAATCAGACTAAAACTGTAGGAGGAGTAACATTTTAAAGGGATTTCACAGAAATTTCTTTTTTTAGCAACAATGGCAACACTGTTCATCGAAATCAAAAACCGATGCATTAAATTATGTATCTCAGTATAGTCTTCTTGTATGCCAAATTATATTAAAAGCAGACTAAAACTGTAGGAGGAGTAGTGTTTTAAATGAATGTCACAGAAATTTCTATTTTTAGTAACCATGGCAACATCGTTCATCGAAATCAAAAACTCAAACTATGTATCTTAGTGTAGTGTAGTTGTGTGCCAAGTTATATTGAAATCAGACCAAAACTGTAGGAGGAGTATCATTTTGAAAAATTGTTTACGGACAGGCAGACAGACGGACGGACGACGGACACCTTACTATCGCATAAGCTCTTCTGGTCCCTGACCAGTAGAGCTAAAAATATGCCCCATAATCTTTAATTCCATAAAAAGTAGTTTAATTGTAAGGCATCAGTTAAGGTCTTGACATAAGACAGTGTAGTATAAATAATAGTAATACCATTAATAATTGTCTTTATTTACCTCTCCTTTCAGATGGTTTCTATGATCTTTTACATCAGGAAACTGTACATAAAAACGATGTTCAATTTTCTCTACTTGTGAATTTTTCAGGTCTTCTTTAAGATTCTTAACCAGTTTCCTTTGATGATAAGGTGTGTTTTCTTTACTTGAAAGCTTTAAATTATATAAAAGTAAATTGTGTCTTGTATTCATTTAAAATATTATACAGCAAAACTTACATCAACACATAAACACTGAACATATTTACACATTACATTTATTGATACAATTTTTAGTGAGTCTATAATACAAATTAATACATACCAAATAGCTTGAAAACTTCACAAAATGACGAATTTTTATTCGAACAGGACAAGCTTTCTTTTTGCTGTTCTGCACCAATCTACGCTTTCTTCTATATGCGTGGTCAGACTACAAAAAAAAAAGAGCTAAGCTGAGATAAAGGTTCAGTGACTGGGTTATGTTAAACAGGGACTGGGTTATGATCCTCATTGACTGGGTTATGTTAAACAGTGACTGGGTTATGTTAAACAGTGACTGGGTTATGTTAAACAGTGACTGGGTTATGTTGTTCAGTGACTGGGTTATGTTGTTCAGTGACTGGGTTATGCTCCTCAGTGACTGGGTTATGTTAAACAGTGACTGGGTTATGTTCCTCAGTGACTGGGTTATGTTAAACTGTGACTGGGTTATGTTAAACAGTGACTGGGTTATGTTGTTCAGTGACTGGGTTATGTTGAACAGTGACTAGGTTATGTTGAACAGTGACTGGGTTATGTTAAACAGTGACTGGGTTATGTTAAACAGTGACTGGGTTATGTTGAACAGTGACTGGGTTATGTTAAACAGTGACTGGGTTATGTTAAACAGTGACTGGGTTATGTTCCTCAGTGACTGGGTTATGTTAAACTGTGACTGGGTTATGTTAAACAGTGACTGGGTTATGTTGTTCAGTGACTGGGTTATGTTGATCAGTGACTTGGTTATATTAAACAGTGACTGGGTTATGTTAAGCAGTGACTGGCTTATGTTAAACAGTGACTTGCTTATGTTGTTCAGTGACTGGGTTATGTTGAACAGTGACTGGGTTATGTTCCTCAGTGACTGGGTTAGGTTAAACAGTGACTGGGTTAGGTTAAACAGTGACTGGGTTATGTTGTTCAGTGACTGGGTTATGTTGAACAGTGACTGGGTTATGTTGAACAGTGACTGGGTTATGATCCTCGGTGACTGGGTTATGTTGAACAGTGACTGAGTTATGTTGAACAGTTACTTGGTTATGTTAAACAGTGACTGGGTTATGTTAAACAGTGACTGGGTTATGTTGTTCAGTGACTGGGTTATGTTGAACAGTGACTGGGTTATGTTGAACAGTGACTGGGTTATGATCCTCGGTGACTGGGTTATGTTGAACAGTGACTGAGTTATGTTGAACAGTTACTTGGTTATGTTAAACAGTGACTGGGTTATGTTAAACAGTGACTGGGTTATGTTGTTCAGTGACTGGGTTATGTTGAACAGTGACTGGGTTATGTTAAACAGTGACTGGGTTATGTTAAACAGTGACTGGGTTATGTTAAACAGTGACTGGGTTATGTTTTTCAGTGACTGGGTTATGTTAAACAGTGACTGGGTTATGTTGAACAGTGACTGGGTTATGTTGAACAGTGACTGGGTTATGATCCTCGGTGACTGGGTTATGTTGTTCAGTGACTGGGTTATGCTGAACAGTGACTGGGTTATGTTAAACATTGACTAGGTTATGTTGTTCAGTGACTGGGTTATGTTGTTCAGTGACTGAGATATGTTGAAATGTGTCTGGGTTATGTTGAACAGTGACTGGGTTATATTAAACAGTGACTGGGCTCTGTTAAACAGTGACTGGGTTATGTTGTTCAGTGACTGGGTTATGTTGTTCAGTGACCTGGTTATATTAAACAGTGACTGGGTTATTTTAAACAGTGACTGGGTTATGTTGAACAGTGACTGGGTTATGTTAAACAGTGACTGGCTTATGTTGTTCAGTGACTGGGTTATGTTCCTCAGTGACTGTGTTATGTTCCTCAGTGACTGGGTTATGTTAAACAGTGACTGGGTTAGGTTAAACAGTGACTGGGTTAGGTTAAACAGTGACTGGGTTATGTTGAACAGTGACTGGGTTAGGTTGAACAGTGACTGGGTTATGATCCTCGGTGACTGGGTTATGTTGTTCAGTGACTGGGTTATGTTCCACAGTGACTGGGTTATGTTAAACAGTGACTGGGTTAGGTTAAACAGTGACTGGGTTAGGTTAAACAGTGACTGGGTTATGTTGAACAGTGACTGGGTTATGTTGAACAGTGACTGGGTTATGATCCTCGGTGACTGGGTTATGTTGAACAGTGACTGGGTTATGTTAAACAGTGACTGGGTTATGTTGTTCAGTGACTGGGTTATGTTGAACAGTGACTGGGTTATGTTAAACAGTGACTGGGTTATGTTAAACAGTGACTGGGTTATGTTCCTCAGTGACTGGGTTATGTTAAACAGTGACTGGGTTATGTTAAACAGTGGATGGGTTATGTTGTTCAGTGACTGGGTTATGTTGTTCAGTGACTTGGTTATATTAAACAGTGACTGGGTTATGTTAAACAGTGACTGGCTTATGTTAAACAGTGACTGGCTTATGTTGTTCAGTGACTGGGTTATGTTGAACAGTGACTGGGTTATGTTCCTCAGTGACTGGGTTATGTTAAACAGTGACTGGGTTATATTAAACAGTGACTGGGTTATGTTAAACAGTGACTGGCTTATGTTAAACAGTGACTGGCTTATGTTGTTCAGTGACTGGGTTATGTTGAACAGTGACTGGGGTATGTTCCTCAGTGACTGGGTTATGTTAAACAGTGACTGGGTTATATTAAACAGTGACTGGGTTATGTTGTTCAGCGACTGGGTTATGTTGTTCAGTGACTTGGTTATATTAAACAGTGACTGGGTTATGTTAAACAGTGACTGGGTTATGTTGAACAGTGACTGGTTTATGTTCCTCAGTGACTGGGTTATATTAAACAGTGACTGGGTTATGTTGTTCAGTGACTGGGTTATGTTGAACAGTGACTGGGTTAAGTTCCTCAGTGACTGGGTTATGTTGAACAGTGACTGGGTTATGATCCTCGGTGACTGGGTTATGTTGTTCAGTGACTGGGTTATGCTGAACAGTGACTGGGTTATGTTAAACAGTGACTAGGTTATGTTGTTCAGTGACTGGGTTATGTTCCTCAGTGACTGTGTTATGTTCCTCAGTGACTGGGTTATGTTAAACAGTGACTGGGTTAGGTTAAACAGTGACTGGGTTAGGTTAAACAGTGACTGGGTTAGGTTAAACAGTGACTGGGTTATGTTGAACAGTGACTGGGTTAGGTTAAACAGTGACTGGGTTAGGTTAAACAGTGACTGGGTTAGGTTAAACAGTGACTGGGTTATGTTGAACAGTGACTGGGTTAGGTTAAACAGTGACTGGGTTATGTTGAACAGTGACTGGGTTAGGTTAACAGTGACTGGGTTATGTTGAACAGTGACTGGGTTATGTTGAACAGTGACTGGGTTAGGTTAAACAGTGACTGGGTTAGGTTAAACAGTGACTGGGTTATGTTGAACAGTGACTGGGTTAGGTTAAACAGTGACTGGGTTAGGTTAAACAGTGACTGGGTTAGGTTAAACAGTGACTGGGTTATGTTGAACAGTGACTGGGTTATGTTAAACAGTGACTGGGTTATGTTGTTCAGTGACTGGGTTATGTTAAACAGTGACTGGGTTATGTTAAACAGTGACTGGGTTATGTTAAACAGTGACTGGGTTATGTTTCTCTGTGACTGGGTGTGTTCCTCAGTGACATGGTTATGATGTTCAGTGACTGGGTTATGTTGTTCAGAGACTTGGTTATGTTGAACAGTGACTGGGTTATTTTAAACAGTGACTGGGTTATGTTGTTCAGTGACTGGGTTATGTTGTTCAGTGACTTGGTTATAGTAAACAGTGACTGGGTTATGTTCCTCAGTGACTGGGTTATGTTAAACAGTGACTGGTTTATGTTGTTCAGTGACTGGATTATGTTGTTCAGCGACTGGGTTATGTTGAACAGTGACTGGGTTATGTTAAACAGTGACTGGGTTATGTTGTTCGGTGACTTGGTTATGTTGTTCGGTGACTTGGTTATGTTGTTCGGTGACTTTGTTATGTTTCTCTGTGACTGGGTTATGCTGTTCAGTGACATGGTTATGCTGTTCAGTGACTGGGTTATGTTGTTCAGTGACTAGGTTATGTTGAACAGTGACTGAGTTATGTTAAACAGTGACTTGGTTATGTTGTTCAGTGACTGGGTTATGTTGTTCAGTGACTGGGTTATGTTAAACAGTGACTGGGTTATGTTCCTCAGTGACATGGTTATGTTAAACAGTGACTGGGTTATGTTGTTCCCCAGAGAATGGATATACCGTAGCCCAACTGGTTTAGTTCTCATAAAATGTAATGTGAAACCCTAGACAGTGGGTTATCCTTCTCTGTCCACATCTTTGCCTCATTATTAGTTTATTAGAAGTAGAATAAATAATGCATACTTACATCTTCTCTTGCTTTGCTTTGTTTCTTTTGGTTGTTTCGTTTGTCTCTGTCATATCCCTGGTGACATTCCAAGATTTTTTTGCCCATAATAATGAAAGGGATAGCATCATATTCTATATGGGGTTCAGCATTTTCCTGTGTGTCCACAAATCTGATATGGGATTTATCAATCTCTCCTACATCTACAGAAATTGCAAAAGAATTTTCAGTGTAAATTGGTATTAACAAATGTGAATCTGATAAAGGGGGGGGGGGGGGGGGGGGTGTTACTTTGAACAAATACATAAAAAAGTTTTTAAGTTCAACTTCTCAACTTTTCTGGAGAATAAGTTGAGAAGTTTTTAAAATGTTTACAACACCCAAAACACCAACAACACAGACAATGGACAAATTTCAATCACAAAAGCTCATGTGAGCCTAGAATGGGGATAGTTATCTTCCTATTACTTGTTTGACCCGCGTGGTTTCGACATAAATCCATGTTCGACACAAGTGGTTTTGTTCTGAAGCAATTAATTAACACTTGCAACAGTTTCACATTTTCTTTTTGTCTACATAGGATTTTTTTTATCGACAATGCATATTTTAATTATTAATTTAAAAGCTATTATGTTATCAATATACAGCTACCCATGTACTTACCTGTGAGCAGGTCAAAACCACTTAATAGGTCGTAACCATGCAGGTCAAACACGGAATCAAAATGTAACCACCCGACACCATGAGTCTATGGTTCAGGTGAGCTTAAAATGGTTACAATAATGAGAAGATTCAAGAAATTATTTTGCTAAAGTTGCATTTAAAAATAAAATATCGCAACAAGACCTTACCAACATCCTGATTGACATCCTGAGTGATTATATCTTTACAAAACTTTATCCAGGTGTTGAGAATTTCTTGAATACCGCATATTCACTATATCATAATTATCTTCATGCAACATTCTTACCTTGTTTCTTCATCCATTTCATACATTTGCTGAGATGAAAGGAT
The DNA here is from genome assembly GCF_033153115.1 of Saccostrea echinata. Taxonomy (NCBI): domain Eukaryota; kingdom Metazoa; phylum Mollusca; class Bivalvia; order Ostreida; family Ostreidae; genus Saccostrea; species Saccostrea echinata. The sequence goes on from NW_026889771.1 coordinate 18,834,896, forward strand.
AACGGCATTCAATACCTCGAACTTTTCCTTACTTGGATTTCCCGCCTCAATGTCACGAAAAATACAATCGGGTTCGGTGTTAAAGCAAATTGTACGTTTGAAAACCATACCGGAAATAATTTTCCCGGAAACCGTGACTGGGTTATGTTATAGACTCTACCAGACGCAAAACAGCTGGACAGCTATCGATGTCATGCCAAAGATGTTGAAGATGATTTTAGATCTTTTTATTGTCAAATAATTAAATACATGCTGTGAATACAGACATATTTTTACTGTTAAATTGTGGAGTTATCAACTGTCTAAGAAATTACACATGTCTGATAAACATAACTAGTTCAAACAGCATGCAGTAGTTGCACCAAAACGTTTTTTTAGAGAAAGAATTTAATATTGAAAACAAATTTTGAAGAGAAAATAAAAAAATTTTGACTATGCCAAGAGCCTGAAATCTAACCCTGAGAGGAGAGAAAAACGTTTGAATCATTTAAAAGTTAATTGTGCATACTATTATGCAAGAAATGAAAAAAAGTTTGATAAACAAGTTTATCAATTAGAAACTTTTACATTGTTATTGTTTTATATGTTTGCTAGATATTTATAAAAAGTTTGATAAACAAGTTTATCAATTAGAAACTTTTACATTGTTATTGTTTTATATATTTTGCTAGATATTTAGATACCTTTTAATAGGAAAAATATAAATTTTTTTTTTAAAGAATATTTTTAATTATTTTTACTAGGATCTTTAAATAATACAGAAAAAATTATTGAAATGTATTTAAGTAATAAACAATGAAATTTTTTTATTTTTAAAAAGTTTAATAATGATCATAGTGTTTCCCACGTGCGCCAAGAAGTCTCCCTAGAATTCAAAACTTCTCCCTACATTTCTCTGAGGGAGAAGTGAAGTCTCCCTAAAGTTTGGGTCTAGGTTGGTCCCTGAATAGGGCAACAGCTTTGAGGGCTATCAAGCATTTTCGAGCAGAAATGGTCAGTTCAAAGATTCTTCTTGGTGCTCCATTTGGAATTTCCAGAATTTCATCATTCGGATCCTTTGATCGAATATCATCCATATTTTCATTTCTTTCTTTTGTTTTTTCAAGAGCACGGATTTTTTTTGCAGAGTTTCTTATCTTCTGATCTCAACATATCAACATCGTTTATGAACTGCTTCTCTTTTACCTACAAGAACAAAGATTTTCTGAAAATGCCCATGAAGATTACTGTTACATTTCTTAACTACATGTAATGAGAATCAACAAATCTTAAACTTTAACATTTTTATACTGAAACATGGTATTATAATGAAGGTTGCCAAGAACATTCACCTTAAAAAATTCATCTATAAATATCTAGTATACTCTTTATTTAGCTGAAAAGTGTAGGATTAAAAGCAACTTTTGGTGTGTAATGCTAAAAAGTTACATTTACCAAAACAGATTGACATAAAGTTGCAAACGAAACTGCAAAGGGGATCATAAATTTACCTAGGACTACCGGGGTAGGTCATCCAATATTAAAACAATGATTCTTAAAAGTTTATCATGGCTTAAACACTATAACATAATTAAATATGAAAAGTACTAAATTGTCTTTGTCTAAAGATTCCATGGACCTAAATTAATGGTTCAAATCTTCAGTGACACTTTCTGAAGAAAGTGTGCCTATTAAAACAGAATTAAAAGAAATTTTCAGGCAATTTATAACAAAAATAAGATTTTTTTCCCTAAAAAAAAAAAAAAAGATTTTAAAAAGGTAAGTGCAGAGAGATGCTGCAAACAGTTCAAAGGTTACTAGGTACATTAACCTGCTTGATTTACCTGTAATATTTAGTGATGTGGCAGGTGGAGACTGCCTTTCTGTTGCTGAATCAGATGATGAAGCTGGTGCTCTTTTTAGGAGCAAATTTGTTTGCCTTGAAAATAGTTTGCTGGAACAGGATGCTATTTAGAAAAAAATATTTTCATTTTTAATGATAGACTATTTGTGTCTGTGTAATCATTTTAATTTGTGAAAGTATAATTATTCTAATAGATTAACTTAAGAGAGTTGAACTGTTTGGCTTACACTTTAAAACTTTTCATACGTACTGATGCATCCTGAAATGTATGGTTAAGTTCTCCAGTTCCTTCTTTTATTTTCTCAAGATGTTTCTTGTCATCTAGAAATTTACAATAAAACAATTATATGACTTTTAACTTAGAATTTTCATTTTACACAACTCTTATTAGCATCCAGTCTTGGGTCAAACACTTTGTATGTGCCTTATCTAATCAATTAAAGCCCCATTAGATTACATGTGTAAAAGTGGTCAGGACCCCCCCCCCCCTCAAAAAAAATTCATACTCTAAAAGTTTTGAATTCTTATTGTAAATTTACCAAAATTAGGTTTTATCCCCTTCCCTGCCATTAGCTAAAGATACAGAAAAAAAAAATTATTCTTTTCTTGCAAGTTTTATTAATTTTAGTTTTATGCATCATAAGCAGATCTAGAAGGGGTAGCAGTTCTTCCATAGAGCAGTCTGAGAGGAAGTTTGCCTATTTCCCTCGGCTGTCATGTTGTAGGTCAATAGGCCTATGAATGTTTTCATAAACTAGCCTATCTATAGCCTGTATATCTATATATATCTATCTATCCTAATTAATGTAAGTTACTTTGGTTGGATCCCCACTCAAAGCAAAGTTTGGCAAAGCCTTCATTTAAAAAGAAGCATAATAATTTAACAAATAGAGTAACATCTACCGACAGATATCTGATTAAATGATTAAATCAGTCATTGCCTACCGTTTTTAGCTCACCTGAGCTGAAAGCTCAAGTGAGCTTTTCTGATCACATTTTGTCCGGCGTCCGTCTGTCTGTCCGTCTGTCTGTCTGTCTGTCTCTAAACTTTTCACATTTTCGACTTCTTCTCAAGAACCACTGGGCCAATTTCAACCAAACTTGCCACAAAGTATCCTTGGGTAAAGGGGATTCAAGTTTGTTCAAATGAAGGGCCACGCCCTCTTTCAAGGGGAGATAATTAGGAATTAATGAAAAAATAATGGCATCATTTAAAAATCTTCTTCTCAAGAACCATAGGGCCAGGAAAGATGAAACTCATGTGGAAGCATCCTTAGGTAGTGTACATTCAAGTTTGTTCAAATCATAACCCCCGGGGGTAGGGCGGGGCTGCAATGAAGGATCAAAGTTTTACATAGAAATATATAGGAAAAATCTTTAAAAATCTTCTTCTCAAGAACAGCAAAGCCATGATGAGTCATATTTATATGGAAGCATCCTCAGGTAGTGTAGATTCAAGTTTGTTCAAATCATGACCCCCGGGGGTAGGGCGGGGCCACATGGAGGATCAAAGTTTTACATAGAAATATATAGGAAAAATCTTTAAAAATCTTTTTCTCAAGAACAGCAAAGCCATGATTGGTCATATTTATTTGGAAGCATCCTCAGGTAGTGTACATTCAAGTTTGTTCAAATCATGACCCCCGGGGGTAGGGCGGGGCCGCAATGGAGGATCAAAGTTTTACATAGAAATATATAGGAAAAATCTTTAAAAATCTTCTTCTCAAGAACAGCAAAGCCATGATGAGTCATATTTATATGGAAGCTTCCTGAGGTAGTGTAGATTCAAGTTTGTTCAAATCATGACCCCCGGGGGTAGGGCGGGGCCGCAATGGAGGATCAAAGTTTTACATAGAAATATATAGGAAAAATCTTTAAAAATCTTTTTCTCAAGAACAGCAAAGCCATGATTGGTCATATTTATTTGGAAGCATCCTCAGGTAGTGTACATTCAAGTTTGTTCAAATCATGACCCCCGGGGGTAGGGCGGGGCCGCAATGGAGGATCAAAGTTTTACATAGAAATATATAGGAAAAATCTTTAAAAATCTTCTTCTCAAGAACAGCAAAGCCATGATGAGTCATATTTATATGGAAGCTTCCTGAGGTAGTGTAGATTCAAGTTTGTTCAAATCATGACCCCCGGGGGTAGGGCGGGGCCGCAATGGAGGATCAAAGTTTTACATAGAAATATATAGGAAAAATCTTTAAAATCTTCTTCTCAAGAACAGCAAAGCCATGATGAGTCATATTTATATGGAAGCAATCTCAGCTAGTGCAGATTCAAATTTGTTCAAACCATGGCCCCCGGGGGTAGGGCGGGGCTGCAATGGAGGATCAAAGTTTTACATAGAAATATATAGGAAAAATCTTTAAAAATCTTCTTTTCAAGAACAGCAAAGCCATGATGAGTCATATTTAAATGGAAGCATCCTGAAGTAGTGTACATTCAAGTTTGTTCAAATCATGACCCCCGGGGGTAGGGCGGGGCCACAATGGAGGATCAAAGTTTTACATAGAAATATATAGGAAAAATCTTTAAAAATCTTCTTCTCAAGAACAGCAAAGCCATGACGAGTCATATTTATATGGAAGCATCCTCAGGTAGTGTAGATTCAAGTTTGTTCAAATCTTGACCCCCGGGGGTAGGGCGGGGCCACAGGGGAGGATCAAAGTTTTACATAGAAATATATAGGAAAAATCTTTAAAAATCTTCTTCTCAAGAACAGCAAAGCCATGATGAGTCATATTTATATGGAAGCATCCTCAGGTAGTGTAGATTCAAGTTTGTTCAAATCTTGACCCCCGGGGGGTAGGGCGGGGCCACATGGAGGATCAAAGTTTTACATAGAAATATATAGGAAAAATCTTAAAAATCTTCTTCTCAAGAACAGCAAAGTCATGATGAGTCATATTTATATGGAAGCATCCTCAGGTAGTGTAGATTCAAGTTTGTTCAAACCATGACCCCCGGGGGTAGGGCTGGGCCGCAATGGAGGATCAAAGTTTTACATAGAAATATATAGGAAAAATCTTTAAAATCTTTTTCTCAAGAACAGCAAAGTCATGATGAGTCATATTTATATGGAAGCATCCTCAGGTAGTGTAGATTCAAGTTTGTTCAAACCATGACCCCCGGGGGTAGGGCGGGCCACAATGGAGGATCAAAGTTTTACATAGAAATATATAGGAAAATATCTTCTTCTGAAGAACTGCAAACCATGATTAGTCATTTTGATATGGAAGCATCCTCAGGTAGTGTAGATTCAATTTTGTTCAAATGATGACCCCCAGGGGTAGGGTGGGGCCCAATGGGGGATGGAAAGTTTTACATAAGAAGATATAGAAAAAATATTTCTTCTCAAGAACAGAAAAGCTATGTTTAGTCATATTGATATGGAAGCATCCTCAGGTAGTGTAGATTCAAGTTTGTTCAAATGATGACCCCTGGGATAGGGAGGAGCCACAATGAGGGATCAAATTTTTAAAAGGAATATATGGGAATTTTTTTTTTTTAAATCTTCTCAAGTACAACAAAGCCATTTGTTATATTGACATGGAAGCATCATCAGGTAGTTTAAAATTCAAGCCCCCCCCTCCCCCCCCCCCCCCCGGTTTTTTCAATACTGAACTGATTGTGCTTTTGCCTAGCCAATGTGCTCAGGTGAGCGATGTGGCCCATGGGCCTCTTGTTTTGTAACTCACCACTAATCTCTGAAGTTATGGCTGCAAAGTAGATTGATCCTCTGAATATATATATTCTTCCTTCTTCGTATTCTGTTATTTCCTTAAGAGGATGACAAAGAATGACTACGCTAATTATAATACTTTAATATCGATCCTCCTACTCTATCAATTCACATTTCCAACGTCTTGCGCGTTTCAAGTTTGCGCCTTTCGTCTTGACCAATGGAAACTTGGGTTCTTAAAAATGTAAGGCAGAGCTAGGATATAGTTTCGAATTCCCAATATTTTTATTTTAAAAAATAACAAAGACTATCTGAATAATTTTTCACTGGAATTAAATTTTAAAAATCAATATAATTTTTATCAATTAATGAATTCAAAGAAAATTTTTACGTCATCAATGAGCGTCTTCGTTTCGTATTATCATAACAAGTATGGCGGCCGCGGACGAGGGAACCGGAGGACAACAAGTTGACAACTATGAAGACTTATCGTATGGAAAATAGACGAAAAAAATACGAATGTGGATCATGTCATAGATACTTTACAACCATGCAATCTGTGTTGTATCATTTACACACGATGCATGGAAAAAGTATGACTTTTTAACTACATCAATATTTTTGTATGGGGATAAAACGTTTCAACCCAAGAATAGTACGGTACAGTACGGATAAGACCTGTAATTTTTTTAGTTGTCAATAAATATATGACGTGTTTTAAAGTAGATTACGAAGTTTTTTCTTAATTGTTTCAGTTTCTCACAACTTGCTTTAATTTTGACATTGGAGAAAATTCGGTCGAACAAAGTACGTTGCGTCGTGAAAAATGAGATTATTTACGGCACATTTTCAATGTAACTGGTTTATTAAAATAATAAAGGAACATGGGTAATTTCATTAAAAAAAATTGCTGGCTATGATGATGCAGTGTTTGTTTAATTATAATCAAAACACGAAATGTTTACAGATTTCATGATTTATATTTTTTCAGATAGTAGATAAATGAAAACATGTAATTAATTATCAGGTCCAGTACAAAGACTATTAATAGCTACGTAGGTATTTAAACCTACCCAAAGTAGCTATTTTTGCCTAATTTTTGCATTACTTGCATTTTGTGGCCAAACGGCCGAATGGCGCAACATGGTGAGTACCAAATATCTAAATGCCGTCACACTGATGATGAATACAACAAAATTTTGGCCACAAATTGATTACGTCGTAAATTAATAATTTTTGCATTAATTACTATGCAAAATTGTTAAGTTATGAAGTAATCATTTTTTGGACAAAGTTTTGTTGTATTCATCATTAGTGTGACTGTAGCAAGAAATTTGGTACTCACCATGTTGCGCCATTCGGCCGTTGGCCACAAAATGAAAGTAATGCAAAAAGTAGGTAAGAATAGCTACTTTGGGTAGGTTTAAATACCTACGTAGCTATTAATAGCTACGTAGGTAGAAATAGTCTTTAGACAGGACCTGATTATACCAGGGGCTTGTTCAACAGTGCATGTGCATGCAAAAGTTCTATTATGGGAGTTATGAGTGTTTTCTGGCAATCGATTGTGTCAATTAAGTCTTCATGAAAATTCATGAACATTCATTACCTTGAACTAAACGTTTTTTTTTCTGTTTTTAAACTGAAAATTACCTATATTCATATATATTCATCATTTGTTCATGAACTACATTTTATGAATATATTCATGAATAAAATTCATGAACCATCTTTATGAACCAGTCAAGAACCAGTCATGAATACATCATGAATTTTCATGAATGATTCATCAAAGTTCCTGAAATTATGAATTTCATCTCGCAGGGGGACAGACTCAGAGAAAACCTATAGGCTCCTCCGGTTTCACTGGTAGGGGACTATGAATGAGACAAAAAATAACTTGTCTTATTAAATGTTCATCAAAGACCAAGAGAGATCAATGTAAGAGATTTCAACAAGGGATTAAAACAGTACAGAAGCATTGATAATTTGTTAATATACTGTATGGTGATAGTGATAAATGGGGAACAGATTAGAACCTAATTTATGAACTGTTTATGAATACTAGACTAATTATTTTGTTGATCCTGTTCACCATATTTTTCTTGCTTTTGGGCAACAAAGCTTCAACATTCAGTTCATTTTATACTCTATGGATCGATCCTCTAAATTGTTGTATTACACTCAGGTGACCGTTAAGGCCCTTAGGCCTCTTGTTTTTATTTCATATTTTAGTGGATCATTTACAGTGTTGTTATACTCATGTGACTGTTTAGGCCCTTGGGCCTCATGTCATGATATATATCTATCCCTGAACAATGAAGGAAGGTGTTATTCTTTTCATGTTGCAATAAAAATGTACCTTGGGCAGGGCATTCATGTCATATGGATGTATTTCTAGTTCTTCATTGTCTTCATTCCAATTTCATTGATTACTGGTCTTTTCTTTATCACAGGATAATGGTTCTGAGTGCAGGGAAGATCATCGAGTTTGACAGCCCTCAAAACCTTCTGAACCACAGGGGAAGTGTCTTCTATGCGATGGCGAGTGACGCTCATTTGCTTTGAATATTGGATATACATGTGTAATCTTGAATTAAATAATGGTCATTTCTACCTAATTTTGAAAAAAAATATAGCTCAGCAAGCCATGTATACAAGGGTAAATAAGAATCACCTTATCTGTCTTTGCAATCAGATTGTTGTTGAAACTTAGTGATAAAAAAACTTACAAACTCATACCTTATACCAATACTTCCTATGATGTAAGAAGGTGACAATCTGAAATTTGAATGAAAGGACAATAGTTTATAATTTCAACAAGGCCAATTTTTGCAGAGTTTATGCTTTATATCTTTATACCCATGGCTCTCATTTTATTACATCTACATTCAATTATTTAAAGAATAATTTTCATGCACTTATTTCTTTCACTTCTTTAAAATAAAAAAAAAGAATTCTGAATGCTCTTCTTTATTTATTGAACCAATTAACTGAACCAAAGGCTTGTGAGTTTTCTGATCAAAATAGTATTGATTTTACTGTGTATGTCATTGTCCTTTAATTTTTAGCTCACCTGAGCTGAAAGCTCAAGTGAGCTTTTCTGATCACCCGATGTCCGTCATCCATCCGTCCGTCCGTCTAGCTGTCTGTCTGTCCATCTGTAAACTTTCACATTTTCAACTTCTTCTCAAGAACCACTGGGCCAATTTTAACCAAAATTGGTACAAAGTATCCTTGGATGAAGGGGAGTTTAAATTTTTAAAATAAAGGGCCAAGTTCCCTTACAAGGGGAGATAATCAAGAAAAGACAAAAATAGGGTGGGGTCATTAACAAATCTTCTCAAGAACCACTGGGCCAGAAAAGCTGAAACTTATGTGGAAGCATCCTGGGATAGTGTAGATTTTAAATTATTAAAATCATGACCCCAGGGGGTACGGCGGGGCCACAATAGGGAATCCAAGTTTTACATTGAAATATATAGGAAAAATCTTTAAAAATCTTCTTCTCAAGAACCACTTGGCCAGAAAAGATGAAACTTATGTGAAAGCATCCTAGGGTAGTGAAGATTCTAAATTGTTCAAATCATGACCCCCGGGGGAAGGGCAGGGCCACAATAAGGAATGCAAGTTTTACATTGAAATATATAGGAAAAATCTTTAAAAATCTTCTTCTCAAGAACCACTGGGCCAGAAAAGCTGAAACTTATGTGAAATCATCCTAGGGTAGTGAAGATTCTAAATTGTTCAAATCATGACCCCCAGGGGAAGGGCAGGGCCACAATGGGGAATCCAAGTTTTACATTGAAATATATAGGAAAAATCTTTAAAAGTCTTCTTCTCAAGAACCACTGGGCCAGAAAAGCTGAAACTTATGTGGAAGCATCCTGGGGTAGTGTAGATTCTAAATTGTTCAAATCATGACCCCAGAAGGTACGGCGGGGCCACAATAGGGAATCCAAGTTTTACATTGAAATATATAGGAAAAATCTTTAAAAATCTTCTTCTCAAGAACAACTGGGCCAGAAAAACTGAGACTTAGGTGGAAGCATTCTGGGATAGTGTAGATTTTAAATTGTTAAAATCATGACCCCCAGGGGTAGGGCGGGGCCGCAATAGGGAATGCAAGTTTTACATTGAAATATATAGGAAAAATCTTTAAAAATCTTCTTCTCAAGAACAACTAGGCCAGAAAAGATGAAACTTATGTGGAAGCATCCTGGGGTAGTGTAGATTCTAAATTGTTAAAATCATGACCCCCGGGGGTAGGGCGGGGCCACAATAAGTATTACAAGGGGGAAAATCTGGTAAAGAATAGCATGGCCAAAGTTACTCAGGTGAGCGATGTGGCCCATGAGCCTCTTGTTTCAATTTCATCTCCAGAATAACTAGGTCAACAGTTATTTTCACAATTACCTTGTTTAGAAACTCTTTTGTATTGGAGACATGTTAAGTTTACAGATTGCAAACAATGATGGAATGATAGACGCATTAAATTCAAAATTTTGGAACCTAGAGATCAAAGTTAAACATGGTTTATAAGAAAAATTTCTTCTCAAAAGCGACAGGGTCATTGTTAGTCATATAAATATTCAAGTGACCTCAGGTAGTGCAGATTCAAAGTTGTTCAAATCATGGCCCCAGGGGCAGCTAATTGTCAGGTTTTGGCAACAATAGGGAAACAAGGTTTTACATAGGAATTATGTATGTATAATTCTTTAAAAAAGATTCTCAAGAAACCAGGACTATTCTTTAGCCATATTATTATATGATATACAAGCTTCCTCAAGAAAAGCAGACACAGGTTTGCTTAAATCATGGCCCCTGGAGGGTAGGGTGGAGCCATAAAAACGGGAACAATCTTACATGTTTTGTTTTGACTGAAATGCATGAAGTTTATACTTCATACAATGATTTCTTATGACCAGCGGATGTGTCAGGACCTTGAACCAGTCATTTTGAAAAGGTCAAAAATTTATTCTTGTCCTTGCAATATCTTGTTAAAAGTTGATTATTGGAACCTCACTTTTGGCATAAAGTTTTTTTTTTGGTGATATGATCCTGTGTTAGAACACAGGGATTTTTTTAGGGTCTCTCCGGGGCCGAAATTTGGCCCCATTCCCAATGCTGAAAAGTGCATGTTTTTCCCAAAATTATACCTAAAAATTCCCAATATGAAAAAAAAGTATTAAGTTGTAAATTATTAAAATAAAATAATGACAAAAAGGTGTTTATGTTCTCTATATATATATGTGCGATGTACGAGCCATCCGAGGAGTTCCAAGAAGTTATTCAGAATACTACGGATGTTTGCATGCATACTTTTTAAAGCGGGATCGATGTTTAAAAATTAAAGTCGGGATCGTTATTTCATCAATAAACATGCATCAGGACACAGACTACCAATTATTTAGCTATACATTCCTTTATAATATAAAAAATTAATTTAAAAAATCACACCGGCTCAACTTACCTGAAACTTGGCACAGAGTAAGAACAATTCAAGTCCAAATTTTTTTCAGGAAAATTCATAGTCTGCAAGTCCTGCTATGGCATCACAAATAACCCCTACCCTGCTTATTTCACTTTTCCTTTGAGGAAAGGGTAAACATGGGCCTCTTTACACCCTTTCTAATAAGCGCTAAAAAGCAAAATTTCCCATTATTATCAATTTTATAATTTTTTTCAGACCCTTTCCTTTCCATCTATGCCCAAAAATAACCCCATTCCACCCCATATACATCCCAAAGAATTTTTAAGAAAAAACTTTTTTAAACTGGCACTACCATCATGTCAATTTTTAAGAAAAAACCTCTATTTTTAAACTGGCACTACTGGATTGAATTGCTCTTATTCTTATAAATTGGTCTAACAATACCGATTAACCACTCATCTGGAACAAACCCACTATCAAATTTTATTTTAAAGAACTTCTTACGTAAAGGTAAAAAAGATGACAACGTATAAATATGTTCATTTACATACATGTGATATGTACCGGCTGTACGCAAAATGTACAGTTTTTCGAGCCCATTCATCATGTACCGGCGGGACACCAAAATTCACGGAATATGAAAATTTTTACAGTATTTTGAATTTCTCGCTAAATGCCGCCATTTTCCTCTCATTCTCGCTCGCGAGACACTGGAAAACGTCACCTGTGTTTGACACTTGACCTTCTGATAATTGTGTAGTGTACACAAACCATCACGTGCGAAGGTGTGAACTGCCAATTGGGATAATTATCTTGCTATAAATCCGTATCAAATACCCCTTTAGGTAGCTTTATTTTTTAATCATTTTGTAAATGATTTACAATGTTATCATACCCTGCGGCTTTGCCATTTTTAAGCTTCTGAACTTCAAAAGCCGCTATTATTTCATATCATTAAAGCTGGTTTAAGCCAGCTTCATACTATAAAAAATAAGAAAAATGATTAAGTATTTGACTTTTGTTTGTTTTTTCCTATTTATTTGTATGAAGATATGTTTTCCCAATTTCAACCAAATATCACTATTTTTCCCAATCTTGACGGCCCCGGCCCCTGGAATCAAAGGGTAAAAAAATCCCTGGAACATTGCTCATAGGTCATTTGGGTATGTTCAAGGTCACTGAAAGTGTATAATACAAGTACTGTTCATAACTTTATAAAAATTCATGTCCTCTGTGAACTGTTATATGTTCTGGTAAGAACACCGCACTTCTTCAACCACGAAATCAAATCCTTTTAAGTGAATATTTTTCCAAATCAGCTTCAAAAAATATATTAATTTTAGCATTGTAAAGCATTTCCTAAAGAAAGAGTCCAGAGAAAAAAAATCAATGTTGAAAAAGTATATGATGTAATTTCACTGCAAACTGTAACGCCTTACTTTTCTGTTTATTATTTCTTAATTTTCAGTGATCAATCAAATTAATTCATGGAAGTGAATATTGGACTGAGATAGAGGATAGGAATGTACATTATTTGATTCAAAGACAAATGCAATAAATATCTAAAATTGTTAATTTTGAACACCTGAATACTGACAAAAAGGACAAAGGTGGCAGAGGATATTTTTTTTTAATGCCAAACATGTGCCGAGGGGGTACACATATACATGCGACCCATAAAAACATGTACATGGGGACAGTTTTCCAGGGGCTAATTAATTACACTACATATGCCCATGATTCACAAATTAGGTCAACAAATTACATGTAATCTGCCTATTAGAGTGCACATGTACCAAAGATGCACCTGAGGACCCCACAAATTTTGGATTGTTTTTCCAAGATTTGGGCCTCAGTTGCACCCATATGACCCACCCCCAGGCCCGAGCGAGCAGGATAAAACACCCAGTAGTCTGTAAATCAATGCATGCCCTAATGAAAATTCACCAATTGATATGGGGTCATTCACTTTACCTCTGAGATACACACCTTCTTCTAAGGCCTACTGCTTTTCAGCTGAATTTCCTCTGCAACTGCATGACCACGTGTCTTAGTTTCGCATTTACAACTCTGTATATGATAAGCGTCATAGTGATACCTACATGTTGCACGTAATTTTTTTCAGCAAGCACTCTGCTACACTGCAAATGTGTCCCATAATTATTATTCTAATCATTTTTCTACATAAAATATCCCATCAAACAGGGGATATCTAAGTTTTTTTAAAGAAATTTTACGAGTCTTTAGTACGAAACTATCCCCTGCCACCTTTAACTTTCAAAGTTTGCTTTTCAATTAAAATAACTTTCCATATTTAGAAAGTGCAATCAATTCTGAGTAAAAATATACTAAATATGTCTTATTTCAATGACAAATAAAAAAGTTAGAGACAAATAAGTGACCCCACCAATTGTCGGTCAACCACCTTAACCCCATATTCTTTGTGTTGCTTCAAAAATGACCAACTCCTACAATCCAAAAGAAACTATTTCTTATCAAAACAGTGTTTAATGGTAACTTTGATCAATTTCAAATGCAGCTACATATAAAAATTCAATAAGAATTGCATGCCTTGATGAAATGTACTCACATGTAACACATACTTTCCTATTTTTGATGTTTTGAGAAATCCCATTTTACCTTTAAATTGCTTTAATTTATAGATCTATAGTTTGTTTGCAAAAAGAAAACCTAATCTAATTTTCAGGATATTTATTGTAATATACAAAAACCCCTCTTGCATCAAAGCTTCAAGAAGAAGTGTCCTGGAAATTGCAGTTATCTAACCCTACCCCACCAACCATTACCTGATTCCATTGAAAATACGGTATACTGTGGAAATCTGATTTTCCTGACTGTCCTTTTTCTGAGTATATTACATTCAGTTTCAAAATATCTGAATGATCAAATACATGCATTTGATTCCCTTGAATATTTAAAGTGATCATCCTGTCCTTACTTGGCATTTGTGAGTAAATTTCAGGTGCTTAGTAGAATCCAATAATTACATGAAAATGTACATATTTTTGATACTTTTTTCATTAAATATGCAAAAAGACCATCTGTTTTGTTATAATTTAAAGAAAAATATATAATGTATATGAAAATAATGAAAAGTTTAAGTTCTATCACATTATAGAAGACAAATGAAGGGGAGGGGGTATTTTTTTTTATGTAATCATCAATAGTAAAATGGGTCTAATTTGAAAAAAAAATAAAGCACAGCAATTCTTTGAATAAATGTGGTTTTGTGAACTGATATTGCATACTGACTCATTCTTTTTTCAAACTAATGATATTTAGTGAAATACATGTAAAAAAAAAAAAAGAGTAAGTTTATGTAATTTCAGTGATATCGCAATAATTAAGCCCCTTTAATTTTAATTAATACTAAGTAATTGCATCAAAATTTGATAAAATATATGTGACAGTGCCCAAACTATTATTTTCAAACAAATAAATTTTTCTCAGAAAAAAATTGCCTTACTCTGTTAAGATTTGTTATGCTGATGCTTCAAACTCTTTGAAAATGTGTACTGGGAAAGGTTTACCCCCTTGTGTTTAGGTCTCTCTACCTAAATGAATTAGAGTCAAATAAAAGAAATGTGGTGAGTTTTGAAAATGGCATACATCAATAAACCTATTTAGAGAAGAATTAGACTAAATTACATATTTCTGAAAATTGGTGTTTTCTTGAAGGTGGCAGAGGATAGTTTTTTTTAATGCCAAACATGTGCTGATCGAGGGGGTACACATATACATGCGATCCATAAAAAAATGTACATGGAGGCTAATTAATTACACTTCATATGCCCATGGCTCACAAATTAGGTCAACAAATTAAATGTAATCTGCCTATCAGTGTGCACATGTACCAGAGATGCACCTGGGGACTCCGCAAAGAATGAATCTTCATAACACTGCTTTCTCGCCCCTTTTTAGATGCAAAATTTTACTTTTTTAAATCAGAACATTGTTATATAATAGATAAAGTCTGCAAGCATAGTCTGTATAGATACTCATAAAAGATTTTTTAGGAAAGAGACTTTCAATATATACATTATATCGATTTAATAAAATCGTATACATGTACTTCACTGTAACACTCAGCTTCGCCATCACAGCTACATTGGTGTATGTAGGTCATTGTATTATTTGAATGAGAAGGCGGAGCGTCTGTCAAGCGTGCTATTAGTATGAATACATCTATAGCGTGTGTTCGAGGTGTACTAAGTTTTACGATTAACTGACAGTTAAAAACCCTCTTTTTTTTAGTGCTAGAGACCGACCAAACATAAGCATACATTTTTTAATTTGGCAGGCTTAACTTTGTTTTTTTAGCCGGGCTTTGCTGAAAGCAAAGTCCTGGCTGTAGGCATCGTGATCGACTGCCTTACTATAAATAGCACATGTTCAGAAAAGTAAACAAAAAGCCTAACAGCGTCAAAGCAGACGCTTCCGATAAACAAAATAGTCACATTGAAAGACAATACTTAAACAAATATTTTTTACATCTCAATCTACGGAATTGTTAATTGATCAATATTTTTGTTTGAGAATTAAATTGAAAGAGGAATTAGATATTTACTTTATTAGGGTAATCGTGATATAACAATTTGTGCACATACGCTACTGAATGCATATTGTAAGCGAACTATTTTCAATAAGCGTGGGCTTTTCGACAGGTTGCTATATTTCATATCGTTTTCGTCGATGTTATGTGAGTGGTTATATTCTCTGTTTTGTCTTTCAGCAAATAAATAGATAAGTAAATTGGAGTTTAAAGAATTAATTAATGTGCGTTATACCTGAATTAGGTCGCCTGACAATTGTACATGGTGTATCTGGTGTATCTAGTCGGCGATAAAAGTACTGTTTGTTTGAAACTTTAAGAATATCTCCAAAAATATGTGTATTTCTTTAACTATGAATTACATAAATTATAAAACCAATATGAATATAATTTTTTAAAAAAAATTAAATTCTAATTCAAATATATCTAAAGAAAAATCAGCAAACCATATGGTTCAACATTCTTTTAAAAAAAAGTTTGGCAATTGACAGACAAACATTTTTTGTAAAAAATTAATTGTTTTCTTAAAAGTTAAAATTAGTGACCTTAAATGTTTAAATTAGTGACATTAAATAAAACAAATGACTTATATATTCTCCTCACTAGCCATATGTTATTGGTAGAATTAACAAAAAAAAAATAAAAAATGTGTAGGAGGTCAGTCGGGTATAACCGGAAACAAACAAAAATTTTTTAGCCTAATGATGTATGTATGTAAATATTCATGAAGATTAATCTTACAGTTGTAATACTGGTAATGCTGTAATGTTTTCAATATATTACTACTCAAATAAAAAAGTTGAAATTTTAATGCGTTTAAAGAAAAGGGTTTGAAAATACGGTATTACTTCGATAACCCTGAATGCAATTAAAATAACTTTCTCCTTTCTAATAAATAATTTCGAACAAAAATCCTTATGATGGTTAAGATCTTGTGTTTGTTTGTTTGTATGTTGTTTAACGTCCCTCTCGAAAATTTTTTCACTCATATGGAGACACTACCACTTGCCGGTGGAGAGCTCCAAATTTTGTCCTATACTCGGCACTTACGGCCATTGAGCAGTGAGGGATCTTTTTCGTGCAAGTACCTATTGCGACACGGGACCTCGGTTTATACGGTCTCAACGGAAGGACCGGTCTCCACGTCCCACGGTGGGATTCGAACCCGCGACGTAAGGATTAACTCCTTACTTCGCGACTCTAGAGCAGACGCTCTTACCACTGCGCCACGCGAGCGACTAAGATCTTGTGTAAAGGTGATGTAAATGAAGTTCAAAACTATTTGTTTTCTTTCATAATATGAAATAAACAATGCGATTCCATTTGGTTAATATTCTAATTTAATAGTATTAATTTAAATGACTGGGATAAAGATTTATATTCTGTGAAGCATGGAATATAAATAAATAAAAATGTAAACTTTAAGATAGAAATTTCATGTGAATATGTTGATGTATAATATATAAAATAATTATTTTTATCCCATGTTTACCCCTTTATCCCGTGGATATGACTCATTGGATAAATTTTTCATAATCCACAGTTAAGTGCAGTTGTGACGTCACAATGGTTTTTGCGTTAGCGTGATGAAGTAAAATAAAGTGGTGTCCTATATAAAACATTGGTTGTGAAGTATTAAACAAGGGATAAAAAGAATCTCCCATGATTTGTAGTTGGATATGACTTTTATCCAATTCGTTGTGTGTTTTTATCCCCTCGCCAAGGCTCGGGGATAAAAAACACACAACTCGTTGAATAAAAATCATATCCAACTACAAATCATGGGAGATCCAATATATACCCATTTAATAATCAATTTAGCGTCGAAAATTTTTATGCTTACAAATTCAGATCAAATTTTTAGTGAAAAGTCAATGGTATGTTTTGAATATGAAAATTTTGTTCGAGACTTCTCACCTTGGATTCATCTCGCATGTACTCCCAAAGCGCTTTACAGTATATTGAGCGTGCGCGCGCATTCCAAAAAAAAAGGTCTTAAAACACATGCAAGCTCTCAAGGGTGCTGGGAAATAAAAATCGTTTATGTTAATATATAATTAAAAGAAAACAACATATAAAAATGTTCATAAGTCTTTATCTAAGTACAACACATTATAATTTTTCAGAAAAAGTTGGTTAGTCTTTGCTTCAAAACTTCCTGTTCAGAATGAAGAGCCATCTATGTACGAGCCATAAAGACCTGAATACATCATGATTTTCTCAGGCAATGACCATTATGGCCGAACCTGGAACTAGAACTAGACTCATAGTCATGTCATAAAGATTAGATAATTATAATTTTCGTGCAGCTGGTTTCCTAGAGGACCAAAAATAAAGAATATTTCTTTTCTGATTAATACAGGCATGTAGTATCATTATCAGAAAAAAGGAGAATTGTCCAAACCCGAAAATCCTATTCCGTTGGAGAAGGAATAGGGGTGGGCTACAACTTACTTTCACATTTCGAATTTCATTAATTCATTACCAAATTACCGTACTTTTAATATGCTACAAAAAATGATGGGTTCAATCTAATTAAAATTAGACTATCCATTTTGCTTTTAGTAAATCTGTTCGTCGCTCGTGATAAATACCTGGTTTATATTACGAAGAGTGAGATGAAAGTTCCAATTTAAATTTGATTGTGAAGAGTCAAGCAACCTTTCAATGTACATTGTCCATTGTAAAAGTTTTTGTTTGAAAAATGGTGACACCCATAGCTCCTCCGATACTATGTATGTGCCTGTATGAATCAGCAAAACCACTCAAAGTGCACTGTTACCACGCATAACCATTGTGAGCTTAATGTTTAGAAAGGTATAAATGTATTTTCATTAAAAATATCACTAAGTCCTATCCTGGGGTCTTAACGTTGGGTTCTGGACCGTAAATTTTAATTATTGGTAGATGGGTTATTGTTAATCATAATCATACAAACTCTACCTGTTAAATATCAATGGTCAGAAAGAAAGATTTTCAAATATGTACTAATTTAGGATTAGACAATACACTCGAACATATTAAAGCCCGGCTTTCAGTACTTTCAGTACTTTGGTTTTTTTCTGCTGAACTTACGAGTTATATTTGAAATTGAAATGATTTGCTAGACATTCGTTAAATTATTTATACATTAAATACACAATGGAATTTGTAAACAGAACGTTATACGCAGGATACACTATTTTTCATACTTTAAAGAAACCTTATTTTTAAAGAGATAATTAATCAATTCAAGCTTTTTTTTATCAACGTGTGTAATAAGAATTTATTTCATAGCATGTATATAATTTTTGCAAAATCCGAGTGCTACAACAAATACACGTAGGCAGTTGTATTATGATATAAAACTTCACTCTTCACTCAGAGTATTTTTTACTGATTGAACGAAACTTTTGGAGACATATATATCTCTTTATCGATCAGCATGATCAGTGGACACAGAGTTCGATCAGCAAGAAATTGTGTGTACTTGCTTTGCCTTTAGCATCCTGCAAGGCTCGGCTACAAGCATGACTATTTCACATCTGGGACCACAGCGGGTGATCCTGAACCTCAAGGACTTGGGCGTTTTAGGTCCAGATGGCGTACACATGTGCCTCTTTACCACATGCATAAGGAAGTTTGCCGTCACCTGTTCACATTTATCTAATTGACTAAGGCCAGTATTATGTTACTCTTAAATATAGGTGCCATTATCCATTATAATTTTCATGCTTCAAGTTTTTGCATTTAACATGTATAACAAGCAGCAGTATTGAGACACCTGCCTCCCTCCCTTCCCCCAAAGGCATTATATTAGGTAGTGCCAGGTTAGCTGAGCAATGTGCACTTTAATCATGTTAACACCAATATCTTGTCCTCATGAGTTGAAGGGTTTTGGTTCGAGCTTATGCATAGTTCATATGTACAGATATACAGTGGTATTTTTGCTTGGATTGCCCTTTTTTTTGCACAGTTTGGTACAGAGTTTGTATGTAACATTTGTTTGAAGTTTTCTATATTGTTTAACTTTATTAATTTGGTACAAAGTATATGTAGATGTACTTATTGTGTCGATGTTACTCAAGTTGTTTATTGTTTTGGTACAAAGTTGATATGTTTATTGTGTTGGTACACAGTAGATTTGTACCTATTGGATCAGAGTTTCCCATATTGTTTTTGTTAATTGCTCATAATGACAATCAAATGGCGTCTAATGTAGCATATTTGTTTATTGTTGGGTCGGAGTTACCCTTATTGTTTGTTGTTAATTGCTCGTAATGACAATCAAATGACGTCTTATCTAGCATATGTCTTTTGGCACAGGGTTATTTGTATGAACTGACTAGATTTAGTGAGCTCATAATAATGTACTTGTGGGTAAGTGTTATCCATGTGGTTTATTGTTATGAATGATGGAGTTTCTTGTACCAGGGTGAATTAAAAAAAAAATGACCAAACGCATATTTATCAACCCACACTAAAAATACAGGGAAAGAAAATAGATTTCTATGTCTCAGCATATGTCTTTAGATAGTGTCTAAATACCTGCCAATTATCTCGTTGATATCTCAATTAACAAAAAAGTTATGCCCAAAAATGATGCTAAAATTGTTAGGAGTGCAACACCTTTTTGTGACATTTTGAAATTTCAATATTTTTTGGAGATCTGTGAAATAAAAAATAATGTTTCAAGCTGAAAATGAAGACTTTCCTGATAATATTCAAAGTATTGAGCTTTAAATGTGGACTCTCATAACTTTTGTTTACTCAAGTTGTGGTCATGGCTGATGTTTAAAAAAATGTTATACCATGTCAGGAGTGCAACAGAAAAAATGAAGTGTTGCCAAAAAAACATCAATTGTAAAATTCTGATAGAAAATTAAGACAAAAAAGAATGTTGGAAGTGTAAAATAAATAACTGAAATACATTTTAGAACTTAAAAATGCTATATAAATCACAAGCAGCATTAATGAGAGTCAAGTATATGTGCATACCCAAAAATGTCAGGAGTGCAACATTTGATGTTTTGCTCCCAAGCATGAAAAAACTGTTATCATTATATGATTTTCTGATTTTTATTTTGGAAAATAAAGACACAAAGAACATTTTTACCAAACAGATTTATCAATTACAGGATCTGTCTGTGCTTCAGATCCATATTTCTATGGTCAGGAGTGCAACACATTTTTTTAAAGATTCAAGTTGTGTGACGAAAAGACTTCTATTCATGCTTAGAAGTATTCATTAATTAATAATGATCTTTTTGTATAATTTAATACAAAATTATTGACAGTTTTATTATTAAAATCCTTCCTTTTTCAATTTCATCAATTCAGATGTGTTTTTATCTTTTTTGTGATTTTTTTAATGAACGTTAAAAATAAACACACTAAAACATTATCATAAAATTCAAGTAATTCCTCCTCAACTTCGCTGAAACAACAGAACGAGTTCTTATGTAATTTTCACTTCACAATTTTACTTTGAAGGCCCCAATGCTTTTTGGTAAGGAGTGCAACAAATATGTTAGAATTATAAATCATCCAATAAGAATAAAAATAAAGAAAAAATGATGAGTAGAATTTTTCTGGTGGATTACTGTGTTTGTCTTCTAAAGGAAAATATGCTTTAAAATATATTTTATCTTCTAAATATACATTTAAGCTAGTTTTTTGGCATAAAATAGGGTATAATTCCAGATAAAATGCGAATTTTAAATACTTTCATCTGTTTTAATTATGAAGTATTGGACTATAAGTATTGCACAATTTCATTACCACTTGATGTTGCCAACACTTTTTGAATTTTTGTGTTCTATGGTTTTAATTTTAAACTTTACTGCAGTCAGGAGTGCAACAAAACTGCTTCATAATTACCGATGCTTTTTAACTATCTTTACTAAAAAAATAAGTTGAAAAAAAATGCTTGATACTATTTGATGTTCAAAACACTATGTCTATCAACAAATTACAGAAATTTTACAGTCAATTCAGGGAATAGGTTGCACAATTCACATATATTTTAAATACAATTTATATATATTACACTTTGCAAATAATCATGTTTTAAGGTCTTCAAAATATGAAAAACCTGCTGTAAACGATGAAAAATGTCAACACGACAAATTCATTTACAAAGTAAGAATGGGTTATTGTGTGTTATAATTTTTAAAACAATGTTAAGTAAAATACATATCAGATGTCAGGAGTGCAACACAATAATGTAACGTAGGGTCACTTCAAAATCTAGTATTTTTTGTAAGAGAACTCGTATATAACAATTCTTTTTTGGCTTAGAATTAAAGGATTGACTTGAACGGACAAAAAAGTGAATTTTGGGGAATTTTATTGCTTCATATTTTTTTTCATATTAAAACTGTTCAAACCAGAATTGAAAAAATAATGTAAAATAACAATCAAAAAGCCAATTTTTGTCACATGTACAAGAGAAGATACTCATTCAAGGTCTAGATTTAATCATTTATACCCCTTTTACCATTTTGAAGCATAAAAAACTATAATTTCTTGTGATTATGTATTTTAGAAAGTCTTTTAAGGAGTAATGATATTTTCTTTTTTCAAAAGAAATTTTACTAATAAAAATTCTGAAACTTTTTAATCCAATTGTCTATTCTATTGCCACTTCAGGATTTTAAACTAGAATGCATTTGCAATATGATGATATAAGTGAAAAATATGTTATAAGTAGTTGAATTTTGCCAACAAAATTCAGTTTGGTGGTCATTTTTTTTAATTCACCCACCAATGAATCTGAGTTACCCATATTGTTAATAGCACAGAGTTGATTGACTGGCACTTATGGTTTAATTTACCCTAACTGTTTTATATTTTGGTACAGAGTTTAGTGATACTATGAGTCAGAGTTACACGTATTGTTTATTGTTTTGTTACAGAGTTTTTAGGTACCAATCAGTCAGAGTGATCTATTGTATATTGTTCATAACGACAATCAATTGGGGTCTTATGAAGCACATTTTCATGTGGATTAGAGTTTTTATGTACATAAGGGTCAGATTTACCTATATTGTTGTTCATTGTTTTGGGACAAAATTTATATGGGGGCATAAGGGTCTATTTAATCCATATTGTTTACTGGCTTAGTAGATATGCCTATTTCCTTAGAGTTATAAAATTTTTATTCATGTTTAAGTTTATATACCTGTTAAGTAAGAGATATTTGATGTGTCACTTTTTCATACAAAGTATTGTTCCCAGTAGTGGGTTCATTATATAAATGTGGCATTTTATTTTGGAATGGAGTAAATGGCTAACTACTAAGTTCTCAATATTTCTTTAATTTTCCTATTGGCCATATTGCCAGAATATTGCCAATTTAGTCAATTTAAGTTATACATGTAACATTTATCATAAATTACAAATATTTGTATGGTTGTGAAATATCTGCTCAAAAGTTCATCCTAGTAGGAAGTTTCCTTTTCTTTTGCTGTTGCATTGTTTACTCAGGTAGACATATTTTTGCTTTCCAGTTTTAAGGTGGAATCCTCCTATAATGACACTTTATACTTGGATGATAATCAATAAAAATTAATTTTGAAGTACATTGCAGATACATTCTGAACAACCCGTGAGAACACAAAAAGGATAAGTCCAGCCATCCTTATTAACCTCATCGCATGCCAGTAATTCCAGTTTAGAGGGAGCAGATACACTTCATAGCCGAGGGAACCAAATAAAGCTTTGCCTGATGCCATGAATTTAATGTACATGGCCCTAAGGCCATAATTTCTAAAAAAAACTTGCTTGACACTTATAGACTTAGTGCTCAACAACTTTTATTCAACAAACTGTATAAGATCCATATATATGCCAGCTAAGCAGCAGCAGTACTGGCACAGGTGGGCCCTAAGTCAGCTGAATAACCAGGATACCCACTACTGTTGGTAACAAAGCATCCATACAAGCTAGATCATTAAAGTCGGTTTCTTATAAAACATTTGCAGGTGAGTCAGCAAGCAAATCATATTTATGCAGATTCCAATTGTCCTCCTCCATAAAATCACAAATGAATCTCTAACATACCGGTAAATATATGTTAAATTGATTTTCATATGTTAGTACAGACCCCTGGCACTGTCTATAAATAAAATGACAGGGTTTGATTTCTTCAGTTTTATATACCTAGATAAGGGGAAGTGTCCTTCAACAGGTACACAACCTACTACTGTTTATTCAGTCAGGGGGAAAAGTAATTTTCATTTGAATCAAGGTTGAGAAGTTACAAATTTGGAAATTGCAGAATCATGGCTACTGTGCCTTTCATAAAGCAAATTACAGAATTTGTCTTTATCGTTAAGCAGCATCTATGGGGAGCAAATTTGTTAGTAAACCAGGGAATCTTACAAGATATTACATGGGATATATATATCTTGCAAGTTAAAATATCGATGGCTTAAGTAGGCTTGGTATAGGTTTATTATACCCCATCAATTAACTGCCTTTTCATAATGCCTTTAATAATGATATATAGGCCTTTGAACACCTTAAGTTATCCAGTTTTATTTTAATGCCAATTTCCCTGCTCTCAAATTTGCAGAGTTGTTATCTTACCCCCATTTTCATACTTTCAAGTTTCCTGTAGGTGTTGTGCACAAATTTCAAAAGAATCTAGGAATTTGCAGTCTTTCACATCCTATTCAGGAAACATAATAAAGATCATAATAATTTTATCCTTCACCTTGTAAAACTTATTCATACTTTCTGAATAGGCATGTATGGTAGGTTCCTCCATTAAAAAGGCATTTCATGGAATATGCTAAATTTAAGTGTACCATCTTCTTGGTTCTACAGAAGAGAAACAGTTGTTTTGCAAGTATTATTGGGGTTGTTTAATATTTTGTTGAATTTCTGATACAAATATTTGAATTACAATTTGTAAGCTACAGTTTAAGGTTGTAAAAATAGAGAAAAGATCTACATAATTCAAGGTTGTAGTAAATAGAATTATGACTGATCTAGTGTACTACTCAAGAGCACTATCACCCATCACTAGGTAGAATTTGCAAAATCAAGTTTTATATAATTACTAGACCTCAACCATTAGTTATGACAAGAATTGCAACAAATTTGCTTTAAGTGATGAACAACACCCATGTCATATTTAGTTAGGATATTCTTCAAATTGCCATTGTTAGGAGCAAATTTGATAATGCGCATACCCTCGACTCATAGATAGCCCCCTTTCACTAGCATAGCAGTTATAATTTTCAAAGCAAGGTAATTTGTAAGTCTGGATCTTATGCATATTTGTATAGGGACAGTCAATCATGATGCACAGATAAATTATTCAGAAATCTGTATCGGAATTTTGAGGCACTGCAGTTCAATTTCTATTGCATAGATATATTAGTTTAAAATCACTTTAATTTCATCATGCAGTTCATATAATTCTTAACACACTAGAATGAAGTTCAAATGCAGGTCAGTGTTTGACTGCTGTTTTGTTCTACTTTCAATGAATAATTAGATTATAGCATGTAGTTCAAATGCAAGTCAGTGTTTAACTGCTGTTTTGTTCTACTTCCAATGGATAGTCAGATTCTAGAATGTAGTTCAAATGCAGGTCAGTGTTTAACTGCTGAATTGTTCTACTCCTACAAGTACCTTAATGCACATAATTCATTAAATTCGTTGTAACATGTAGTATTTAGGGGTGAATTAAAAAAATGACCACCAAACTGAATTTTTTTGGCAAAATTCAACTACTTATATAACATATTTTTCACTTATATCATCATATTGCAAATGCATTCTAGTTAAAAATCCTGAAGTGGCAATGGAATAGACAATTGGATTAAAAAGTCTCAGAATTTTTATTAGTAAAATTTCTTTTGAAAAAAGAAAATATCATTACACCTTGAAAGACTTTCTAAAATACATAATCACAAGAAATTATAGTTTTTTATGCTTCAAAATGGTAAAAGGGGTATAAATGATTAAATCTAGACCTTGAATGAGTATATTCTCTTGTACATGTGACAAAAAACTTGGCTTTTTGATTGTTATTTTACATTATTTTTTCAATTCTGGTTTGAAAAGTTTTAATATGAAAAAAATATGAAGCAATAAAATTCCCCAAAATTCAATTTTTTGTCCGTTCAAGTCAATTCTTTAAATCTAGGCCAAAAAAGAATTGTTATATACGAGTTCTCTTACCAAAAATACTAGATTTTGAAGTGGCCCTATGTTACATTATTGTGTTGCACTCCTGACATCTGATATGTATTTTATTTAACATTGTTTTAAAAATTATAACACACAATAACCCATTCTTACTTTGTAAATGAATTTGTGGTGTTGATATTTTCCTCGTTTACAGCAGGTTTTTCATATTTTGAAGACCTTAAAACATGATTATTTGCAAAGTGTAATATATATAAATTGTATTTAAAATATATGTGAAATGATGAAAACTTTTCCCTGAATTGACTGTAAAATTTCTGTAATTTGTTGTTAGACATAGTGTTTTGAACATCAAATAGTATCAAGCATTTTTTTTTAACTTAACTTTTAGTAAAGATAGTTGAAAAGCATCGCTAATTATGAAGCAGTTTTGTTGCACTCCTGACTGCAGTAAAGTTTAAAATTAAAACCATAGAACACAAACAAAGTGTTGGCAACATCAAGTGGTAATGAAATTGTGCAATACTTATAGTCCAATACTTCATAATTTAACAGATGAAAGTATTTAAAATTCACATTTTATCTGGAATTATACCCTATTTTATGCCAATGAAACTAGCTTAAATGTTTATTTAGAACATAAAATATATTTTAAAGCATATTTTCCTTTAGAAGACAAACACAGTAACCCACCAGAAAAATTCTACTCATCATTTTTTCTTTATTTTTATTCTTATTGGATGATTTATAATTCTAACATATTTGTTGCACTCCTGACCAAAAGCACTGGGGCCTTTAAAGTAGAATTGTGAAGTGAAAATTACATAAGAACTTGTTCTGTTGTTTCAGTGAAGTTGAGGAGGAATTACTTTAATTTAATGACAATGTTTTAGTGTGTTTATTTTTAACGTTCATTAAAAAATCACAAAAAAGATAAAAACACATCTGAATTGATAAAATTGAAAAAGGAAGGATTTTAAAAATAAAACTGTTAATAATTTAGCATTAAATTATACAAAAAGATCATTATTAATTAATGAATACTTCTAAGCATGAATAGAAGTCTTTTCGTCACACAACTTGAATCTTTAAAAAAATGTTGCACTCCTGACCATAGAAATATGGATCTGAAGCACAGACAGATCCTGTAATTGATAAATCTGTTTGGTAAAAATGTTCTTTGTGTCTTTATTTTCCAAAATAAAAATCAGAAAATCATATAATGATAACAGTTTTTTCATGCTTGGGAGCAAAACATCAAATGTTGCACTCCTGACATTTTTGGGTATGCACATATACTTGACTCTCATTAATGCTGCTTGTGATTTATATAACATTTTTAAGTTTTAAAATGTATATCAGTTATTATTTTACACTTCCAAAATTCTTTTTTGTCTTAATTTTCTATCAGAATTTTACAATTGATGTTTTTTTGGCAACATTACATTTTTTCTGTTGCACTCCTGACATGGTATAACATTTTTTTAAACATCAGCCATGACCACAACTTGAGTAAACAAAAGTTATGAGAGTCCACATTTAAAGCTCAATACTTTGAATATTATCAGGAAAGTCTATTTTCAACATGAAGCATTATTTTTTATTTCACAGATCTCCAAAAAATATTGAAATTTCAAAATGTCACAAAAAGGTGTTGCACTCCTGACAATTTTAGCATCATTTTTGGGCATAACTTTTTTGTTAATTGAGATAGCAACGAGATATTTGGCAGGTATTTAGACACTATCTAAAGACATATGCTGAGACATAGAAATCTATTTTCATTGCATGTATTTTTAGTGTGGGTTGATAAATATGCGTTTGGTCTTTTTTTTTTAATTCACCCTTAGCTATTGCTATGCATCTTGTAGGTCCCAATGATTTATAGACAGGTCAGTGAATAACTGCTGTTGGATATTATAAATACCCCTCTCCTGACTTAGCTTGCTTGCTGGCTCATTTAATAATGCTTCGTGATTGTTATGTAATTTACTATGAAATTAATTTCATAGTAACTTCCATATATATTACTTATCCATATTTATTGACATTTTTCGGATATTGTATTAGTACATGTTCTTCTTTCAGTTGTTAACTATATTCTGGTGTAAACTGTGGTTTAGGGAACAATAATAGGAAGATTTTTCATTTCAATTACTTTTACATCAAGATATGGAGAGGACAGTGATAAACTGCTTCCATATATAATTGTAAACAGTTCTAAATAATGTATTGTTTAATATTGTGTGCAAGCTCACCTTGGATGGTACGGATGTGATCTGGATGTCACATCTTACATGGCTGTGATTTGCATGTCACATCTTGTGGCCTATTTTGTTTTGATGTGCCATCTTTTTGCTAACTTTTTCTTATGATGTTTTGATTGTCTTGTTTTACAGGTATTTTTTTCTGGTAATTTTTGGGGGATCAGACATTATTATATTTTAAGTAACTGATAATCAAAGCTTGAGAATCTGATCCCCCTTTTGTATGTTAAATTGTTCACGTTTATACCGTCATTTTAATAAATGACATTATTCATCTCTATGAAGCGTGTTTTGTTTGACTTGAATTTGACTAAGAATTTCTTGAAAGTCAAACCGTTTTCAAAATCCCTGGGGCTATTTTCCATTTGCCTTGGGCTATTTTTTTTCAAGACATTTTCCCTGCTTAAAATATATAAGAACTGAAGGTAAAAGTGAGATATTCGTCACTTGTATGTCATGTCCCAGAAACAAATATATCGTTACTATTTTTCAAAATTACAGTTTTCTTCTTATTATGAATTGTATTGCTTGACCCATATGGGTGTATTATGCAATAAAGAATTAACGTATTTGTTCAAAAATATAAAATAACAATTCTTGAAAATTAAAATTACCAAATATTTCTCAAATGGGAGCACCTAATAATAGTTTGGAGTTGTTAAATATATAATTGAGTTTTCTTTACAGGAAATTTGGCTAAGAATTTTCTGCAAGTCAAACCGTTTTCAAGATCTCTGGGGCTATTTTCCATTTGCCTTGGGCTATTTTTTCAATATTTTTTTTCCTGCATGAAATACAGAAAAATTTAAGGTACAAATGAGATATCTGTCATTTCTATGCCATTTCCGAGGAACAAATATATCAGTAGTATTTTTGAAAATTTAGGTATTTCTCCAAAAATTAAAAATGGCAATACCCAAAAATTAAAATTATAAAATATTTTGTTCAAATAGTAGTACATAATAATCTAATTGGGCTAAGAATTTCCTGCAAGTCAAACCGTATTCAAAATCCCTGAAGTTTTTTTCTGCGTGCCTTGGGCTATTTGGGCTATTTTTTTTTCAAGACATGTTCCCTGCATAAAATAGAAAAGAATTGAGGATAAAAAGAAAATATTCGTCACTTGTATGTCATGTCCTAGAAACAAATATATCGCTATTATTTTTCAAAATTACCGTATTTGTTCAATAATAATAATAAAAAAGACAATTCTTAAAAATCGAAATTGCGAAATATTTCTCAAATGGGAATACCTAATAATATTTTGGAGTTGTTAAATATATAATTGAGTTCTCTGTACAAGAAAGTGGGTAAGAGTTTCCTGCAAGTCAAACCGTTTTCAAGATCTCTGGGGTTATTTTCAATTTGCCTTGGGCTATTTTTTCAATATATTTTTCCTGCAGGAAATACAGATAAAAGGAGGTAAAATGAGATATCTGTCATTTCTATTCCATGTCCAATGAACAAATATATCAGTACTATTTTTCAAAATTAAGATATTTGTCCAAAAATAAAAAAAGGACAATAGCTAAAAATTAAAATTATATATATAATTATATAAATGTATAATTGAGTAGTCTGTACACCAAATTGGGCTAAGAATTTCCTGCAAGTCAATCCGTTTTCAGGATCCCAGGAGCTATTTTCCGTGTGCCTTGGGCTATTTTTTTTTTCAAGATATTTTCCTGCATTAAATTCAAAAGTACTAAAGGAAAAAATGAGATATTTGTGACTTGTATGACACAGAAGAAATATATCGCTACTTTTTTTTCAAAATTACGGTATTTGTTTAAAAAAAAGATGACAATTCCCCAAAATAAAAATGAAATATTTTTCAAATGGGAGTACCTAATAATATTTTGGAGTGCTTAAATATATAATTCAGTTGTCTGTAGAATAAATTGGGCTAAGAATTTCCTGCAAATCAAACCGTTTTTAAGATCTCTGGGACTATTTTCCATTTCCCGTGGGCTTTATTTTCAATATTTTTCTCTTGCAGTAAATACAGAAAAAAGGAGGAATAAATGAGATATCTGTCATTTCTATGCCATGTCCAAGGAACAAATGTATCAGTACTATTTTTCAAAATTAAAGTCTTTCTCCAAAAAAAGAAAGTGACAATTCCCAAGAATTAAAATTATGAAATAATTATTATATATATTTATTATATATTTTTCAAATTGCAGTACATAATAATATTTTGAAGGTCTTAAATATATAATTGAGTTGTCTGTAGAACGAATTGGGCTAAGAATTTCCTGCAAGTCAAGCCGATTTCAAGATTCCTTGGGCTATTTTCCATTTGCCTTGAACTTTTTTTCAAGACATTTTCTTTGCAGGAAATACAAAAGATCTGAAGGTATGAGATTTTCGTCACTTGTATAATATGTTTCAAAAACAAATATATCGCTATTATTTTTCAAAATTACCGTATTTCTTCAATAATAAAAAATGACAATTCTTAAAAATCAAAATTACGAAATATTTCTCAAATGGGAGTACGTAATTATATTTTGGATTTGTTAAATATATAATTGATTTGTCTGTATAAAAAAATTGGGCTCAGAATTTCCTGAAAGTCAAACCGTTACAAGATCTCTGGGGCTATTTTCCATTTGCCTTGGGCTATTTTTTTTTCAATACTTTTTTCCTCCAGGAAATACAGAAAAATTGAAGGTACAAATGAAATATCTGTCATTTCTATGCCATGTCCAAGCAACAAATATATCAGTACTAATTTTCAAAATTAAGATATTTGTCTACAAATAAAAAATGACAATATCCAAAAATTAAAATTATGAAATATTTTTCAAATAGGAGTACATAAAAATCTTTTGAAGGTCTTAAATATATTTGTGTTGTCCGTAGAACGAATTGGGCTAAGAATTTTGTGTGAGTCAAACCGTTTTCGAGATCTCTGGGGCTATTTTCCATTTGCCTTGGGATACTTTTTCCAAGACATTTTCCCTGTAGGAAATACAAAAAAAAAAAAAACAAAACAAAAAACTAGAGAAAATGAGATATTCGTCACTTGTATGTCATGTCAAGAAAATAGGCGATTTCTCGAAGACATTTTATCCAATTATTGTATCCAATTATTATGAAACTTTCAGGTTAGATATATTGTATTAAAGCCTAGAAACGTTTTTTTTTTTTAATTTTTTGATATTTGCCTCCGTTTATGAGTTATTGCCCTTTAATTGATATTTGAGATGCCTCGTGTCCAGCAGAAATCTCAGACACGACATATGATATTTACATGAATGTTGGAGAACTTGTAGCTAATACATTGTAGATGTGCAGAGCGATAAAATTATTTTTTTTTAAGTTCGGAAGCTATGTGACGACAAATTTTAGGAATTTTTTTTCCCCATGAAATTTTGCTGCTTTCTGTGTAATAACATTTAAACTGAGAATAATTTGGTAAGACATGTAGAAGAAAAGTTGTGTGTAATTACGAGATTTTTCAGATAAGATCAAGGTAAAAAGGGCTGGCCCCTATATTTAGGGGCCAGCAGCTCATAGACATCTTTTTCTGATAGTTAAAAATATTGGTATATTATCAAAAATTTTGAAGTAGATAATTTCGAACATATTAAATCTTGTCATTTGGTATAAAGATAAACAAGCTTTGTGCTATATTTAGTTGTATTTTATAAAACAAATGTGTGAGAATCCTTACAGGAACAAGTTGTCTACGAGCCAGCCAAGGCCTTTATACAGCTTGAGATAGTTGATGCGTCTGAAATGAATTGTCTCTGTTTTCTTTTATTTAAATAATTTAAAAATAAAATATCTGTGCACAACTAAAGATTAAATCAACATGTATTATGTATTCATATAGAAAAGGTCTAAATCGGGGCCTCTTGTTTGTAACCTGGATGTAAACAATCTCGAGCAGCATTGTGGGAAGGAATATACTAAAGACTTGATATACGAAAAAAACTGATTTGGTCTGATGCTTTGTTAGTAAATATTACCAAAAAAAAATGTAGTTTAGCATAGCATAATGCTTCATAATCAATAACTCTTTAAAATTAATCATGTATAACACTCAGTCTGATTATTTTATTCTTTAAAATATCATCAGGTCGAATATCAGGTCTTTAGTAGTAGCCATGCAAGTCGGAATTACAGACAGAAGATGAGAAATTATGAATTTATGTGAAGTTGTACATTTTCTCACCGTACGAGCCGTATGTAGACATGCATATTTAATCCACATCTACGAAGCGCATGAACAATCCTAAGCTGCGTACAGGGAGTATTAGTCTTAATGGGATATACATATTCTTGCGCATATTGTTTACGAGGAAATTCTGACGGTCACATTAATAACGATAAACAGTCTGTGTCGGAGTTTTCAGTAATAAATGTAACGAGTGACGTGATGAAAGAGTTAACGGTGACATTTTTTTTAAATATGTGATTCACTGATTGGCGTGGACCTTGGAAATGAAGGTAAGAATTTTTCCTTATAGGCCACATAAATTTAAATTTAGATTCTCATCCTAATTTGCTAAAAAATTGGGGCGGGTGGGCGGATTTTATTTTTTATAATTGAAAGTATCAATAAAAATATTCGTACACGTTATTTTTACATTATGTAAAAGCCAATATGAATAGATTTTATTGTTTTCATATTCTTTTAAATATCTACAGAAGATTCTTGTTATAGAAAATTAAAATATTTATAGTTTTATTAACAAATTATCAAGTATACAGATACGGCACACGCCAAACAAAATTGGGTGCTGATCCTAATAAATTGCATATGCATGTTTTCTCATCGACCTTTCAACAAATACCTTATAGTTTTGCCAACAACTCCTTCTGTTCTGTGTGATTTATCACAGATTTCTACTGTCCTCGTACATTCAATCATTCTTGAGATTTGACATGTTCGACATAAAAATATATCATACTTGCAAAACAGGAGTGTGTAAATCTGTAAAATATTCTACTGAAAAGCCTAGGCCTGAACAGTTTTAAGATTTAACATTTCCTTAGCACTATTATTCTCTAAAGTCTTTGGACGATGTTTTTATTTTTTTTTATGCAAAATCACATACAACTGGAGATCGTTATTTAAAACTTGACCATGTGCATTTTCTTCGTCTGTTAAAATCTCTTAAACTTGCCTTTACCAGTGATGGTATCTATTTTTACATGTTATTTGTGCTTTTCTGCCTTCTCTATACTTACAAATTATCTTTTCCTTACATATTTAAACTGCTTTTATTGCCAATTTTTCTCCATTCTTCACATAGTTTTTTGCTATAAATAGCGCCACGCGACTTTTAATACAGACGGGAGATAATTCTTAAATTTAGACCCAGATACTTGCTGAATAAAAATACATGAAAATAATATGTTTGGCAACCAAAAAAGCAAAATAAAAAACAACGGGGCGGGGCACTTTGAGAGGGGCGGGATGAGAATCTAAAAATAAATTTTACCTGGCCATATCTAAAATTTATTAGCTGCTTAGAACACTGATGTTTATATGCCAGCAAATGTATGTAAATGTACGCACACACACTGATGTATGTTATCTAATTTATAGTTCAGACGTTGTCTGTTAGCCCTCATATGACATTATCAGATTTCCACTGCTTTACCTTATATTTAAATACATTTGAGCATGTAATTTCACCAAGACTTACTTTTTTGATTGAAACAAAAAACGCAAAAATCCAACAATACACCATCAAGAATATTATAAACATGATATTTATTGTTATTTTCTTCAACAAATGTGAATAGTTGTTACGACTAACCTTAATATATTTGTCATACCTTTAAAAATTTGTTCCTATATAAGCTAGTCTAGGGCTTCAAATTTTGACCTTTACTCGGCACTCAGGGCCATTGAGCAGTGAGGGATCTTTATCGTGCCAACGTCTGCCGTGACACGGGGCCTCGGTTTTTAAGGTCTCATCCGAAGGACCCGCAACTTTCACTTCAAAGTGCCGAGCGCATTGCGAAGGAACAGTTGCTACCCATTTTTTATCGACTTAGGTCAGTCGCGGCCGAGATTCGAACTCACGATCTCCCAATCACGGAGCGAGCGCTCTACCGACTGAGCTACCGTAAACGGTCTGTTGGACTGGAGTGCAAGCTGTTGCCCGTGGCTTACGGCCTTAGGCAACAGCTTGCACTCCGGTCCAACAAATCGACTGTTTCCCTCTGCCCCAGTCAACAACTGTAAATTGTTGGACTGCTGAATGAGATATTGGAACTGTCGATGAGATATTGGAAAGCACAAACAGCGGGATAAGCTAAATCTCATTTGCATTCATTGGTGTTCGACAGTTACGGAATTGACTGAGTTTTACCTCAGTGCTGGTAAAGAAAATTTGCATCACAGAAGCCAGCACAAAATATATGTATCAAACAAAAAAGAAAATAAAAGGTGTAAGAAAACGTTTGTTGACTGTGTTCTCGGGTAAAATGGAATTTGCTGACCCCTCAAACCAAACTGTTTTTCTTCGGCCTAACGGCCTCAGGCAAACAGTTTGGTTCTTGTGCCCGACAAAACACGTTACCCTCGTACCCAGTTGATAAATGTATATTATTAATGGAAAATCTCACAAATGTCACTCAGTTAAATTGCAAAGGAAATTTGAAAATATTTTACATAAAAGTTTGATTTATTTCTGTGATAGGACTGCAGGATTGGTTTTTTTTTTTTTTTGGCTTATTGTCCCTTTAAAAAATTTTTTTAGTCATATTATGATGCCACCAATCGCTGGTGGAGGCCTTCAAATATAGACCTGTACTTGACACTTATGGCCTTTGGGAAGTGACGGATCTTTTTCGTGCCAGCACTTACTGTGACTAGAACCTCGGTTTATACGGTCTCATCCAAGGAACCTTATAATCTCCACATCCAGCAGTGGGATTTGAACCTGTGACGTAAGGATCAGCTTCTTATTTTGATTGTATGTTGTACAACATCTTTTTTTTCCACTCATATAGAGACCAGGGATGGGCACGATTACTGAATAATGTAATCGATTAATAATCGATTACTTAGAGGAATTTTGTGTAATCGATTATTAATCGATTACACTCATTTTTGACCTGTAATCGATTGTAATCGATTACTTTGGAAAATGTAATCGATTAAAAATCGATTACTTCCAAATTTTTATCCCTTCAAATATCAAAGCAATATTTAAATGGTAAATGTTGATGCTATACACTGAAGATTGAATGTGTTCCTGCAGTTTCATTGCAGATTCTTTTAAGGTTTTATTCTGGCTAACATTTTCACTAAATGCCCAAATGAGGGATTCTCTACCATGGAAAGTGGAGACATGATTCCTACAATAAAATATGCCAAGGAATTAATTATTCCTTTCAACCTTGGATCTGAACCTCCATATTTATTGACTTGTTACAAAAATTATTTAATGTTTTATTGGGAATTACTTCATTAGAAGTATTTGGGCTGCCCATATGTTGACAGTACACATTAAACATTCCTGTACGTGTCTTTTTCAAAAAAATAAGTAAATTAGAACTCTTAGTAATAAACGTAAATTAAAAGTGTCTTTAAGTAATTAAACTAAAGCACAATTTCATTCTGTATTGAAATAAGTGTTTTGAGAGTTATTAATTGTTTTAATAATATTGTTTGTCTTCAATGGAATGAAAGTTAAACACTATGTAGTTCACAGTTTACACCTCATTATCTGCAAATCAGGGATGTCTCAGTCAATTAGCCAATTAAGATAAGCAAACACAGTGACACACTCCCTCTCTTAGACACGTATAACCTCTCACTGATATAAAAGCAACTTTACAATTTTGAATTAAAACATGAAAATGATTTTGCAAATCTTAAAGTTACTAAAACACAAGTTTGAAGTTGTTTAAACATCTTCAGATATGAATAAGTATTTCCATCTTCTTTTTTTTTTTTTTTTTTTGAGAATAATGTAGTTTATTTACCAAATTATTTATATTTAATACAGCACTTAAATCTGTTTTTGCTATTCATAATTTCCTATTACAAGACAAAGTTTTTCAACATCTCAAATATGAAAAAGGACATGCAGCAAGAGGACAGTGGGTCAGATGTAAAATGCACACGAAAAATCTGTATATTTTATTAATAAATGGTTGAAATACACTTCTGAATTATTTAATACTAGAACAGTAGGTCTATAATGCAAATTTTATTGAGAACATTATTAAACTTATGATAATAAAAGTTAGGAAATCCAAACATTACACTAGGTGGTTTATATTTGATATTTATGTGTGACTGACTGGAAATAATTCTCCAAAATAACATCCATTTATGTATAAAATAATCGAAAGTAATCGAAAAAGTAATTATAATTACATTGGAAATTTTAGCTGTAATCGATTAAATTACGAAAACAAGTAATCGAAAATATCTTCGATTACAGATTACTGTCGATTACTTGAAAAAAGTAATCATTACAATCGATTACGATTACTCGATTACGATTACCCCATCCCTGATAGAGACATTACCACATACAGGTGTAGGGCTTCAAATATAGACCTATACTTGGCACTCGGGCCCATTGTGCAGTGAGGGTTATTTACTGTCCCAACATCTACTGTG
This sequence comes from Saccostrea echinata, assembly GCF_033153115.1. Lineage (NCBI taxonomy): Eukaryota > Metazoa > Mollusca > Bivalvia > Ostreida > Ostreidae > Saccostrea > Saccostrea echinata. The sequence goes on from NW_026889771.1 coordinate 18,871,449, forward strand.
AGGTTTTTAAGATCTCATCTAAAAAACCTTTGACTTTCACTTCTAATGCTGGGCGCTTGGTGAAGATACCTTCACTGACTATATGTTTATGTGTTAGGTTTGACGCACAGAATGAGAATTAAGCCCAGGCCTCCTGATTACAAAGTGAATGCCCTACAACTAGGCTACCATTACAGATAATGAACTAGATTAATTACCATGTAAAACATTGTAAACTTAGTAAAAAAAAAAAAAAATTAGGTGTTGAAATTGGAAAATAGAATTTTTTATGACTGGGGTATGTAAACTTAAAGAAGTACATGTATTTGGGTTATAAAGTAAAACACACTTACCATGCTTACTGTGAACAGACTTATAATGAACAAGAAGCATATAGTGAAGTGGTTTTCATTCCCTGTGGTTTTGAAACATACTGAAAACTAAACTGAAAAATGAATACATTAATAATGAATGAAAATTATTTGTCCCTGGCACTTATAAGCATGTTTTACTGTAATGACAAAATAATGGGGATTTGTTTTCACAGTGCCTGTATATTGTGAATAATTCAATTAGTCGATTGCAAATAATTTAATTAGTCGATTGCAACTCTTCAGTTCTAAACTAACCTCGTTCAAGGAGATGCTTGTTTGTCTCCGTAAATTCCGATGAGCTGGAATTTATGGAGACAGTCGAGCGTCTGCTTGAATGAGAGTAATTTTAAACATGCTATATACATGATCTAATATACATGATATATGATCTAAGTGGTATTAGTTTTTAAAAAATATGTATACTGGTATATTATTTAAAAAGTACATATACAAAAAATACCGACAAACCGGTTATGAAAATCATAACCATCAACCCATACTAAACTGGTTACCATATTTCTGACTGATTAGACGAATACACAGTTGACCATTGCTATCCCTAATAATTTTTTTTACATGTACAAGTTATGTGCATTTCCTTTATGTGAAATCATAAAAAAAACTTCTCAATTAATCCCTATATATTATTTTATTACATCCTCAAATGATTGCATGTAAGCATCTATTTTATAGAGTACTTTTTACAAATAATAGACAGAAAATTTGAAAGTATCTTTGATCTCAGTTTGATGGTTTCATTAGGGATGTCAACGTATATTCGAGTACTCGACTATTGTTCGATCATACCGACTATCGACTAAAATTTGTTTAGGCGGTTATTTGTTAAAAATTTGCTACTAAATAGTTATCTTAAATTCAAGGTAAAAAAAAAATTGGATCTGCTCAGTTCATTTATTGTTTAAAGTAGTGGAAAGGCTTAACCGTTCTTCGTTAATTGTTCAAAGGGATTTTTTTGTTCGACAAACATGCATTGGCATACTTTGAAAGACGTCGGTACCAAATTGTAAAGTTTTAACCTGCAATTTCGTAAGATCTCGTGTAATGCAACTACCAATTAATGAAGAATAATTAAACAACTGATACATATTCATAAATACATGTAAACTGGGGGATGATTATGAGCATAATTTAATGGTGTTTCTTTATGATATTAATATATTTACATTTCCAATGTCTTTGCCTGAGATAAAATTACAAATTGTAAAAATACTTTATTTCTACATAAATCTACTGGTTCATCGATAGGCGCGGTTAAAAAAAGTCACGTGCGGGGCGGGACAAATCGAGACAGAAGCGGGGCTATTAGCACGGGAATTTGCAGAATCAGGAGCATGTAAATATAAGGAATAACTGTCAGATTTTTTGGATTCATGACGATGATCAATCGATTGGCTTGCGTGATAATTTTATGCATAAACGCCTTCGGCGTTTATGCAAATTATCACGCAAGCCACTCGATTGATCACATCATGAATCCAAAAAATTAGACAGTTATTCCTTAAATCAATCATTTTAAAATTGAATTGACTGTTTCGAAAAATCTCATAATTAAAAATTATCGCAAACTCTCTTTGTTGAGTTACACTTTAATTGTTTAACAATCACGGGTCACTGACAAGAGTCACCTTTAAATGTTTTCAGGTAAGAAATCGATAACGGGTACATTTACTAGCAGCAGGAAAAGAAAGGATAAATGTGAGCGTTTGCAGTAAATATTATATTTGAAATCATAAACATTTGATACATATATTTATTACTAGGTAAAAGATAACGATTCAATAATTTGTTGTATAATGGTGATAGCGTAGATTAAATATTGTACAGGCTAGCAGTCTCCTAAAGACAAATAGGAAAATGACATGAAAAATAATTTTAAATTTCAACGAGTACTCGACTATTGTTCGACTAAAGCCTCTGACTATTCGACTAAGCTGTCCGAGTAAAATTGACATCCCTATTTATCATTCATAAGTTGCACAGGTTTATAGGTCACTCAGGTGACCTATTGCTATCCGTTTTCGGCAGTCGTCGTGCGACGTGCGTTAACATTTGAACATTTTTAGCTTCTTCTTTGAACATTTTTAGCTTCTTCTTTGAAACCGTTCAACCAATTTCAACCAATTTTGGCATATAGCATCTATGTGTGAAGGGGAACAAAAATTTTGAATTTCATGGTCCCTGCCCCCCTGGGACCAAAATTAATGCAATCTTTAAAAATCGTCTTCTTTACTCCTGTACATCAAGCAGTCAAACTGTTGGCATGATTATAATAAGCATTGAGCCCTCTACCAAAATTTTTAAAATTCAGGGTCAGGGGTTCTGGTGCTAGGGCGGGGCTATATAGATCATATAGTGAAAGTGCATTATTTCTTTGAAAATCTTCTTCTCTGCTCCTGGGTATGAAATAAAGTAACTAAGTACATAGTTATGATGAGCAAGAGTGCCTCTTCCAAAATTGTGAATTTTATGGCCCCAGGGTCAAGGTTTCTGGTGTTAGGGCAGGGCTCTATTGACTATCTAGTGAAAATGCCTTAATTATTTGAAAATCTTCTCTGCTCCTGGGTATTAAATAAATTAGTGCCTAGTTATAATAAGCATGGTTGCCTCTTCCAGAATTGTGAATTTCATCTCCCCTGGGTCAGGGGTTCTGGTGTCAGGGTAGGGCTCAATTGATATCTATAGTGAAAATGCATTATTTCTTTGAAAATCTTCTTCTCTGCTCCTGGGTATTAAATAAACTAAGTACATAGTTATGATGAGCATAGCTGCCTCCTCAGAAATTGTGAATTTCATGGCCACTGGGTGAAGGGTTCTGGTGTTCGGGCGGAGCTCTATTGATTATATAGGGAAAATGCATAAATTCTTTCAAAATCTTCTTCTCTGCTCCTGGGTATTATTCAAACAAAGGAAATGCATGGTTATAATAAGGAAGAATGCCTCTTCTAAAATTGTGAAATTCATGGCCCCGGGGTCAGGGGTTCTGGTGAAGAGTGGGGGGGGGGTCCATTGATTTTATAGTGAAAATGCATAATTTCTTTCAAAATATTTTTTCTACTACTGGTAATAAAGCAAAGAAACAAGTGTATAGTTATGATGAGCAAAGTGCTTCTTCCAGAATTCTGAGTTCATGGCTCATGTTCTGGTGTAAGGGGGGGGGGGGGGGGTTATTTAATAATATAGTGAAGATGCATTTCTTTGAAAATCTTTTATGCTTCTTGGCATATTCGAGGCAATCAGTGTAAAAGTTTTATTTGCAAGAGTATTTTTACCAGAATTTTGAACACCTGGATTATTTACGGTAGTCAAGTGTTCTGGTCCTGGACAGGGCTCTATGAACTTGCATTCTGCTGAGCAAATAATAGAATAAGAGAATTATGCAAGAATATTTATTGTATAATGCAAAAAGTACTTTCATAGTTTTAATGATCAGGTAAACTTGGAAAAAATAGATGAATAAAAGTGAGGCAAAAATAACTGATCTTTTTAATATTCTTCAAAGGCCAAGAGAGACCAATGTGAGAAGTAGTAATATGGGGTTAAAAATAGACATTTTGTTAATAGTCTGTATGGTAATAGTGATAAATGGGGGACAGATAGATTCTATACCAATTATTTTGTTGATGCTTATCATACTATTTTTCTTGCTTTTGGGCAACAAAGCTTCATTTATTAGTTTATGGATCCTCCAAATTGTTGTATTGTACTCAGGTGACCGTTAAGGCCCTTGGTCCTTTTGTTTTGTTTTTTTAATTTTAAATGAGAAATTACAATTTCTTCTGGATAGGTGTGACTGTCATCTGATAATTGAAATTTGATACCTGAAGCATGACCATATTTGCCAGAAGAGAATCTGTTGGGAGATGACAAAGAATAAATAGCATAGTGAAATTTAAACAGTCACAAAAGGATTAAAGTCCTTCCAGCTAGGATTATGGGCACACCAGGCCTTAATACATTAAGAACTTGTAATATATGTATTTTTACAAAATAATTTAGAGGCTATTTTGGCATATACAACAACAAGTGTTAACATATGTGCATGTTTCAAATGATTTCAGTGCTAAGGGCATGTACATGAACGAGGGTTGTTATAAAAGTTTGCAGACACATTGATTTACGGAAAATTTACTGTGCACTTGGAAAAATGACATTTGTCCGATTAAATTCTTATATTTTGTTTATATGATTATTAGTATGTAAAAAAGTGAGGTCCAGTTACTAAAAGTTTGAAAATATACAATGATTTTTTACTGTACAGTCATAGGATTCACGGAGCAAACATTTGATGTTTTTTGTCGTTAGGTGGTGTGACAACCTGATTCCAAACATGTTAAGCTTTTCATAGCTATAAATACTTTTTAGTTCTATACACTTTACATGTCTTTTCCCTACTTTAAAATTATAACTATAGCAAGTGATGTTACTTTTTTCTTTTGTTGCATATCAAATATTAGTTAGATCTTAAAATCTATGTCTACGCAGTAAAGCAATAGGTATGGAAACAATGCAGAATGTTCGTGCGATAAGCGGTGTACTGAGATATCGCATGGACTGGGTCATCAAAAATGTCAATCCTTCTATTAACAAAGCTACTTCTATTTGAACACTTTTGTCCTAGATATGTGTAGGCAATCCCTGAAGCATCTAAAAACATTTTAGTCTCTTTTGGGTATTTTCCTTTCTGAAGAAATATTTTTTTAATGGTGCTCTCCAAGACTTTCATTGATGTTGCAATTCTCGACTTTTTTTCGCATTGATCATCTATAATTAGTGATAAAACAGTCATAACCCCTCTAATTCAAAATTTTGCAACATGACCTTTCATGATTGTAGCAACATGTAAAATATCATTAATCTTTTTGCACTACAATAGTGCAATTTCTTATTTTAAGAAATTGGCCTGATTTCCATATAACTTTGATTACAAATAGACAACTCTAAATTACATAATTCTTTTTATCTTTTTTTATTTCAATCAACAATGATGCCATGGTTACCAAAAATGGAAATTTCTGTGAAATACTTTCAAAACACTACTCTTCCAACAGTTTGGTCTGATTTTAATATAACTTTGCATGCAAGTGGACTACACTGAGATACATAATTGTCTTTATTGTTTTTTCATATTATGATGAATGATATTGCCATGGTTACTAAATTCAAAATTCATGTATTTTTTAAAAAGGCTATTCTTCTTACAGTTATGCTGTGTAAATTTTTTTTCAAGCAATAATTTTGACAGTGAAATAGCAAAACACTGATGATTCTATAGTATGTCACATTTAACTAGCATGATTGCATCAAAGATGCTAGATAAATAGAAGAGAAAAGTCTAGAAATTAAAAATCGAAAGTCAAAGTTCAAGAAATGAGGGTCTGGGAGTATTAGTGTTGTGGATACAATTTCAAGAGTACTGTTGGAGAGAATGCAGCTGGATTATATATCCTCATGCTCACTCTGGATTCAGAGTTCCAGAGATGAGGTCTCTTGGTATTTGGGTCAAAGAAGGGAGAGAATGTTAGCAAAGTTGACAATCTAAACAGAAACACGTAACCTTTAGGTGGAAATTAAACAATTAATTATCCATTTATTACATAACTTACAAGCTAATCGCCGAGAAGGAAGACCCACTCGTTGCTTTCCAACGAGCTTTGCACTAGTTATTCTTTTTTTTTTTTCCAAGACGCCAATTTTGAAGCTTCATATCTTTCTCATTTCTGAACGGATTTTGTTCAAATTTTCAGAGCTTTTAGACTTTACAAAACACTATCAGAATACTGCAATACAATTCGGAAATTACCTTCTGTTCACGAGTTATTCCCCTTTGATTGAAATTTTAATGCCTTTGATTTCCAGACAAAGGCTCAGAGACTGTAATAATTGGAGCACAAAACCCTTTGAAATTGAAAAGAAGAAGCATTGAAGTTGTGCACATCGGTTTTTGTTTTTTGATTTTTGCCTTAAAAATGGCGCTGGAGAGGGGTCAAAAGTTAGAACGCGGAAAAGAGCAAAAATATTGACAATTTTTCCGTTATATCTTTAAAACTAAAAATATTTTGTTAAAACATGTAGAATAAAATTTGTGCATGTTAGCAAGAGCTTTCATTTGAAATCATTTAAAAGGGGCTGGCCCCTAAAATTAGGGATCTAGAGCCCTTGAAATTTTTCGCTTTATAACTCAAAAACGGTAAATATTTCGCTATGGCTTTCGGAAGTAAAGTTGTTCTTTAACACCTTATTGATCTCATAAAAATGTTGTTTTGTTCGAGTATTGCGAAAATATGTCGTTATATGTAGGTAAAAAGCTGGTCCCGTAAACAGGTAAGCGTTTTCAATCGGCAAGTAAATCAGAACTCTTCATGTGTATAACTTAAACAAACTTGCAATAAATTATATACCCTACTGTATTTAATGCTAATTTTCTTCTAAATAAGGATTTAAACGTGTTCTGTGGTTCACTCATAAATTATTTTTTACAACTTTCTTTTCTTTTTTAATTTAGATTTAAAGGGAACACGTCTTCAAATAAAGGAAGGAATTAAATGTTTCTATAAAACTATATAAGTAATATTAAACTTTAAGCATCGAATAATTAATGATCATTAACTGTACGCATTTTACCAGTTTACGTTCTCCATATTCACCTCGATGTTTATAGTATTGTAACACAACCCGCGATTCCACGTTGCCGAGGTCACCAGTATACCAGCCACCTGCGATCATAAGCCATGTAAACAAATCAAACATCTGAGAAGACAAATCCATTGTGTAGAAACAACGATTAATGAAACATTATGTGTTTCTTATTTATATCGAATCTTAGATAACTTAATCTCATCTTTGATTTAATCTTAATTCCAAACACTAGTGCATAAAATCATTACGAATTTTAATCGCTTTCACCGACGTGGTCACTGTCGACACAACAATACAACTAAAACTAGAGCAGAGCTCGTTGCAAAGCAACGAGTAGGTCTTCCGTTGGAGCTGCGAACAGGAAGAAGTGACCTTGAGTCAAGGTCATGCCACATTCTAAGGTTATAAGCAATCTTGTAAGGGGTATCAACTTGCAATGTCTCACCAGTAGAAAGACAGTTAAGGAATGTTGTTTCTCCGTTGATGACCTTGAACTCGTTCAAATGACCTTGCATCAAACCATGACACACTCTGGTTATAAGCAAACCCCATCTATGTGTTACCGACTCGACAAGTTAACACATGTTCTTTCAGACCATTCATCCAGTCAAAACATTCTTTCCTTAGTGACCCTAAATTTAATCAACATGGCCGTAGGAACCGAGGGAGGGGGAGGGGGTGCCCCCCAATAAATTGCCGATATATAGATTACTATAATAGACATAGATACTATAGCTTGTGCCACCTCAATAAAAACGTCTGATAACCTTCTTTTTTTTGCTTGTCAAGGAATTTTTGGTAGTTGGTGACCTTTTTTTTGCTTGTCAGGAAATTTATGGTAGTAGTGCCCCCTCAACTGTCAACTGAAAATGTATGGCTGTCCCCCCCCCCCCCCCCCAAAGAAAAAAAACCCCTGAATTTGCTTCCTATGGGCCTGATCAAGGCAATGATACACTCTGTATGATATCAGCGATACCCTTTTGTGTGTTTCGGACTTGACAAGTTCACAGTTTGCATTTATTGCATGATAGTGAGGGAGACATGAAGATTTCTTCGCCCATAAAAAATCATATTCCCCGAGGGCAACATGAAGATTTCTTCGCCCATGAAAAATCATACTCCCCGAAGGCAACGCCCGAGAGAAATATGATTTTTCATTTGCGAAGAAATCTTTATGTCTCCCTCACTATTATGCAATAAATTGTTTATAATACCGAATTAACCAAAATGCAGGAATTACAAAGGAGATCCAATGAATAAAGCAAACATGCATTTGATGAGAACGATATGAAACAGATGTAAGTTACAGGTACACCAATAGCCTCGTTTCATAAAAAAACAAATTCCTACGTGACAAGTTTGTGTGATCACACCAGTAACATTCAAACACCATTACATTTTTACACATTTAAATCGACACAATCAATCAACGATAATATGTTGACGGTGCGACCGTTGGGCGAGTGCATTGTTCACTTAATTTTAAGATCCGTATCTTCAAACAGCACGAGACATTTGGAACGTCTAGACTGTGACGTCTCATGACGTATGTTAGCTGTATTTCCATAAACAAATTTTGAAAAGTGCAAACATTTTAACAAAGAACGTTTAATCTACTATCTGTATGCGATTCCATTAATTAAGGTGATTTTTTTGGGGTGAATTTTTAGTTGTTGTTACCGCGCCAACGAAGTTAGCAGCGTCGCTATAAACAATCTAACTCCTCACTCGTTTAATTGTGACGTCACAATCGTGAAACACGACGTTTTGTTGCAGGGCAAACATGATGAACACGTGACTTTCTCGGCCAATCAAATTCTATTTTACTAGTGATTTTTCACTTGTAAGCTAGTTTTCACAGAGGTATAATAAACGTTTTTTTAGACCATACATCGAAATAAATTATCATAATTTCTATAGTCGTAATTTATTAAGTTCAACTCACTGCTTTAAAGGATCATTGTAAATGTTTTATGCCCGATTTGGATACTGAACAACGTGTGATTTTTGAAACACTCATGCCCCCGTATGGCATCTTATGGCAAAAGTTAAAAGTTTCTCAAATGCAAGTCAAACTCCATGGTCAAGATCAAACGATAAAAAAAAAATGTTATTACCCAAATAAAGGTCTTGAACAAAGAACATACTGTGAAATATATACTAGTATGAAAGCCACAGCAGCAACAGTTTAAAAGTTATGGCCAAGGTTAATTTCTTTAAAAGGTCAAACTCCAAGGTCAAGGGATCATAATTGTTTGTACTTGAGGGAAGGTCTTAATTGTTACAAGGAATACACATGTGGTATTAAAAAGCCTTAGCACCAACTGTTCAAAAGTTAAAACCAAAGTTAAAGTTTTTCAAAAGTAGGACATACTCAAAGGTCAAGGTAAAGTGGTCAAAATTGTTGGTATACAATGACAGGCCTTGTCACAAGAAAATTACCAATGTAATATAAAAGCCCTAGTACTAGTCATTCAAAAGTTATTGTCAAGGCTAAAGTTGTTTAAAAGTTGGTCAAACTCCAAGGTCAAGGTCAAATGGTCAAACATATTTATACCCAAGGAGGAGACTTATCACAAGGGATACAGATGTGAAGTATAAAAGCCATAGCACCAACTGTTCAAAAGTTTTGGCCAAGGTTATAGTTTGGTAAAATTTTGCGAAAGAGGATCAAACTCCAAGTTCAAGGTCAAGAGGTCAAATATGTTGGTACCTGAAGGAAGTCCTTGTTACTAGGAATACACATAAGAAATATGAAAGCAGTAGTTCCAACCAATCAAATTTTATGGGCATAGTTAAAGTTTTTGCGGACAAAGAGGCTAACACAGTCTAATAGACAAACAGACAGGTGGACAGGACAAAAACTGTATGCCCCCCGGATCTTCGATTACAGTAGCATAATAAAATGTCGGCGTCTTTGGGTTTTCGCATTGGCCTTGAATCTGAAAATCCAAAGGATTACAAGGTGCATAACGATACGCTTTCACATCATGTTCTATAACCCAGAGCATATTGTCTGCAAAGATAAATATTTAATTCAGTATTTAATTAGCTATGCATAATTATCTATGTTGTTTTAAAAAGGAAATATAAAAAAATATTTGTTTTATATTTTTCGATGTAGAGATATACAGAAAATGTTTTCCAATTTTAAGTCCTATCGCAATACACATTTTAAAAAAAAGTGTGTGTTGGAGGGGGGGTCATTACATTTTTGCTGGGATTCGCCTATGTATGACCGTAGAGAAACAAAGAGTGGGGAGGGTGCAAGCAGCAACTAAATCAAAATTTACATATTAAAACTACAACAAAAGAATATTTTCAGAAGGTCTGCCCCCCCCCCCCCCCCCGCCCCCGTACAATCCGTACAACGGACCTGTGAGAAAAATACTGATCCTACTTTCAGAGTCCCAGGGCACCAGGAAAGAGTGCAAAAAAGAGAATATCGGTTTATTTCAGTCTATAGGTCGAATCAAAATATCTTTTCCCCAAGAGTCTTCTTTCTTTGAGTTCTTCCCAGTGATCGTGTGATTTATTTCATTTAATTTACGTTCTGTACTGGACTTGGAAAATGAGGACATCTTTAGGTTCCTGAGCTGGCCTTAAGGCCCGCAGAACAGATTTTCTGCTTTATGATAAATTCAAGTGATATGTAATTCGGTATTAATTTTGTGTTGATTTTATTAATGTTAATTTCATCAAGAAATATGAAAAATTAACTATACATAGTGAGGCATTTTTTGTGTGGAACGATTATTTTTGGGTTTTCACGATTTGTTCATATGGTACACATGATGAGTAAGTGCAATAAATATAATTTGTGGAAAAAATGTCCAACAAGCCCCGGGGTTGAATATCGGGGGGGGGGGGGGGGGGGTCCACAAGTACCTGTTGTCAAGCCCGTAGAAAACAATTTCAGTTTTTTGGGGAAGGGGGGGAGGCAAATAGAAATTTCCACAGGTACTTGTACTCGATTTTTTCCTATGGTACACATGATGAATAAGTGTAATAAATATAATTTGTGGAAAAAAATTGGTGTTGAAATGGGGGGGGGGGGGGGGATCCTGTCCACAAGTACCTGTGGAAATTTCTTGATACATAAACATTTCTTAAGTTGTGCCTTTAAGGACTAATAAAATAACATTCCCGCTCTATATACAACTCTCAGTATGGTATATATTTTTAGATTCAAAAAGGAAGGGTGCGAGGATTGGGGATTGCCCCCACTTTTAAAGGATTTGGACACAAGTATGCTTAACTTTGAGAAGTGTGTTGCTAGATCTAAGCATTCACAGACATACCCTTTCTAGCCATCTTCCCTTCCGAGCACACGATATTTGTATTTTAATTTTTAAACATTGTTCTAGGTGTTATACATTTACTTTATTTTGTTCTTATAAGGTATCTACATGTAAATAAAATTTTAAAATGAATGCTTCGTAGCGAACACATGCGAGTTTATATTCTTCAAATAATCTTTGCCAATTACTACACTGCATGTACACGTTAGTTGTTTGTGCGGTGTAGAGCAACTATCAGAGTACACAATGTATTTCAACATCGAGGTGCCCGCGGCTCCCTGTGGCCACGTGTATGTAAACGAGGACTGGACTACAACACTTAAAGACACAAAGCGGCAGAGATGGATGAAACTGTTTGCTATATTACAAAGACTTGAATTATAGTACATGTATATTTGAAGGAATTTTTATTTATGTTTAGCTAATGTTTATTTAATTCTATAAATAATAAATGGACATTCACAAGAGTGATGGTAAAAATAATATGTGCGTAGCATGCGTAGTAATTACAATTATTTACCGAAGCCCCCATTCAATTACAATTGAATTAAAATATAACAACACGGGATAGAGCAATACTTTTTTTAAATGTATTGTTGCGTGAACAGACAAAAACAGCGATTAAAATTCAAAATGATTTTTATGCACCAGTGTTTGGAATTAAGATTATAAAAGATCGGTAAAGTAATCTTGCTGATTCGATATAATTAAAAACATAACTTTCCATTAATTAATAGCTCTTTGTACAAAATTGACATTATACGCGATCACAAATACTAGCTTTGTTTATGGCCACAGGTGGCTAGTACACTGGTGACCTCGATCAACAGCGTGGGATTCGCGCGTTGGGTTACATAACTAATCATCGAGCTGAACATGGAGACCGTAATATGCATACAGCTAATGATCGTGAATTATTCAATGCATACAGTTTAAAATCACTTACAAAGTTTGTTGTAATAATAAACGTAGAAAGATAGATTTAATATTCTCCGCTTTTGAACACTATTAACCTAATTTAAAAAAGAAGAAAAGAAAGACTAGTTGTAATAAATAATTTAATAGTGAACCATAAACCACGTTTTAAACCTTATTAAAAAGAAAATTAACATTAAATACCGCAGGGTATATTATTGATAGCAAGTCTGTTTAAGTTATACACATGAAGATGTCTGATTTCCTTGCCGAATGAAAAACTTTACTTGTTTACCTGGCCTGCTTTCTAATACGTATTACGAAATACTCATGGTATACTCGAACAAAACAACATTTTCATTAGATCAAAAAGGTGTTAAAGAACAATTTTGTTCCCAAGATCCAGATCGAAATATTTACCGTTTTTATATAGTTATAAAGCAAAAACTTTTAAGGGCCCAACATCCCTAATCATAGGGGCCAGCCCCTTTTAAATAGTATAATATGAAAGCCCTTGCAATTATGCACAACTTTTGTTCTACATGTCTTAACAAAATATTTCTAGTTTTCAAGATATAAAGGAAAATATGTCAAATTTTTTGCTGTTTTCCACGTTCTAACTTTTGACCCCTCTCTAGCGCCATTTTTAATGCAAAAATCAAAAAACAAAAACCGATGTGCACAACTTCAATGCTTCCTCTTTTCAATTTCAAAGGGTTTTGTGCTCCAATTATAACCATTTCTGAGCCTTTGTCTGGAAATCGGAGGCAAGCAAAATTCAATCAAAGGGGAATAACTCGTGAACAGAAGGTAATTTCCGAATTGTATTACGGTATTCTGACAGTGTTTTGTAAAGTCTAAAAGCTCTGAAAATTTGAACAAAATCTGTTTAAAAATGAGGAAGATATGAAGCGTCAAAGTTGGCGTCAGGAAAAAAAAAAAAAGAATAATAAGAATAATCTTAATCATCACAATCAGTAGAAGGTCTTCCGTTGGAAACGGAAGACCTTAAAAAAAACAATTTATTTCTCTATCCCGTGTTATTGTATTCTATTTCAATTGTAATTGAAAAGGTGCTACGGCAAATAATTGCAATAAGTGATGGAAATATTAAGTATTAATTCTTGTGTAAAGTATAATTTTTACTATCACTCTCTTGTTTTTTCATTTAATTTTTCATTTAATATTAAATAAACTATATACATAAAATAATACTTTTAAACATACAATAATTCACGCCTTCTTACAGCAGACAGTATACATTCCGCTCTGTCTCTGTGTTTAACTTTAAAATTTGTAACCCACTCGTCGTTCACACGTGGCTGCAGAGATTAGCGAGCCGCAGTCATATCTATGGAACGCCAAATTAACATATATTCAAATATTTGAACCTATCTTCAATTAATTATACCTATCTTCAAATCAATTGTACCTATCTCCAAATGAATTAAAGATAGGTTTAATTCAATTATACCTATCTTTAATTTATTTGAAGATAGGTACAATTGAATTGAAGATAGGTACAATTGAATTGAAGATAGGTACAATTGATTTCAAGATAGGTACAATTGATTTCAAGATAGGTACAATTGATTTCAAGATAGGTGCAAATGCCATGAATTAAAGATAGGTATAATTGATTTAAAGATAGGTACAATTGAATTGAGCCTATCTTTAATTAATACTGACAATAACAACTACTCCCCATAACATGCACTGTGCAGTTCCCTCCATGTTCAAGTCGCTGTTAGAGGGAGCTTTCATTATTCTCAATAACACAAAACGAATTGAAGCTAGGTATAATTGAATTGTACCTATCTTCAAATCGTTTGTGGATATGTTACAATTGTACCTATCTTCAAATCAGTTGTACCTATTTTTAAATCAATTGTACCTATCTTCAAATGAATTGAAGATAGGTATAATTCAATTGAAGCTACCTTTAATTGAATTGAAGATAGGTGTAATTCCATTAAAGATAGGTGTAATTTATTTGAACCTAGGTTTAATTATTTAGAGATAGGTATAATTATTTACACCTATCTTTAATTCAATTGTACCTATCTTTAATTCAATTGTATAGACTTTTTCTTTGTGGAAAAGAGTGAAAGAGAATAATCTAAATGTGGAGACTACACTCTCTTTATTCGATACGTATGTATTATCTGTTCTTCATTATGGATTTCATAAAGCCCCACATGTTGAGCAAGTACATATTAACTGTTTGAAAATTATGTCGCTTCGAAAATCTACAAATAACTTAGTGGTTTTTTTCGAATTTGGTAGATGACTAATGTATGTTCAAAGAAAATTTCGAATTCTGAAATATTGGTGTAATTTCCTCAATACAAATAATTGCATGCTGCAGACATGTTATAAACAATTGTTTTGTGAGTATGAAGAACAACAGGAAAATTGTACAAACTGGTTAAGTGCAGTTAGAAAGCGTTTTTAAAACGCTATTTAGTATGAGTGATAAAATCCTTTAAAAGAATATTGATGACTACATGTACCCTTACTCATCTGGAAAATCTGCAACAAAATTTAAATTCTAATGAATGGATTTCGACTTCTTTATCAAAATTTTCTCGAACTTTTCCATAGACCTCTGGCTTTTTCCTTGATTCTGTAACACTCGGAACTCGAGAATTAACCGCTAGGTGTCGTTTCTGCATCACTTCCGTATAATTTCTACTTTGACATTTCCAAATCTTACTTTTTGTACGTTTGATGATGAATACTCGGATTATTTTGGAATGCTCAGGCAATTAAAAAGCACGATTAAAGACAAAAAATATCTACCGAAACAAGATATAATAACATATTTTGGTGACATGTAGTAGGTATATTATATTTTAGGCCCGATATCCAAGAGGGGTCCAGTGTTAACAAATGGAAGTGACTTACCTTCTCTATTTCATAATACCGCGGGCATGATTTTTTTTTAATAAACATTAATTCTACGTTATTTTTGGATTTTTCATATGGAATACATTGTAAATGTGTACTAGAAGGTTAATTTATGGAAAAAGACGAATAAAAATATTCTTGGACCCAGGGTATATATTGGGGGTGGGAGGTCCTTTCCACAAGCACCTGTGCAGCATTCAAGCTTAAAAGACCATTCAAAAAATACAAATCAGGATTTTTCCCTAGCGAAATATTGTAAATTGAACTTTTGAAATCAGAGGAAGTGCCATGGATCTGTTATGTTGTAAATTTTTAACTTACCGGTTGTGAGTAAATACAAAATTTACATGTCATGTTGTAAATTCTGTATTTACTGCCACCCGGTAAATTCAAAATTTATAGTATGAGAGGTCCTTTTCATGCTAGCACTTACCCCGACACGAGACCTTATACGGTGTCATCCAAAGGACCGATCTCCACCTTTTACTACCTATTCAAATTGGACATAAAAGATTCTCAATGAATTTTTAAATCATTGTGTTGAACCTAACTTTAAAATGTGGCATGACTTTGACTCAAGGTCACTTCTTTCTTCCGCAGCTTCAACGGAAGACCTATTCGTTGCTTTACAACGAGCTCACTCTAGTTATGAAATATTTTTCATATATGAGTACATAATAATCTTACGAAGGTCTTAAATATATAATTGAGTAGTCTGTAGACCAAATTGTATGTCATGTTCCAAAAACAAATATATCGCTACTATTTTTCAAAATTACCGTATTTGTTCAAAAATGAAAAAATGACATTTCAAAAAAATAAAAATTATGAAATATTTTTCAAAGAGGAGTACCTGATAATATTTTGGAGTTGATAAATATATAATTGAGTTGTCTGTACAAGATATTGGGCTAAGAATTTCCTGCAAGTCAAACCGTTTTTCATGATCTCTGGGGCTATTTTCCATTTGCCTTGGGCTATTTTTGTCAAGAAATTGCCCCTGGTTCCTGCCTATGTCCAAGGGAAAAAAAAATCCAAAATTAAGGTATTCGTCCAAAAATAAAAAATAACAATACCCAAACATTAAAATTATGAAATATTTTTTCAAATAGGAGTACATAGTAATCTTTTGAAGGTCTTAAATGTATAATTGAGTTGTCTGTAGAACGAATTGGGCTAAGAATTTTCTGCAAGTCAAACCGTTTTAAAGATCCCTTGGGCTATTTTCCATTTGCCTTGGGCTATTTTTTCAATACTTTTTTCCTTGAGGAAATACAGAAAAATAGAAGATACAAATGAGATATCAGTCATTTCTATGCTATTTCAAAGGAACAAATATATCAGTTTTACTTTCAAAATTAAGGTATTTGTCTAGAAATAAAAAATGACAATATCGCTACTATTTTTCAAAATTACCATATTTGTCCAAAAATTGAAAATTGACAATTCTAAAAATTAAATTATGAAATATAATTTTCATATACGAGTGCATAATAATCTTTTTATATTGTTAAATATACATGTATAAATGAGTTGTCTGTACAACGAATTTTCTGCAAGTGAAACCGTTTTCAAGATCTCTGGGGCTATTTTCCATTTGCCTTGCGCAATTTTTTCAATACTTTTTTCCTGCAGGAAATACAGAAAAATTGAAGGTACAAATAAGATATCTGTAATTTCTATGCCATGTCTTAGCAACAAATATATCAGTATTATTTTTCAAAATTAAGGTATTTGTCCAGGCATAAAAATGACAATACCCACAAATTTTTATTATGAGATATCCTAAAACCTTGAAAATAAGCCGCGGCTTATTAGCCGGGCTCATTGCTCGAAGAGCAATAGCCGGCTATTGTTACGGTGTTCAACCGGAAATGCTGCTTTCTCACCGCCAAATCAAATACGAGTAAGAATATAGTACGTATGCTCAACCACCTTTGAAGCAATACAAACAGTAAATAAAACAAATTTAAGTTAACTAAGAAATTCTCTAAACCCAAAATGAAAACATTAATGGTAATATACCTTCTCCCCTCTTCTTCAATTAATTATTTGTTCAAAAAATGCGAAAGGTTTTCATCAAGTCTCTGTCAGCGCGTCATATTCTATAAATAAAGAACCTTGTGCTATCAGGCTAACACTAATTCGGGGAGCACGAGACCCGATGCGCACCTTTATGGAGAACTCCCCGCTGAGGACCCGTCTGTGTATAAACGTTTCACCTAGCTGCATCAATGTTTAGTTACTTTTGTAAGTGATGTTAGACCCCGAAACGATACATATGATAAATTGTTTACGCTATTTAATTCAAACTGCATTTTATCTAATTTTTTAAACATTTTTCATATTTATACTATATGCCATAAATATATTTTAATTTGTGTTACATCTGTTATTACAATGTATGTTTAATGTAAAACGGCCTTGTTCACTTTCTGTAAATGAGCCACGGCTCTCTGTACTTCTGAGTACATTGATTTTAAGTTTTGGTAAGAAAGTGGGGGTTTATTTTCAAAGCCGTCTTATTTTCAAATTGCGGCTAATTATCAAAACAAAAAAAAACCGTTAGCGACGAGAGCATTATCAGGGCTTATTATCAATTCATAATATAAATTTTAATCGATCGATTGTGAACTAATACATTTGGCCGAGTATAATACGCACGGCTATCATTCGGACATACTGTATTTTACCAACAGACATAGCCAATACCTCGTTGTTTACTGCTATATTTGAAACTTAGTAATTTATTGTAAGAACGTAAACTTGTTGAAAATGTTAGATTTATATGTTAGATTAATGATCTGCTGATAGTATTATTATATTGGAAAGCGAGTTAAAATTAATTTTCGCTGCATATTCAAGCCACCATATACCATTATTATTTATAGACATTTTCACATTCCTTTTCCACGCGCTTGCGTTATCATAGTGCACATAATGCCACATATATCAAGTCAGACACTCGGTTAAATAAACAAAAATTATAATAAAATATAATGAAACTAAATCTATTTTTATTTTAAAAAACTCGGTGAAAATTCATTTCAAATTTCAAACACCACTGTATACGTCACAATATTAAAGTCATTGTCGTGAACGAGTGTGTAATTATGTTTGTCAATTAATGATCATCTCAACCCCCTTATTATCAATGGCTTAGAATATTTTCATTAATATAATTGAGGGGCCGATTTATAACCTTCGTAATTTTTAAAAGGAAATTTCAAGTCCGTTAAAACTTAATTCTTAAAATAAGTCGAGCTCTGTTGAAAATAAGACTTATCTGATAAGATTACCGAGATGTACAAAGTCGTGATTACCGTTGCTAAATAAAGATTTAAGTCGATATTGTGATATTGTGCCTTGTTGAATAAAATCATAAATGTCATGGCATGTTTATAATAAAATAAAATAATTAAAATTACACTGTGTTCAATATCTTGCATGTAGAAAACAAAATTTTTAGTTTAATATTTTTCCTAAATGGCATTACCATGTCCAGCTTATTTTCAAAATAGGTTTATATTCGAGAAATTTTCACTGCAAGAAATAGGTGGCTTATTTTCAAAACCGGCTTATTATAAAATCCAGCTAATTTTCAAGGTTTTAGATTATTTTTCAAATCTGAGTACATAATAATCTTCAAAGGTCTTAAATATAATTGAGTTATCTGAAGAACGAGTTGGGCTAAGAATTTCCTGCGAGTCAAACCGTTTGAGAGAATCTTTGGGCTATTTTCCATTTCTCTTGCGCCATTTTTTTCAACACATTTTCCCTGCATAAAATATATAAGAACTGAAGGTAAAATTGAGATATTTCTCACCTGTATGTAATGTCCAAGAAACAAATATATTGGTACGCAGTACAGTTAAGGCTACACATGAAGATAATATGGTAATGAGGTCATAATGAGGTTTGACGTCATGACAGTTGCTCCGCCTTGATAGATCCGTATAAGGAAATAGAGCTCAAAAAAGCTATTTAATGATGATTGCGAGAATTTGTAATGAATGTCTGATTTTTCAGGTTTAAATAGATAAACATTAGTGATTTTCTCTTATATAGTAACAACACGTCTTCGAAATAATTCTCTTTTTATTGTGTCGTTTGGCTGCATTCGGCTTCAGCCAAGCGCTTGCACTCGGTGACACGGAATGTTGTTTACATCTAAAAACGTGGCGACAGCAGCTGAGATATGCAGTGGATAAATGCAACAATCAGGCAATCTTTAAAGAGAATAGGGATAAAATAAGAGACCTGGGCCTTGTTTATCTTTTTGATGAGAAAATGATGACGTTATTTCGGGAAATCATGGAAAACTGAGACGATCCGCACTACCTCCCTAGGTCCCTTTCTGTTCATTAAGGTGTGTATGTGCATAGGTATTAACATGTAGACATACTATTCTTTACATCGATGTAAAATAACCTTGAACATGTACAATAAGATGTATTGTTACAGTCCGTCACAAACTGCAATGCAGTGCCTTGTGTGTACCCCCCCCCCCCACACACACACACACATACACAAAAAAACACACATTATGAAAGTTCCACACTTTTAAATATGCAATGATGTTGTCCTTTGGCATACATGTACAAACATGTAACATAATATAAGCACATCACGTCATGATATCAAATAGTATAATTTAGATGCAGTCACACTTACAGTGTATTTGTGAAGTCAAACTGCACAGTGTACAATGTATGTGCACTGTACATACAAGAGTATAAGACCCTATAAATTTTAATTTTTACCTATGGCAATCAAAAATATGTGAATTTTAAGATTTCAGTTTTTATCAGTGCTTCATATTTTAAATTCATCATAGAACTTGTACTATCTATATCACTAGGCTGTAAATTTGTAGAATTTCTACATTAATGAAGATAAAATGTTTGAATTTTCATTTGTCTGACTACATGTACATTAAGTCAGTCTTATATGTATATACATGTATTTATGTACTGTTTATATGTGTAATTCTTTTGTCATTGTAGCTGTCACAGAACTGGTTAAAACTAGCATTTACATCAGCTAGAACTATCAAAATAGATGCATCAATTTCTCCACTGGGTATGATCACACTAAAGCATTTCACATTAATTTTATAGTATGCCAGTGTTGAATATTTTTTTAAATGTTGCATAGGTGAAAGAATTAAATGTTATCTCTAGTATATTGATTTTTTTTTTTTTACTTAAATTAAGTATAGCTACCAATTCTACTTTTGCAAATGTCATAGGTTTCAATTTCCCAGAAAAGTTTTGTATCAAAAGTTTGTTTCCATCTATTTTATGAATTTCAGATAATATAGTATAGCATGGTTTGTTTTGTACAATGCAATGTCATTTCATTCTACAATAGTAATCATTATGTTTTTCACTCATTATATATATATTGTGTTGTAGCTACTCCCAAACAATTTGAACAATTCATTCAGGCAGCAAGTGTTTCCACCAATAAAATAAAAAGGTATACTCCATATAAGCTCTAAACCATACATTTTCCTAGCAAGATTATTGAAATGTTTTGATAATAAAAACAGTAGAATCATGTAAATGCTTTCCATGTTACTCAATGCATTGTTTTGAGTATCACTTTTTTAAAACACAAATGAACCTTCCATAATGGTATTTCATTTTGTTTTCAGAATTGATTTCATCCAGAAGAACTGTTTGAACTGTGGACTGTTTGAAA
The DNA here is from genome assembly GCF_033153115.1 of Saccostrea echinata. Taxonomy (NCBI): domain Eukaryota; kingdom Metazoa; phylum Mollusca; class Bivalvia; order Ostreida; family Ostreidae; genus Saccostrea; species Saccostrea echinata. Next base: position 18,892,291 of record NW_026889771.1, read on the forward strand.
TATTTTGCACCTGCTCAGAAATCCCTTCACAGCTTGTCTTTGAATTTGAAAGCTGTTTTTAATTAAATAAATTTTCTAGATAACTAATACTTTGAATTTTTAACAGTACAATGGTGTGAAAGTTTGAAGGCTGTTAAGATCTGAGTATCTTTACTTGCATGTATTCTGACAGGCGCGTAGCTGCTTATATGCAAATATGCAGGTGCGTACACATCGTTTACAAATTTTGAAAAATGGGGGGGGGGGGGGGGGGGGGGAGGGAGAGATTTGTGAGAAGAGAAAAAATATCAATACCAGCCAGCAAATATTTGTGTTTCAAATTATTTTATCTCATACTGTTTCGATTCAAATTCAAATTCTATATTACCATGTCTTTATAAAAAAAAATTAAAAAAAAAAATTGTAATGTTTTATTAAATCATTGCCAAAACCAAATAAAACATTCATTAATTTGTAATTCTTCTACAACACATTGATAATTTATTTTAAGAACTTAGAGAAAATATCAACCGTTGAATGCTGTGATCCACTAGAATATGATTTAAATTTTATTTTTGTTAAAAATTGAAACTATTAATTATATTTGTTGCCGAAAGATGATACCAATATATCTTTTTAAAAAAATATTCAGCCTCTACATGTACAATAAATTTGCAAGGAAGTATTTAACTTTGTGTTAAAAACAATATTACTATGTCTTGTATTTTCTAAAGAAAATCGAAATGGCATGATTTTGAATGAAATATTTGATAAAAACCATGAGCTTTCAGGGACTTCGCCCGTGAGCCCTCATCTGGACCCACTGGGGGTCTCAAAGCGGACCCCAGCCGTTCTCTGCGTACATTTCACTTCCATTCTGGTATGCGCCTGTCCGTGTTTTGTGGTACAACAAGATCTAAATTTTAGCATGTATATTGTGTTCATCTGTTCTTTAACAGAGTATCTGTTTCTGTATTACAAAGTTTTTACTATGATTATCTTGTTTGCGCATTGATTGATAATTACTCAAAAACATGAGACTAAAGCCCCCCCTTCCCCCCTACGCCGATATGATTTGTGCTACAATACCCAAATAAGTAAAACCTGATGTGAACACTGTTTAATAATTTATTTTTAACATGCCAGTAAGTATATGGTATCAAAGGAGCCAGAGGCAAACTGGTGATGGGGGGGGGGGTTAGATCTGTAGAAAGGAAAACAGGTTATTAAATACAGGAGTAAGCACCCCAATCCCTTCCTTCTGTTCTTAAAACTTTTAACGTAGTCTAGAATCCATAAACAGTTGAAGGTTTGATAACTAAAATAGTCACATATGAAAAAAAAAAAAAAAAAAAAAAAACTACTAAGTTCTGTTGGAGATATTTTTCTGTGTGTCTACTGAGGAAGAATAAATGTTTAATCATTGATAGGGGTGTTTATTTTTTATTTTTATTACAAATGACTGAATCTTTCAACATTTTTAACCATGGGCATTTTCGAATTTATTTACATGATGGATGTTGCGGCAAATTTTAGGCGAACGGAGGAAATGCGGTAGGTGTCAAATACGTCTTGTGTAGCGTATAAAAGAACGAAGATATACAAAACAAAATAAAGTCAAAGATTTTTTTATGCATACCGTTTTGATTTAGTGAAATAAAGCCTAGCGCAGTCCGTAGGTATTTGTTTAAAATTTGCGAGGTGCACAAACTCTTCTAAGTACCACAGAGTTATCTCCCATGCTGGGTCAATGATGCGTTTGAAAACTATATTTAGAATGAATGTGTTAAGATGTCAATTTTTAATCAAAAAGTGCAAGGGCAAGGCGACAACCCAAGAGGTAGGTTTTTATTTTAAATTCTTTATTTTACTGTATAGTTTTTAAAAAGTGATGCTCATTTCTTTGTAATTCATCAGGCAATTTAAAATTTCCGATTAAATGATGAAAAATACCCTATTTTTGAATACTGGTGTTTGTTTTCAATGATTAACTTAAATATCTCAGAAATCTGACTGAATGAGCATCAGTTTTTCGATAGGATAGATACCAAGGGACACAATGAAACCTTGTGCAGTTCAAATATTGTTTGCCTTGCCCTTGCACTTTTTGGTTAAATTTGACATTTCATATTTTGACCTAAAATCGGAGCTCACGTGACTTTAGAGGGTCACATGATGACAAAAAATACCGATGTGAAAAGCGATGGACAAACTCTTCATAAAGCCATTAAGATATTTCAGATAGAGTTTCATGCTAAAAAATAAGACGGTTGAACTTTAAGTGTCTCGTTTTTGGTGCCTTTTTATAGAAAATGTTGCCTTAACTGTACTGCGTACAATTTTTCAAAATTACCGTATTTCTTCTTCTTCTTCTTCAAAAAAAGACAATTCTTAAAAATAAGCATTACAAAATATTTCTTAAATGGGAGTACCTAATAATATTTCGGAGTTGTTAAATATATCATTGAGTTGTCTGTACAAGAAATTTGGCTAAGAATTTCCTGCAAGTCGAACCGTTTTCAAGATCTGTGGGGCTATTTTTCCATTTGCCTTGGGCTATTTTTTCAATACTTTTTCCTGGAGAAAATACAGAAAAATTGAAGGTACGAATGACATATCTCTCATATGTATGCCATGTTCAAATAAGAAGTATATCAGTACTATTTTTCAAAATTAAGGTTTTTGTCCAAAAAAAAAAAAAAGAGGAAATATCCCAAAATGTAAAATTATGAAAAAAATTTCAAATTGGAGTACATAATAATCTTTTGAATGTCTCAAATATATAATTGAGATGTCAGTAGAAGGAATTGCTCTAATAATTTCTTGAAAGTCAAACCGTTTTCAAAATCCCTGGGGTATTCTCCATTTGCCTTGGGCAATTTTTTGAAGAAATTTTCACTGCATAAAATATAGAAGAACTAAAGGTAAAAGTGAGATATTTGTCACCTGTATGTCATGTCGCAGAAACATATACACACCATGTATATTGGTACAATTTTTCAAAATTACCGCATTTCTTCAAAAAAATAAAATGACAATTCCCCAAAATAAAATTTATGAAATGTTTTTCAAATGGGAGTACTTAATAACATTGGAGTTGTTTAATATATAATTGAATTGTCTGTATTAAAAATTGGGCTAAGAATTTCCTGCAAGTCGAACCGTTTTCAAGATCTCTGCGGCTATTTTACATTTGCCTTGGGCTATTTTTTCAATACTTCTTTCCTTGAGGAAATACAGAAAAATAGAAGGTACAAATGAGATATCAGTCATTTCTATGCTATTTAAAAGGAACAAATATATCAGTTTTACTTTTCAAAATTCAGTTATTTGTCTAGAAATAAAAAATGACAATTTCCAAAAATTAAAGTTATGAAATATTTTTCGAATTGATATATCATTTGTACCCTCAATTTTTTCTATATTTCTTGCAGGAAAAAAGTATTGAAAAAATAGCCCAAGGCAATTCGAAAGTAGCCCATGAGGACTTGAGAACGGTTTGACTTGCAGGAAATTCCTAGCCCAATTTCTTGTACAGACAACTCAATTAGATATTTAACAACTCAAAAATATTATTTGGTACTCCCATTTGAGAAATATGTCGAAATTTTGATTTTTACGAATAGTCATTTTTTTTATTATTGAACAAATATGGTAATTTTGAAAAATAGTAGCGATATATCTGTTTCTGGGACATGACATACAAGTGACGAATATTTTATTTTTACCTTCGGTTCTTTTCTATTTTATGCAGGAAACATGTCTTGAAAAAAATGGCGCAAGAGAAATGGAAAATAGCCCACAGAAAATAAATTTAGGGATCTTGAAAACGGTTTGACTTGCTGAAATTCTTAGCCCAATTAAATTATTATGTAACCTTATTTGAACAAAATATTTTATAATTTTAATTTTTGGGTATTGCCATTTTCTTTTTAGACAAATACCTAAATTTCCAAAAATACTACCGATATATATGTTTTTTGGAAATGGCATAATGACAGATATCACATTTGTACCTTCAGTTTTTCTGAATTTCATGCAGAAAAAAGTATTGAAAAAATAGCCCAATGCAAATGGAAAATAGCTCCAGAGATGTTGAAAACGGTTTGACTTGCAGGAAATTCTTAGACCAATTTCTTGTACAGACAACTCAATTATATATTTAAGAACTCAAAAATATTATTAGGTGCTCCCATTTGAGAATATTTCGTAATTTTTATTTTTAAGAATTGTCATTTTATATTTTTGAACAAATACGGTAATTTTGAAAAATGGTAGCGATATATTTGTTTCTTGGACATGACATACAAGTGACGAATATCTTATTTTTACCTTTATGTCTTCTAATGCTTATTGGCAAGCTCACTGCAGCAGTTTTTGCTAATTTTGTACAAATCAAATAAAACACTTTCACAGAGATGAATAATGTCATTATTAAAATGACGGTATAAACGTGAACAATTTTACACACAAGAGGGGGAACAGATTCACATATTTTGATTATCAGTTACGTAAAATTTGATAATGTCTGATCCCCCAAATTACAAGAAAAAATTACCTGTAAAACAAGACAATCAAAACATCATAAGAAAAAGTTAGCAAAAAGATGGCACATCAAAACAAAATAGGCCTAATATATAATTTTACATGACACTTTAATCACCATATTAAGGGGTAGGATCCTATGTTGGGGTGGAGGTGGGTTTTCAAAATAGACGTGCCTCGTGTAAATGGTGGTCAGCGTGCGGGCTGAATGACTCGCTGAGCTGACCACGTGACCTTACACCATCCTTGGCTAGACGCTAATAATACATCAGCAAAGGCGTGGATCTAAGAATTTCACAATTTACAAGCATAATATCCTACTGAAATACTCTAACTAAATTACCGCATAAAATACATAAATACAATTATTATTCTAATAATTGTTGTTTTATGTCTTCTAATGCTTATAGGCAAGCTCACCGCAGGTAGTTTTTGCTAATTTTGTACAAGTCAAATAAAACACGCTTCATAGAGATGAATAATGTCATTTATTAAAATGAGGGTATAAACGTGAACAATTTAACACACAAGAGGGGGATCAGATTCACAAGCTTTGATTATCAGTTACGTAAAATATGATAAAAATTAGAAGAAAAAATAACCTCTAAAACAAGACAAATCAAAACATCATAAGAAAAAGTTAGCAAAAAGATGGCACATCAAAACAAAATAGACCACAAGATGTGACATGCAAGTCACAGCCATGTAAGATGTGACATGCAGATCACATCCGTACCATCCAAGGTGAGCTTGCACACAATATTAAACAATACATTATTTAGAACTGTTTACAATTATATATGGAAGCAGTTTATCACTGTCCTCTCCATATCTTGATGTAAAAGTAATTGAAATGAAAAATCTTCCTATTATTGTTCCCTAAACCACAGTTTACACCAGAATATAGTTAACACAAACTGAAAGAAGAACATGTACTAATACAATATCCGAAAAATGTCAATAAATATGGATAAGTAATATATATGGAAGTTACTATGAAATTAATTTCATAGTAAATTACATAACAATCACGAAGCATTATTAAATGAGCCAGCAAGCAAGCTAAGTCAGGAGAGGGGTATTTATAATATCCAACAGCAGTTATTCACTGACCTGTCTTTACAAATAAATCATTGGGACCTACAAGATGCATAGCAATAGTTAAGGGTGAATTAAAAAAAAAAAAAGACCAAACGCATATTTATCAACCCACACTAAAAATACATGCAATGAAAATAGATTTCTATGTCTCAGCATATGTCTTTAGATAGTGTCTAAATACCTGCCAAATATCTCGTTGCTATCTCAATTAACAAAAAAGTTATGCCCAAAAATGATGCTAAAATTGTCAGGAGTGCAACACCTTTTTGTGACATTTTGAAATTTCAATATTTTTTGGAGATCTGTGAAATAAAAAATAATGCTTCATGTTGAAAATAGACTTTCCTGATAATATTCAAAGTATTGAGCTTTAAATGTGGACTCTCATAACTTTTGTTTACTCAAGTTGTGGTCATGGCTGATGTTTAAAAAAATGTTATACCATGTCAGGAGTGCAACAGAAAAAATGTAATGTTGCCAAAAAAACATCAATTGTAAAATTCTGATAGAAAATTAAGACAAAAAAGAATTTTGGAAGTGTAAAATAATAACTGATATACATTTTAAAACTTAAAAATGTTATATAAATCACAAGCAGCATTAATGAGAGTCAAGTATATGTGCATACCCAAAAATGTCAGGAGTGCAACATTTGATGTTTTGCTCCCAAGCATGAAAAAACTGTTATCATTATATGATTTTCTGATTTTTATTTTGGAAAATAAAGACACAAAGAACATTTTTACCAAACAGATTTATCAATTACAGGATCTGTCTGTGCTTCAGATCCATATTTCTATGGTCAGGAGTGCAACATTTTTTTAAAGATTCAAGTTGTGTGACGAAAAGACTTCTATTCATGCTTAGAAGTATTCATTAATTAATAATGATCTTTTTGTATAATTTAATGCTAAATTATTAACAGTTTTATTTTTAAAATCCTTCCTTTTTCAATTTTATCAATTCAGATGTGTTTTTATCTTTTTTGTGATTTTTTAATGAACGTTAAAAATAAACACACTAAAACATTGTCATTAAATTAAAGTAATTCCTCCTCAACTTCACTGAAACAACAGAACAAGTTCTTATGTAATTTTCACTTCACAATTCTACTTTAAAGGCCCCAGTGCTTTTGGTCAGGAGTGCAACAAATATGTTAGAATTATAAATCATCCAATAAGAATAAAAATAAAGAAAAAATGATGAGTAGAATTTTTCTGGTGGGTTACTGTGTTTGTCTTCTAAAGGAAAATATGCTTTAAAATATATTTTATGTTCTAAATAAACATTTAAGCTAGTTTCATTGGCATAAAATAGGGTATAATTCCAGATAAAATGTGAATTTTAAATACTTTCATCTGTTAAATTATGAAGTATTGGACTATAAGTATTGCACAATTTCATTACCACTTGATGTTGCCAACACTTTGTTTGTGTTCTATGGTTTTAATTTTAAACTTTACTGCAGTCAGGAGTGCAACAAAACTGCTTCATAATTAGCGATGCTTTTCAACTATCTTTACTAAAAGTTAAGTTAAAAAAAAATGCTTGATACTATTTGATGTTCAAAACACTATGTCTAACAACAAATTACAGAAATTTTACAGTCAATTCAGGGAAAAGTTTTCATCATTTCACATATATTTTAAATACAATTTATATATATTACACTTTGCAAATAATCATGTTTTAAGGTCTTCAAAATATGAAAAACCTGCTGTAAACGAGGAAAATATCAACACCACAAATTCATTTACAAAGTAAGAATGGGTTATTGTGTGTTATAATTTTTAAAACAATGTTAAATAAAATACATATCAGATGTCAGGAGTGCAACACAATAATGTAACATAGGGCCACTTCAAAATCTAGTATTTTTGGTAAGAGAACTCGTATATAACAATTCTTTTTTGGCCTAGATTTAAAGAATTGACTTGAACGGACAAAAAATTGAATTTTGGGGAATTTTATTGCTTCATATTTTTTTCATATTAAAACTTTTCAAACCAGAATTGAAAAAATAATGTAAAATAACAATCAAAAAGCCAAGTTTTTTGTCACATGTACAAGAGAATATACTCATTCAAGGTCTAGATTTAATCATTTATACCCCTTTTACCATTTTGAAGCATAAAAAACTATAATTTCTTGTGATTATGTATTTTAGAAAGTCTTTCAAGGTGTAATGATATTTTCTTTTTTCAAAAGAAATTTTACTAATAAAAATTCTGAGACTTTTTAATCCAATTGTCTATTCCATTGCCACTTCAGGATTTTTAACTAGAATGCATTTGCAATATGATGATATAAGTGAAAAATATGTTATATAAGTAGTTGAATTTTGCCAAAAAAATTCAGTTTGGTGGTCATTTTTTTAATTCACCCCTAAATACTACATGTTACAACGAATTTAATGAATTATGTGCATTAAGGTACTTGTAGGAGTAGAACAATTCAGCAGTTAAACACTGACCTGCATTTGAACTACATTCTAGAATCTGACTATCCATTGGAAGTAGAACAAAACAGCAGTTAAACACTGACTTGCATTTGAACTACATGCTATAATCTAATTATTCATTGAAAGTAGAACAAAACAGCAGTCAAACACTGACCTGCATTTGAACTTCATTCTAGTGTGTTAAGAATTATATGAACTGCATGATGAAATTAAAGTGATTTTAAACTAATATATCTATGCAATAGAAATTGAACTGCAGTGCCTCAAAATTCCGATACAGATTTCTGAATAATTTATCTGTGCATCATGATTGACTGTCCCTATACAAATATGCATAAGATCCAGACTTACAAATTACCTTGCTTTGAAAATTATAACTGCTATGCTAGTGAAAGGGGGCTATCTATGAGTCGAGGGTATGCGCATTATCAAATTTGCTCCTAACAATGGCAATTTGAAGAATATCCTAACTAAATATGACATGGGTGTTGTTCATCACTTAAAGCAAATTTGTTGCAATTCTTGTCATAACTAATGGTTGAGGTCTAGTAATTATATAAAACTTGATTTTGCAAATTCTACCTAGTGATGGGTGATAGTGCTCTTGAGTAGTACACTAGATCAGTCATAATTCTATTTACTACAACCTTGAATTATGTAGATCTTTTCTCTATTTTTACAACCTTAAACTGTAGCTTACAAATTGTAATTCAAATATTTGTATCAGAAATTCAACAAAATATTAAACAACCCCAATAATACTTGCAAAACAACTGTTTCTCTTCTGTAGAACCAAGAAGATGGTACACTTAAATTTAGCATATTCCATGAAATGCCTTTTTAATGGAGGAACCTACCATACATGCCTATTCAGAAAGTATGAATAAGTTTTACAAGGTGAAGGATAAAATTATTATGATCTTTATTATGTTTCCTGAATAGGATGTGAAAGACTGCAAATTCCTAGATTCTTTTGAAATTTGTGCACAACACCTACAGGAAACTTGAAAGTATGAAAATGGGGGTAAGATAACAACTCTGCAAATTTGAGAGCAGGGAAATTGGCATTAAAATAAAACTGGATAACTTAAGGTGTTCAAAGGCCTATATATCATTATTAAAGGCATTATGAAAAGGCAGTTAATTGATGGGGTATAATAAACCTATACCAAGCCTACTTAAGCCATCGATATTTTAACTTGCAAGATATATATATCCCATGTAATATCTTGTAAGATTCCCTGGTTTACTAACAAATTTGCTCCCCATAGATGCTGCTTAACGATAAAGACAAATTCTGTAATTTGCTTTATGAAAGGCACAGTAGCCATGATTCTGCAATTTCCAAATTTGTAACTTCTCAACCTTGATTCAAATGAAAATTACTTTTCCCCCTGACTGAATAAACAGTAGTAGGTTGTGTACCTGTTGAAGGACACTTCCCCTTATCTAGGTATATAAAACTGAAGAAATCAAACCCTGTCATTTTATTTATAGACAGTGCCAGGGGTCTGTACTAACATATGAAAATCAATTTAACATATATTTACCGGTATGTTAGGGATTCGTTTGTGAGTTTATGGAGGAGGACAATTGGAATCTGCATAAATATGATTTGCTTGCTGACTCTTATGTTTTATAAGAAACCGACTTTAATGATCTAGCTTGTATGGATGCTTTGTTACCAACAGTAGTGGGTATCCTGGTTATTCAGCTGACTTAGGGCCAACCTGTGCCAATACTGCTGCAGCTTAGCTGGCATATATATATATGGATCTTATACAGTTTGTTGAATAAAAGTTGTTGAGCACTAAGTTAATATGTGTCAAGCAAGTTTTTTTTAGAAATTATGGCCTTGGGGTCATGTACATTAAATTTATGACATCAGGCACAGCTTTATTTGGTTCTCCCGGCTATGAAGTGTATTCTGCTCCCTCTAATCTGGAATAACTGGCATGCAATGAGGTTAATAAGCATGGCCGAACTTTTCCTTTTTGTGTTCTCACGGGTTGTTCAGAATGTATCTGCAATGTACTTCAAAATTAATTTTTATTGATTATCATCCAAATATAAAAATATGTCTACCTGAGTAAACAATGCAACAGCAAAAGAAAAGGAATCTTCCTACTGGATTAACTTTTGAGCAGATATTCCAAAACCATACAAATATTTGTAATTTATGATAAATGTTACATGCATGATAACTTAAATTGACTAAATTGGAAACATTCTGGCAATTTGGCCAAAAGGAAAATTAAAGAAATATTGAGAACTTAGTAGTTAGCTGTTTACTCCATTCTTAAATAAAAATACCTCATCTATATAATGAACCCACTACTGGGAACAATACTTTGTATGAAAAATTGACACATCAAATATCTCTTACTTAACAGGTATATAAACTTAAACATGAATGAAAATTTTATAACTCTAAGGAAATAGGCATATCTACTAAGCCAGTAAACAATACGGAATAAATAGACCCTTATGCCAACATATAAATTTTGTCCCAAAACAATGAATAACAATATAGGTAAATCTGACCCTTATGTACATAAAATCTCTAATCCAAAAAAATAGCCCAAGGCAAATAGAAATTAGCCCCCAGAGATCTTGAAAATGGTTTGACTTGCAGGAAATTCTTAGCCCAATTTTTTTTTACAGACAACTCAATTATATATTTATGAACTCCAAAATGTTATTAAGTAATCCCATTTGAAAAATATTTCATAATTTTTATTTTGGGGAATTGCCATTTTAAATTTTTGAAAATATACGGTAAATTTGAAAAACAGTAGCGATATATTTGTTTCTGGGACATGATATATAAGTGACGATTATATAATTTTAAACTTCAGTTCTTTTGTATTTCATGCAGGGAAAATATCTTGATAAAAAAAAAATAGCCCAAGGCACACAGAAAATAGGCCCAGGGATCTTAAAAACGGTTTGACTTTCAGGAAATTCTTAGACCAGTTCATTCTACAGAATATATATTTGAGACCTTCAAAAGATTATTTTGTACTCCAATTTGAGAAATATTTCATAATTTCAATTTTTCAGCATTGCATTTTTTTTTTTTTTTTTTTTTTTGAAAAAATTCGGTAATTTTGAAAAATAGTACTGATATATATGTTTCTTGGAAATGGCATACAAGTGACAGATATCTCATTTCTACCTTCAATTTTTCTGTATTTCCTGCAGGAAGAAAGTATTGAATAAATAGCCCAAGGCAAATGGAAAATAGCCCCAGAGATCTTGAAAACGATTTGACTTGCAGGAAATTCTTAGCCCAACATTTCATGCAGAAAACTCAATATATTTATCAATTCCAAAATATTATTAGGTCCTCCCATTTGAAAATATTCCATAATTTTTATTTTAGAGAATTTTTTTTGTGGAACAAATACGGTAATTTTTGAAAAATAGTAGCGATACGTTTGTTTCTGGGACATGACATACAAGTGACGAATATCTCATGTTTCCCTTTACTTCTGATGTATTTCTGGCAGAAAAAAATGTCTTGAAAATATCTCATTTTTACCGTCAGTTCTTATGTATTTTATGCAGGGAAAAAATGGAAAAGAGCCCCAGGGATTTTGAAAACGGGTTGACTTTCAAGAAATTCTTAGAGCAGTGCATTCTACAGACAAATCAATTATATATTTGAGACCTTCAAAAGATTATCATGTACTGCAATGTGAAAAATATTTCATAATTTTAATTTTTCCGTATTGCCATTTTCTATTTTTGGACAAATTTGGTAATTTTGAAAAATAGTACTGATATTGTTGTTCCTTGGACATAGCATAGAAATGACAGATATCTCATTTGTATCTTTAATTTTTCTGTATTTCCTGCAGAAATAGCCGAAGGCAACAAGTATTGAAAAAATAGCCCTAGATAAAAGGAAATTAGCCCCAGAGATCTTCATAATGGTTTGACTTGCAGAAAATTCTTAGCCCAATTTTTATGCAGAAAACTCCATTAATATATTAACTCCAAAATATTATTTGGTACTCCCATTTGAAAAATATTTCATAATTTTAATTTTTGGATATTGGCATTTTTTATTTTTTGATAAATTCGGTAATTTTGAGAAATGGAACTTATATCTTTGTTCCTTGGGCATGGTATACAAATGACAGATATATCATTTGTACCTTCAATTTTTCTATATTTCGTGCAGGAAAAAAGTATTGAATAAATAGCCCAAGGCAAATGGAAAATAGCACCAGAGATCTTGAAAACGGTTCGACTTGCAGGAAATTCTTAGCCCAATTTGTTATATAGACAACTCAATTATATATTTATCAACTCCAAAATATTATTAGGTACTCCCATTTTAAAAAAAAATCATAATTTTTATTTTTTTTGGAATTGCTATTTAATATTTTTGAACAAATACGGTGATTTTGAAAAATAGTACCGATATATTTGTTTCTAGGACATGACATACAAGTGACGAATATCTCATTTTTTCCTTTAGTTCTGATGTATTTCTAGCAGGGAAAATGTCTTTTAAAAAAAATTACCCAAGGCAAATGGAAAATAACACCAGGGATTTTAAAAGCGGTTTGCCTTTCAGGAAAAACTTAGAGCAATTCGTTCTACAGATATCTCAATTATATATTTGAGACCTTCAAAAGATTAATATGTACTCCAAGTTGAAAAATATTTCATGATTTTAATTTTTGGGTATTGGCATTTTTTATTTCTAGACAAATACCTTATTTTTGAAAAATAGTACTGAACTTGTTCCTTGGACATGGTATTCAAATGACAGATGTATCATTTGTACCTTCAATTTTTCTATATTTCCTGCATGAAAAAAGTATTGAAAAAATAGCCCAAGGCAAATAGAAAATACCCCACAGATCTTGAAAACGGTTTGACTAGCAGGAAATTCTTAGCCAAATTTCTTGTATAGACAACTCAATAATATATTAATGATCTCAAAAATGTTATTAAGTACTCCCATTTGAAAAATATTTCATAAATTTTATTTTTTGGAATTGTCATTTTATATTTTTGAACAAACACGGTAATTTTGAAAAATAGTAGCGATATATTTGTTTCTGGGACATGACATACAAGTGACGAACATCTTATTTTTTCCTTTAGTTCTCATGTATTTCTAGCAGGGAAAATGTCTTGAAAAAAAATAGCCCAAGACAAATGGAAAATAGCCCCAGATATCTTGAAAACGGTTCGACTTGCAGGAAATTCTTAGCCAAATTTCTTGTAAAGACAACTCAATTATATATTTAACAACTCCAAAATATTATTAGGTACTCCCATTTAAGAAATATTTTGTAATTTTAATTTTTAAGAATTGTCATCTTTTATTTTTGAAGAAATACGGTGATTTTGAAAAATTGTACCAATATATTTGTTTCTGGGACATGACATACAGGGACAAATATCTCACTTTTACTCAGTTCTTCTATATTTTATGCTGTGAAAATGTCTTGAAAAATAAATAGCCTGAGGCAAATGGAAATGACCCCAGGGATTTTGAAAACGGTTTGACTTTCAAGAAATTCTTAGAGCAATTCGTTCTACAGACATCTCAATTATATATTTGAGACATTCAAAAGATTATTATGTACTCCAATTTGAAAAATATTTCATAATTTTTAATTTTTGGATATTTCCATTTTTTATTTTTGGTCAAAAACAATTTAAAAAAAATAGTACTGATGTACTTGTTTCTTGGACATGGCATACATATGACAGATATATCATTTGTACCTTCAATTTTTCTGTATTTCCTGCAGGAAAAAAGTGTTGAATAAATAGCCCAAGGCAAATGGAAAATAGCCCCAGAGATCTTAAAAACGGTTCGACTTGCAGGAAATTCTTAGCCAAATCTCTTGTACAGACAACTCAATTATATATTTGACAACTCCGAAATATTATTAGGTACTCCCATTTAAGAAATATTCCGTAATTTTAATTTTTAAGAATTGTCATTTTTTATAAAAAAAAAAAATGGCAATACCCAAAAATTAAAATTATGAAATATTTTTCTCAAATAAGAGTATATAATAATCTTTTGAAGGTCTTAAATATATAATTGAGTTGTCTGTAGAATAAATTGGGCAACGAATTTCCTTTGAATCAAACTGTTTTCTTAGAATCCAGGGGTTATTTTCCATTTGCCTTGGGCTATTTTTTCAATACGTTTTCTCTGCAAGAAATACAGAAGAACCAAAGGGAGAAATGTGATATTCGTCACTTGTATGTCATGTTTCAGAAAAAAAATACATTGGTACTATTTTTCAAAATTACCTAATTTGTTCAAAAATAAAAAACGAAAATTTCCCAAAATAAAAAATATGAATTTTTTTTTCAAATGGGAGTACCTAATAATATTTTGGAGTTGATAAATATATAATTGAGTTGTCTGCATAAAAAAATTAGGCTAAGAATTTCATGAAAGTCAAACCGTTTCAAGATGTCTGGGGCTATTTTCCATTTGCCTTGGGCTATTTTTTTTTCAATACTTTTTTCCTGTAAGAAATACAAAAAAATTGATGGTACAATTGAAATATCTCTCATTTCTATGCCATGTCCAAGCAACAAATATATCAGAACTGATTTTCAAAATTAAGGTATTTGTCTAAAAATAAAAAATGACAATACCCAAAAATTTAATAGCGATTCTCTGTAACCACTTAAACTTCTTTGCCACGCATGGTCACCGATTTTGATGAAACTTTGCCCATTATTACAACTTGACACCAGAAACATATATCAAATAAAATTTCGTTGCTATGTGTCTTGGTTGCCATGGTAACAGCCAGAAAAGATTGAAAAATTGAGATTTTCAGCTACTTTGAATCTTTATTAAGCCTTAATAAAGACTAAGAATAACAAACAAACAATTCTCACAAAAACCTGACACCTTGTTGCCACTTATGCTATAAAGGAACTATTTAGAATTTATCTCTAAGTAAGTGGTAACCATGGGTACATTTGGAATACATTTTAGATGCTGAAAAATGCAGAAAAACGCTCAATATTCACTAATGATAGATGTTAAATGATCAAACTCAATCAACAACCTAAGAAAAAACAATATAAATATTTGACCTTAAGTAATTAGGTATTGGCAATATTATTCTAAAAATAATTTTCATGGTTGCCATGGTAACACAGTGTTACCATGCAAAATGTGTTGCTAAGATTGGGTTAATGCTACTATCGTCAGGAAAAACAATAAATTTCATGACTGGCACATATACATCCTTAGGACCTTGCAACACCAACAACATAAGAAAAATTTGGATTAATTGTTACTTTGCAGTGTAACCATGGAAACAATGTACCAGTTGTTTAAAGTGATATTTTTTGCTGCCTTAGGAATTTACTTACCTTTTATTCAAGAAACATATTATTTGACGCACCTTAAATAGTACTTATCTGGTAGAACTAAAGTTGAATATCATGTATTGATCAAGTTTGTTGAAAAATATAACACTGTTGCTATGGTAACCAAGAAGGGATAATGTTAGATTTTGTTAATTTTATGCCAATATTAAACCCTATGTGCCAGCTTTTTGCATCCAGTTAGAGATTGGGTGGCAGTCAAAATTGAAAGTCAGGTTAGTTGTTCATAATTATCAGTCATAAAAGTTTTGGGAATCTACATACAAGGGTACGTATCCAGGGAAACAGAATATTTTTCAGATTTTTATGCATATTTTTTCGGCTTATTTCCATAGCAACGCTCTATTTAAAGAATTGAATTTGAATTTTTTGAAATGTGAAAATTAGGGTCATATGAACATCTTTAAAAATTGATTATTAGTTATATAGAAATATGCTTTTTAAAAAGATAGGATTAGATTTATACACTAAGAGAGTAAATGTACAATCTCTTCTTGGTATTAAAACCATGGCAACCATTGCCAACCTATAAGAAATATCATATTTCTTCCTTGGTATATGTTACAAGGATCTTTTGTCTATTATTTGCTTGCATTTCAACCTAATTTTTTTTTATTCTTAAGTGTATGATTATATAAAATTAGATGAGCAAAATTATTACTTTTGAATACTTTGTTTCCATAGTAACGTATTTAATAGTTGATTTACCAAACATGTTTATCATGCATTTAAGACATCAGGCCTTCAACTTTCAGAAACAATCATTGCCACTTGTTTGCTTTACTGCAAACGTTAACTGGGGGACTCTGAACATGTTGAAAAATGCCATTTTTCAAACTTTAAGACATGTTGCCATGGTAACCATGACACGTAGCAACCAATTTCTGCCTGATTTGAGTTTACGGTATCAAAGACTTTTATCGTAGATAGTTTGGAGAAATTCTGAGACTATGCGTGCCACAGCTCCTATATAAAAGTTCAAGTCGTTACAGAGAATGGCTCTTAACTTATGAAATATTTTTCAAATAGGAGTACATAAAAATCTTTCGAAGGTCTTAAATATATAACTGAGTTGTCCGTAGAACGAATTGGGCTAAGAATTTCTTTTGAGTCAAACCGTTTTCGAGATCTCTGGGGCTATTTTCCATTTGCCTTGGGATACTGTTTCCAAGACATTTTCCCTGCAGGAAATAGAAAAAATAACTAGAGAAAATGAGATATTCGTCACTTGTATGTCATGTCACAGAAACAAATATATCGGCACTATTTGTCAAAATAATCGTATTAGTTCAAGAATAAAAAATGACAATTTTTAAAAATCAAAATTATGAAATCTTTTTCAAATGGGAGTACCTAATAGTATTTTGGAGTTGTTTAATATATATTTGAGTTGTCTCTACATGAAATTGGGGTAAGAGTTTCCTTCAAGTCAAACCGTTTTCAAGATCTCTGGGGATATTTTCCATTTGCCTTGGGCTATTTTTTCAATATTTTTTCCTGCCGGAAATCGGAAAAAAGGAGGTAAAATGAGGTATCTGTCATTTCTACGCTATGTCCAATGAACAAATATATCAGTACTATTTTTCAAAATTAAGATATTTGTCCAAAAATAAAAAAGGACAATAACTAAAAATTAAAATTATGAAATATTTTTAAAATAGGATTACGTAATAATCTTTTGAAGGGCTTAAATATATAATTAAATAGTCTGCACACCAAATTGGGCTAAGAATTTTCTCCAAGTCAATCCGTTTTCAGGATCGCAGGAGCTCTTTCCGTGTGCCTTGGGCTATTTTTTTTTCAAGACATTTTCCTGCATAAAATTCAAAACTGCTAAAGGAAAAAATGAGATATTCGTGACTTGTATGTCATGTCACAGAAACAAATATATCTCTACTATTTTTCAAAATTACCGCATTTGTTCCAAAAAAAAAAAAAGACAATTCTTAAAAATTAAAATTACGAAATATTTCTCAAATGGGAGAACCTAATAATATTTCGGAGTTGTTAAATATATAATTGAGTTGTCTGCACAAGAAATATGGCTAAGAATTTCCTGGAAGTCAAACTGTTTTCAAGATCTCTGGTACTATTTTCCATTTGCCTTGGGCTATTTTGTCAAGACATTTTCCCTGAAGGAAATACAAAAGAACTAAAGGGAAAAAAATGAAATATTCGTCACTTGTATGTCATGTCCCAGGCACAAATACATAGCTACTATTTTCAAAATTACCGTATTTGTTGAAAAATATTACAATTCCCGAAATTTAATATTATGAAATATTTTTGAAATGGGAGTACCTAATAATATTTTGGTGTTGATAAATATATATAATTCAGTTGTTTGTAGAATAAATTGGGCTTAGAATTTCCTGCAAGTCAAACCGTTTTCAATATCTCTCTGAGTCTATTTTCCATTTGCCTTGGGCTATTTTTTCAATACCTTTTTCCTGCAGGAACTGCAGAAAAATTGAAAGTACAAACGAAATATCTGTCATTTCTAAGCCATGTCCAGCCAACAAACATATCAGTATTAATTTTAAAAACTGCAGTATTTGTCTAAAAATAAAGATGACAGTATCCAAAAATTAAAATTATGAAATATTTTTCAAATAGGAGTACATAAAAATCTTTTGAAGTTATTAAATATATATTTGAGTTGTCTGTAGAACGGGCTAACAATTTCCTGTGAGTCAAACCGTTTTCGAGAATCCTTGGGCTATTTTCCATCTGCTTTGCGATTTTTTTTTTTTCAGGACATATCCCTGCATAAAATTCAAAAGAATTAAAGGAAAAAATGAGATATTCGTCACTTGTATGTCATGTCAAAGAAACAAATATATCTCTACTAATTGTCAAAATTACCGTATTTGTTCAAAAATATAAAATGACAATTCTTAATAATTTAAATTACGAAATATTTCTCAAATGGGAGAACCTAATAAAATTTCGCAGTTGTTTAAATATATATATATTTGAGTTGTCTGCACAAGAAATAAGGCTAAGCATTTCCTGGAAGTCAAACTGTTTTCAAGATCTCTGGGGCTATTTTCCATTTGCTTTGGGCCATTTTGTCAAGACATTTTCCTTGCAGGGAATACAAAAGAACTCAAGGTAAAAATGAGATATTCGTCACTTGTATGTCATGTCCCCAAAACAAATATATCGCAAATATTTTTCAAAATTACCGTATTTTTTCAAAAATAAAAAATGACAATTCCCCAAAATAAAAAGTATGAAATATTTTTCAAACGGGAGTACATAATAACATTAAGGAGTTGTTAAATATATATTTGAGTTGTCTGTACAAGATATTGGGCTAAGAATTTCCTGCAAGTCAAACCGTTTTCAAGATCTCTGGGGCTATTTTGAATTTCCCCTGGGCTATTTTTTTCAAGACATTCTCCCTGCAGGAAATATATAAGAACTAAGGGGGAAAAATGAGATACTAGTATTCGTCACTTGTATGTCATGTCAAAGAAATAAATATATCAGTACTATTTTTCAAAATTACCCTATTTGTTTAAAAAAAAAGACAATTCCCCAGAATAAAAATTATGAAATATTTTTCAAATGTGAGTGCCTAATAGTATTTTGGAGACTCAGTGCTTAAATATATAATTCAGTTGTCTGTAGAATAAATTGGGCTAAGAATTTCCTGCAAGACAAACCGTTTTCAAGATCTCTGGGGCTATTTTCCATTTCCCGTGGGCTATATTTTCAGTATTTTTTTTTCTTGCAGGAAATACAGGAAAAAGGAGGTACAAATGAGATATCTGTCATTTCTATGCCATGTCGAAGGAACAAATGCATCAGTACTATTTTTCAAAATTAAAGTATTTCTCCAAAAATAAAAAGTGACAATGCCCAAAAATTAAAATTATGAAATATTTTCAAATAGCAGCACATAATAATCTTTTAAATACATAATTGAGTTGTCCGTAGAACGAATTGGGCTAAGAATTTCCTGGAAGTCAAACCGATTTCAAGATTCCTGGGGCTATTTTCCATTTGCCTTGGACTATTTTTTCAAGACATTTTCTCTGCAGGAAATACAAAAGAACTGAAGGTGAAAATGAGATATTCGTCACTTGTATAACATGTTCCAAAAACAAATATATCGCTAATATTTTTCAAAATTACCGTATTTGATAAAAAAAAAAGGGGGCAATTCAAAAAAATAAAAATTATGAAATATTTTTCAAATGGGAGTACATAATAATATTTTGCAGTTGTCAAGGTCTTCCGTTCCAACGGAAGACGTTCTACTGATTCTGATGGTTAAGATTATTATTCTTTTTTTAAGGTCTTCCGTTTCCAACGGAAGACCTTCTACTGATTGTGATGATTAAGATTCTTCTTATCATTCTTTTTTTTCCTGGACGCCAACTTTGAAGCTTCATATCTTCCTTATTCCTGAACAGATTTTGTTAAAATTTTCAGAGCTTTTAGACTTTACAAAACACTATCAGAATACCATAATACAATTCGGAAATTACCTTCTGTTCACGCGTTATTCCCCTTTGATTGAAATTTTCATGCCTTTGATTTCCAGAAAAAGGCTTTGAGACTGTAATAATTGGAGCACAAAACCCTTTGAAATTGAAAAGAAGAAGCATTGAAGTTGTGGACATCGGTTTCTGTTTTTTTATTTTTGGATTAAAAATGGCGCTAGGGAGGGGTCAAAGGTTAGAACGCGGAAAAGAGCAAACATTTTGACATATTTTCCTTAATATCTTTAAAACTAAAAATATTTTGTTAAAACATGTAGAATAAAAGTTGTGCATAATTGCAAGAGCTTTCATTTAAAAGGGGCTGGCCCCTAAAATTAGGGATCTAGAGCCCTTGAAATTTTTCGCTTTATAACTCAAACACGGTAAATATTTCGATATGACTTTCGGAATTAAAGTTGTTCTTTAACACTTTATTGATCTCATACAAATGTTGTTTTGTTCGAGTATTGCGTAATATGTCGTAATATGTAGGTAAAAAGCAGGTACCGTAAACAGGTAAGCGTTTTCATTCGGCAAGTAAATCAGAACTCTTCATGTGTATAACTTAAACAAATTTGTTATAAATTATATACCCTACTGTATTTAATGCTAATTTTCTTCTAAATAAGATTTTAAACGTGTTCTGTGGTTCACTCATAAATTATTTTTTACAACTTTCTTTTCTTTTTAAATTTAGTTTTAAAGGGAACACGTCTTCAAATAAAGGAAGGAATTAAATGTATTTATATAACTATATAAGTAATCAGGGTTCTCCACAAGGGGTTTTACCATGGCGGCCCGCCATGGTTAAATTTATGTGCGCCATGGTTAAACGAGCTGCGCCATGGTTAAAATGGGCGGCCGCCATGGTTAAATTTTTATTGCATTTTAGTATATAAACCTACTTTTTAATGACTTTGATTAGTTAATTGTGTTTATACTACGACTGCCATGCATCTGGCATGCCTCGAGGGAAAGCGGACTGTGCAAACAAACACGGTCGCTGATCGGCGACTATGCTGGGAAGCGTGACAATGGAGGGTCAATCAGCTGAAGATCAATATCTTGAGAATTAATTATCCTGTAGTATACAGACATGTAATTTCGGGAAATTCCAACGTGTTCACTATTTGATAAAAGATCATAACGAGCAGTAGGTTTGCCCAGAAAAAAATAAGCCCTTTCAAAATTTCCTATTCTTTGTATTTAATCAATTCCTCGTGCTTTGTTTTCAAGTATTAACTTTATTATCTTTCTGATAAAATGTACGTAAGTGCCAATCGTCGTCTTAGTTTTAGAGTTACCTCCCGTTTTTATGAAACTTCGCGTGGCGCTATTCTTAGCACGGGCACGTGGAGGAATAAACAATGGAGGAAACTCAGCGAAAATGCAATATGTAGAGAAAAAATAACGTTTAGAGAAAGACAGAATAGAGAAAGCAAAATTACATTAATGCAAATTAATGCCCCCGGTTATACTACGTTACTTTTACCATGTATGCCACCAGTAAGTTTTCAAAGATCATGCAGTTAAAAAAAGCTTAGGCATTAGTAGGATGTCGGCTTTCGTTTGTTTGTGTGTCTGTTAACTTTTTTTTAAAGTACTACCAATTCATCAGTTTTTGTCATATTTAAATAAAACTTTTTATATAACAGGCAACATAATTCTGTATATCAGTTTTGAAAACTGTTGCCATGGTTACTCTGTCAAAACATTATTTTGAAATTCCTTCAAAATGTTCCTACAGTTTTGGACCAATTTTTGTACATTTGTAGAGTAATTAAGATACATAATCCTTTTTATTTTTAATTTTTTAGCTTAAAAAATTATTGGTTATTTCAACTTTTTGTGCTGCAGTGGTTAAGTTTTGTGAATTAACCAATTGATTAATGAAGGTTAGGAAGTCTAACATGCATTCGTGTTTTGGTCGCATTGCACCTTCACGCAGCTTCCTCCATGGTTAAATTTTCAAATGTGGAGAACCCTGAAGTAATATTAAACTTTAAGCATCGAATAATTAATGATCATTAACTGTACGCATTTTACTTTCTCCATGTTCACCTAGATGTTTTTAGTAATGTAACACAACCCGCGATCCCACGTTGCCGAGGACACCAGTGTACCAGCCACCTGCGGTTATAAACCATGTAAACAAAACAAACATCTGTGAAGACAAATCCATTGAGTAGAAACAACGATTAATGAAACATTATGTTGTTTTTTTTTATTATTTATATCGAATCTTTAAGATAACCTAATCTCATCTTTGATTTCATCTTAATTCCAAACACTAGTGTATAAAATCATTAAGAATTTTAATCGCTTTCACCGGCCTGTTCACTGTCGACACAACAATTCGAAAAGATAAACAAAAAACAAAAACAAAAAAAAAAAAGATAAGGAAAAACAGGGGAAAAAAACATGTCTCCATAAATTAAATACACAATTGCAATGATGTGTTTTGATTGATCAGCATACGGTTTTTTATCCTTCGTCCATGCATTTCGACTATACGGAAAAAAAGATCCGATTCGGTAAACTATAACAAACGAGGTTGAAAATTGTCGGACTTTTTATCCAAATTAACTTCAATGAACGAACGTTTTCAGACTTGTGTTCTAAATAAAACCGCGTGGTCATCGGGGTTTGTCAATTTGTTTTAGACCAGGACCTTTGGTAATATTTAAACAAAAAATGCGTTAGTCCTTTGAATGGCAATATATCCGAATGGTAATTAAACAGCCTATCAAATATATCACGGCGTCCATAAAAGGATGAAACTTTGTTTTGTAAATAAAGTGGTTCTTACAAATATGTAACAAATCTTAAACATCTAAATAATTATTCAATTTTTCCAAGAAATACTAATTTGGTTCTAAGAGAGCCACGCAGTTGTATACAAATATTCCAAAATAATCTTTCATGCTTAATGGACTGACAGGTGATCAAATTTCCTCTCATCACGATACGTACCCCTTGAAGAATACAATGTTTTTCTTTAGAGCCGAAAATGTCAATCGGTTGGTTTGTTCAGGTACGTATACATATAGGTGAGGGCTGGTGTTGAATTCCGAGAGAAATCCACAACCTATTTTACATGTAAACCAATAATCATACGCGTGAACCTACCCGACTTTCGTCTAGTTACGTGTTTCGGGGGAAAGCGAATTCCTGCGAAAGTAAATGCCAATCACTTCCATTGAAAGGTACACTTGCTTACCGATACTTAAATTGTCTTAAAAGCGTATAATATCACTGTATTACTTAAAAAATGAATTTGTTATTCGCGAATCGTCAAATGAATGAAAAACAAGGTCTGCAACGATTAATATCCGTGATTAAGCTTTCCTATTTTATAAACTTTTTAAGGTCTTTTATTTTATTTCTAAAACTTAAAAAATGTAACGATTTAATGTGTTCATTGGAGTGGTCAATTGAGCGTCGAAATGTGTACTATTAGTTTCTTTGGGTGGGGGGAGGTACCATTTTCGGTGCATTTGATTTCCGGAATTTTGCATTGCACTTCTAACAATTAATAAATTTCACTTCTAACATTTATTATTTTCATTCCGGATTTTTTTTTTTACTATATTTCCAGCAATTTAATATTAACAAAATAGACGGAATTAAAATTTTAATAGGATATAAATGGTGAATGGCTGAAAATTTATACATTTTATAATGTACATCGTACTTACGGCCGGGATGGAATACAGAGAAAATGATCAGCATTCCACAGGTGAAATGTAAAGGAAAAATGTACTTTAATCTAAATGTGGAGACTACACTCTCTTTATTTGATACATATGTAGGTTCTGTTCTTCATTATGGATATGAAACGTGGGGATTTCATAAAGCCCCACATGTTGAGCAAGTACATATTAACTGTTTGAAGAAAATTATGTTGCTTCGAAAATCCACAAATAACTTTATGGTTTATTTCGAATTTGGTAGATGCCCAATGTATGTTCAAAGAAATTATCTAATTCTGAAATGTTGGTGTAATATGCTCAATACAAATAATTGCATTCTGCAGACATGTTATAAACAATTGTTATGTGAGTATGAAGAACAACAGGAAAATTGTACAAACTGGTTAAGTGCAGTTAGAAAGCGTTTTTAAAACGCTATTTGGTATGAGTGATAAAATCCTTTAAAAAGAATATTGATGATTACCCTAACTCATCTGGAAAATCTGCAGCAAAATTTAAATTCTAATGAATCGATTTTGACTTCTTTATCAAAATCTTCCCGAACTTTTTCGTAGACCTCTGGCTTTTCCCTTAATTCTGAAACACTAACACCCGGAACTCGAGAGTTACCCGCTAGGTGTCGTTTCTGCATAACTTCCGTATAATTTCTACTTTGACATTTCAAAATCTTACATTTTTTACGTTTGACGATGAATACTCGGATTATTGTGGAATGCCTCGGCAATTAAATAGCACGATTAAAGACAAAAGATACCTACCGAAACAAGATATAATAACATATTTTGGTGACATGTAGTAGGTATATGATATTTTAGGCCCGAATATCAAGAGGGGTCCAGTGTTAACAAATGGAAGTGACTTACCTTCTCTATTTCATAATACCGAGGGTATGATTTTTTAATAAAACGCTAATTCTACGTTATTTTTTTTTGGATTTTTCATATGGAATATATTGTAAATGTGTACTAGAAGATTAATTTATGGAAAAAGTCGAATCAAAATATTCTTGGACTCAGGGTGTATATTCGGGGGGGGGGGGGGTCCTCTCCACAAGCACCTGTGCAGCATTCAAGCTTAAAAGACCACTCAATCAATACAAATCAGGAGCAGTGCAAACACGAACCTATTAAAATCAGAGGTAGAATCAAGTGCCATGGATCTGCCATGTTGTAAATTTTGAACTTACCGGTTGGCAGTAAATACAAAATTTACATATCATGTTGTAAATTTTGCATTTACTGCCACCCGGTAAATTCAAGATTTATAGCATGACAGATCCTTTTCATGCTGGCACTTACCCCGACACGAGACCTTATACGGTCTCATCCAAAGGACCGATCTCCACGTTTTACTACTTATCCAAACCGGACATAAAACATTCTCAATGAATTTTTAAATCATTGTGTTGAACCTAACAAATTAATCCGAATAGTTGCGTGGTCTGAAAAAACATGGCTGAACTTATCCATTCAGAAACCCACAGATTGGGATTGCTCTTAACCAGTGTGTGTTATGGCCTTGATGCAAGGTCATTTGCTCGAGTCAAGGTCACTGACAGAGAAACTGTAATTTCGCTACCGCATTTCTACTAGTGAAACATTGCTGGTATCATGCAGAGTGTGACATGGCCTTGACTTAAGTTCAAGGTCACTAAGGATAAGATGTTTTGACTGTATGTTTGGACTAAAAGAACATGTGTCACTGTGAACTTTTCAAGTCGGTAACACACAAACTTGGTTTTATGACGAGAGTGTGTCATGGCCTGACGCAAGGTCATTTAGAATGTTCAAGGTCACGTACATTCCTTTACAGTTTTCCTAGGGAAATATTGTAAGTTGCTTCCCCTTACAAGATTGCTTACATGTATAACTTTAGAATGTGGCATGACCTTGACTCAAGGTCACTTCTTCCTTCCGTAGCTTCAACGGATGACCTATTCGTTGCTTTGCAACGTGCTCGCTCTAGTTTTTCTTCTTTTTCTTAGAGGCCAACTTTGAGACCTCATATCTCGCTCACTTCTCAACGGATTTTGCTCAAATTTGCAGAGTTTATAGACGTTACAAAACTCTATCAGAATGCTGTCAAACAGTTCAATAAGTCACTTCCGCTTTTGAGTTATTTCCCTTTAAATGAAAATTTAGGAAACTTCATTTCCAGACAACGGCTCCGAGACAACAAAAGCTGGAGCAGGATTGAAGTTGTGCACATCGGTTTTTGTTTTTCGATTTCTGTATTCAAAATGGCGCTATATAGGGGTCAAAAATTAGAACGCCTAAAAGAGCGAAAATTTAGTCATATTTTCCTTTGTATCTTCTAAACTAAAAATATTTTGATAAGACATGTAGAATAAAAGTTGTGCAGAATTGTTAGGCCTTTCATTTGACACCACTAAAAAGGGGTGGCCCCTATAATTAGGGATCTGGAGCCCTTTAAAGTTTTTGCTTTATAACTCAAAAACGGTAAATATTTCGAAATGGCTGCCGTTAAAAAAGTTGTTCTTAAACATCTTATTGATCTCACGAAAATGTTATTTTGTTCGAGTCTTGTGTTTTAAATGCGCCAGAAGCTTGACCCATATACAGGTAACTGTTTTCATTCAGCAAGTAAACGAGAGCTCTTCATGCATGTAACTAAAATAAACTTACTATAAACTAGAGCAGAGCTCGTTGCAAAGCAACGAGTAGGTCTTCCGTTGGAGCTATGGACAGGAAGTAGGGACCTTGAGTCAAGGCTATGCCACATTCTAACGTTACAAGCAGTCTTGTAAGGGATATCAACCTGCAATGTTTGCCAGTAGATAGATAGTAAAGGAATGTACAGTGGTGACCTTGAACTTGTCCAAATGACCTTGCATCAAGTCATGACACACTCTGGTTATAAGCAAACCCTGTCTGGTGTTACCGACTTGACAAATTCACAAATTTTCTTTCAGACCATACATCAGCTAAAAGATCTAAT
Organism: Saccostrea echinata; assembly: GCF_033153115.1. Lineage (NCBI taxonomy): Eukaryota > Metazoa > Mollusca > Bivalvia > Ostreida > Ostreidae > Saccostrea > Saccostrea echinata. Next base: position 18,918,936 of record NW_026889771.1, read on the forward strand.
CCATGGTGACCTTGAACTTCAATCAAAGCCACGAACACTCTGCATGATATCAGCAATATCATTTTTTGTGTTTCCGACTAGAAAGTTCACAAATGTTTTTTAGACCATATATTGAATCAAAATATCGTCTAAAGTTGTATTTTACATGTATAAGGTTCAACTCACTGGTTTAAAGGTTCAATGTAAATGTTTTACGTTCAGTAAGGACACTGAAAAATGGCGGCATCTTTAGGTTTCTGTACTGGCCTTAAATCTTTAAATCCTATTGAACAAAGGAGTACAAGGTGCATTACGATACGCAGTCACATCAAGATCCTTAAGGCAGGCCATACCGTCGGCGTTACAACAAGATAAAGAAATATTTTATTCAGTATATAATTTTCTATGCCGATTTCACACGGAAATATAGGAAAAAATAATATTCAAATTAGTTATATTTTTCGATGAACAGAAAAATGTTTTAGAATTTTAATTCCTAGCTCAATACACATCTTGAAAAATGTTTGTGTGTGTTGGGGGGGGGGGGGGGTTAAGGGTAGGTCTCTAACATTTCAGTACATTTTTGCTGGAATTTGCCTATGTATGACTGTACAACAATTTAATTAACAGAAAGCTGAGAGAGGCAAGCAACATCCAAATCAAAACTCACATATTAAAACTACAGCAAAAGACTATTCTCAGAAAAAGTCTAGGGAACCCCTCCACCCCTCCTCCTCGTACTACAGATCTACAGAAAAAAATGCTGACCCCTATCCAGAGTCATGGGGTACATGTTTGAGGAAAGAGTGACAAGAAAGAGGACTAATATCGGTTTATTTTTTAAAATTAGTCTACAAGTCGAGTTTAAATATCTATTCCTCAATATTTTTGTCTTTGAGTTCATCCCTGTGATTGTGTGATTAATGTTACATTTTGTACTGGACTTGAAAAAAGTCGCATCTTTGGGTTTATGTGCTAGCCTTGAAGCCCGCAGTGAAGATTGTGTACTAGTTTAAATACGATACATTCAAATAATAATTTGAAGTAGTATCTAATTCAATCATTAATTTTGTGTTGTGTTTTTTAATGTTGATCTCACCAGGAAGTACGAAATTTGATTTTTTCGAAATAGTATTTTTACCAATGAACTGATTATCTTAACAGTTTAAAGTCCTATCTCAATACTTTCTATTTTCGACATGAAAGAGTTATAGTTCTTATAGTTCTTAGTGCGCTCTTTTGTGAAAAAGTTGGAAAATGTACAAATCCTGCAGGATTTCTGGGACACTCAGCATGTAAACAATATGTTGAATGTTGATGAAAAACAGCCAAGTAAACATGCAAATGAGACACTGCATTGCTCCTGAATTTACATGCATCAGAAATAGAAAGGACAACGATATCAATTTATCTCTATTACAGGAAGTTATTAAGAAGTGTTGACTATCCATCTTCAAATACGGGTGTTGCTAATACACGGAACGGAAAACGAAAAGAACGGAAACTAGAGCAGAGCTCGTTGCAAAGCAACGAGTAGGTCTTCCGTTAGAGCTGCGAACAGGAAGAAGTGACCTTGAGTCAAGGTCATGCCAATTCTAATGTAATAAGCAATCTTGTAAGGGGTATCAACTTGCAATGTCTCACCAGTAGAAAGACAGGAATGTTGTTTCTCCGTTGATGACCTTGAACTCGTTCAAATGACCTTGCATCAAGCCATGACACACTCTGGTTGTAAGCAAACCCCATCTATGTGTTACCGACTCGACAAGTTAACACATGTTCTTTCTGACCATTCATTCAGTCAAAACATTCTTTCCTTAGTGACCCTAAATTTAATCAACATGGCCGTAGGAACCGGGGGGGGGGGCGTGCCCCCCCCCCTGAATAATTTTGCCGATATATAGATTACTAAAGTAGACATAGATACTATAGCTTGTGCCACCTCAATAAAAACGACTGATAACCTTTTTTTTTATTTTATTTTTTGCTTGTCAAGGAATTTTGGGTTGTTGATGACCTTTTTTTTTTGCTTGTCAGGAAATTTATGGTAGTAGTGCCCCCTCAACTGTCAACTGAAAATGTATGGCTGTGCCCCCCCCCCCCCACATAAAAAACTAAATTTGCTTCCTACGGGCCTGATCAATGCAATGATACACTCTGCATGATATCAGTGATACCCTTTTGTGTGTTTTGGACTTGACAAGTTCACAATTTACATTTATTGCATGATAGTGAGGGAGACATGAAGATTTCTTCGCCCATAAAAAATCATATTCCCCGAGGGCAACATGAAGATTTCTTCGTCTATGAAAAATCATACTCCCCGAAGGCAACGCCCGAGGGAAATATGATTTTTCATTTGCGAAGAAATCTTCATGTCTCACTCACTATTATGCAATAAATTGTTTATAATACCGAATTAACCAAAATGCAGGAATTACAAAGGAGATCCAATGGAATAAAGGAAACATGCATTTGATGAGAACGATATGAAACAGATGTAGGTTACAGGTACACCAATAGCCTCGTTTCATTAAAAAAACATTCCTACGTGACAAGTTTGTGTGATCACACCGGTAACATTCAAACACCACCATTACATTTTTACACATTTAAATCGACACAATCAATCAACGATAATATGTTGACGGTGCGACCGTTGGGGCGAGCGCATTGTTCACTTAAGTTTAAGATCCGCCTCTTCAAACCGCACGAGACATTTGGAACGTCTAGACTGTGACGTCTCATGACGTATGTTAGCTGTATTTCCATAAACGAATTTTGAAAAGTGCAAAAATGTTAACAAAGAACGTTTAATCTACTATCTGTATGCAATTCCATTAATTAAGGTGATTTTTTGGGGTGAATTTTTAGTTGTTATTACCGCGCCAACGAAGTTAGCAGCGTCGCTATAAACAATCTAACTCCTCACTCGTTTAATTGTGACGTCACAATCGTGAAACACGACGTTTTGTTGCTGGGCAAACATGATGGACACGTGACCTTCTCAGCCAATCAAATTCTATTTTACTAGTGATTTTTCTCTAGACTTGTAAGCTAGTTTTCACAGAGGTATAATAAACGTTTTTTAGACCATACATCGAAATAAATTATCAGAATTTGTATAGTCGTAATTTATTAGGTTCAACTCACTGCTTTAAAGGTTCATTGTAAATGTTTTATGCCCGATTTGGATACTGAACAACGTGTGCTTTTGAAACACTGATGCCCCCATATGGCATCTTATGGCAAAAGTTAAAGTTTCTCAAATGCAAGTCAAACTCCATGGTCAAGATCAAAAGATAAAAAAAAATGTTATTACCTAAAGAAAGGTCTTGAACAAAGAATATACTGTGAAATATATACTAGTATGAAAGCCACAGCAGCAACAGTTTAAAAGTTATGGCCAGGGTTAATTTCTTTAAAAGGTCAAACTCCAAGGTCAAGGGATTATAATTGTTTGTACTTGAGGGAAGGTCTTAATTGTTACAAGGAATACACATGTGGTATTAAAAAAGCCTTAGCACCAACTATTCAAAAGTTAAAACCAAGGTTAAAGTTTTTCAAAAGTAGGACATACTCAAAGGTCAAGGTAAAATGGTCGAAATTGTTGGTATACAATGACAGGCCTTGTCCCCAGAAAATTACCTTGTAATATAAAAGCCCTAGTACGAGCCATTCAAAAGTTATTGTCAAGGCTAAAGTTGTTTAAAAGTTGGTCAAATTCCAAGGTCAAGGTCAAACATATCTATACCCAAGGAGGAGACTTATCACAAGGGTACAGATGTGAAGTATAAAAGCCCTAGCACCAACTGTTCAAAAGTTTTGGCCAAGGTTATAGTTTGGTAAAATTTTGCGAAAGAGGATCAAACTCCAAGTTCAAGGTCAAGAGGTCAAATATGTTGGTACCTGAAGAAAGTCCTTGTTATTAGGAATACACATTAGAAATATTAAAGCAGTAGTTCCAACCAATCAAATTTTATGGGCATAGTTAAAGTTTTTGCAGACAAAGAGGCTAACACAGGCTAACAGACAAATAGACAGGCGGACAGGACAAAAACTGTATGCCCCCGGATCTTCGATTACAGTAGCATAAAAAAATGTAGGCGTCATTGGCCTTAAATCTGAAAATCCAAAGGATAACAAGGTGCATTACGATACGCTTTCACATCATGTTCTATAACCCAGAGCATATTGTCTGCAAAGATAAATATTTAATTCAGTAGTTAATTAGCTATGCATAATTATCTATGTTGTTTTAAAAAGGAAATATAAAGAAAAATATTTATTTTATATTTTTCGATGTAGAGATATACAGAAAATGTTTTCCAATTTTAAGTCCTATCGCAATACACATTTTCAAAAAAAAAAGTGTGTGTTGGAGGGGGGGGGGGTCATTACATCTTTGCTGGGATTCGCCTATGTATGACCGTAGAGAAACAAAGAGTGGGGAGGGGGCAAGCAGCAACTAAATCAAAATTTACATACTAAAACTACAGCAAAAGACTATTTTCAGAAAGTCTGCCCCCCCCCCCCCCCCCGTACAATCCGTACAACGGACCTGTGAAAAAAATCCTGATCCTACATTCAGAGTCCCAGGGCACCAGGAAAGAGTGGCAAAAAGAGAATATCGGTTTATTTCAGTCTATAAGTCGAATCAAAATATCTTTTCCTCAAGAGTCTTCTTTCTTTGAGTTCATCCCAGTGATCGTGTGATTTATTTCATTTATTTTACGTTCTGTACTGGACTTGGAAAATGAGGACATCTTTAGGTTCCTGAGCTGGCCTTGAAGCCCGCAGAACAGATTTTCTGCTTTATGATAAATTCAAATGATAAATTCAAGTGATATGTAATTCGGTATTAATTTTGTGTTGATTTTTTTAAATGTCGATTTCATCAAGAAATATGAAAAATTAATGTTTTAACTATACATAGTGAGGAATTTTTTGTGTGGAACGATTATTTTGGGGTTTTCACGATTTTTTCATATGATACACATGATGAATAAGTGCAATAAATATAATTTGTGGAAAAAATGTCCAACAAGCCCCGGGATTGAATATGGGGGATGGGGGTGGGTGGGGTGGGGCTGTCTACAAGTACCTGTTGTCAAAAGCCCGTAGAAAGCAATTTCAGTTTTTTTTTCGGGGGGGGGGGTAGAAATTACAGGTACTTGTACTCGATTTTTTCCTATGGTACACATGATGAATAAGTGTAATAAATATAATTTGTGGAAAAAAATGTCCAACAAACATCGGGGTTGAATTGGTGGGGGGGGGGGGGGTCCTGTCCACAAGTACCTGTGGAAATTTCTTGATACATAAACAGAATTTAAAAGCATGTATAAGACATCAATTGAAGGGGAGAGGGCACGGCCGTAATTAAAAGTTATATAGAGACTAGGAAGGAATGAACTGTCATTAAATTTTGGTTAAGAACTATTACCTAAACTCTTCACTTTCACATTTTCAATTACAGATTCTTGTTTTAAAAAAGCTGTACATGTACATTTATATGTATCTATTAGATGCATAAATTATGTTATAAATCATTTTATCTTAAAGGAAAAGTAAAAATCTCAATCAAACTTGTTCCGCATATTATGCTCTCTGATTCATTACTCAACAGATGCTTAATATACATGTCAGAAGGGAAGACTGCAGGTGTGATAAATTCACAGCATGCAGCTCCAGCCTTAATTCCAACTTTGTTCCAAAACATTATTATTCAACGCGAAAAATTAGAATTAGCCGAAAGAATATTTTGAATCACTTCGGAAATGCTGCCGTAGCACCAGACTGAGTTCACAATATCGAGTGATTTTGATTGACAGGTGTAGCGCCGCTTTGCATGGATTTCGTGTAACTATACATGTACTGCAGATTGTGGTTAAAAATAATAAACAATCAGATCTAAAGAAAAGATATCGTATACTGTACATATATTTGTTAAAAACCAGTTCATTCATGAAACGAATTTAGTCGTATTATGTGGGCCCATGTTAGATTTGACAGGTTGATTTACTATAGTAGAAATTCAATGGACCACAGTCATTTAGGGTATTCCGAATCACCCCGCATACTAGTATCGCGACTCTCGGTAATTTACCTTACCGCTGTACCTCGCACGACACATGCACACGTGTGACAACCAAACAGTCATTATCAGCAAGGTCTATACTTATTATTAGTAAGGTTTATACTTATTGCATACAACAAATAAAGAGGTATACATTATGCGTTAACTAAAAGAATTAATATTTTAATTCATTAACTTCCTATCCTTTTCGAAGATGCCCGTGTAGAAACGTTGCATGATATTTCTCATCGATGTCGTGGCGTTGTTGGTGGATGAAACATGGCATATTAGGTATCGATGGAACGGCAATTTTATAAGCTTTTGTGAGTATTATTTGTTTTTGATAACACCTCAAAAATATACTAGTTATGACCGCATTTGTAGCCCCCTACAGTTTCGAACCACGTGTGTACATGCTCGCAGCCAAATAGATTGCACACGCTACATACTTGTTATATGTCAGATTATTATTTTTTTTATAACATTGTTTTTCTTAAATGCAAGGGGTATGAAAGTAATGATTTGACAAAGCAAGAGCTATAATATACGACGGCCGACAGCGGCCGCCACTTTTGATTCTGAATATTGTCATTTTGTACAGCTTTTTTGTCAATTTTCGTTGACTAATTACAACTAAACTGGTAATGCTATATGACCATATACAGTTTTTACACTGACAATTTACACTGGAGAAAATCATTAAAATTCTTTCTTGTGATATGAAATGAAGATACATAAAACAGGTTACTTGAAGGTGATAAGCTTAAGGTTCTAGCAGAACAGCAAGGTCGGGGTGATTACAGATTAGTATTGTCTTCTAGATATGCTTTCTCGACAGATTGTAGTAATTAATTCATAAAATTTCATGTTGGTGTACCTGCTGGTCACATCATAGGTAACCAGGATGAAATTTTCCAGGTCTATCAGAAATTTGATTTTGTTCATAATCGGACGTGTCTTTGATGTATGAATTTTGTTTTTTTAAACAATGCGCACGAGGAAATGATCACATTATTTATATGTACCTATATTTTCATTCCCGTACTACATTGAAAAATAATTGGCCGACCAGGTGGAAGTCTTGAGAGGTTGCGTTGGCCTTTAAAAGTGTTTCAAGCATTTAGTTATTAATTTTATGTATTTAGAGAGCAAATACAGACTCCCACATTTAAGGTTGTCATTTTATTCTTGCTTAAAAATGGGTATACTTCCGTATCTAAAGTTTTGTTTTTGATACATTCCATAAACTCTTGATTGGATGCTCACATGTAGAGCTACTAAATCCTGTTTTTCTACCTCTACATAATAGGTTGAATCGAGTTGTCTCATACACTTTCAGGATCGAGATATATCCATTATATTCATGTATATCCATTACAACAAACGTATTACTTTTATTCGCCTTTTTAATTACAATCCCAAGAATATCTTTTTAATGATACAAGGTGACAGAATGACGATTTACGTCTAATCTAGGATTAACTGGGTTACGATATCTCAGACTAATTGAGGGTGAAAATCATTAAAATGCTCCTTATCTCTTTCAAGCCACCTGTTTTATGTATCTTAATTTCACATCACACGAAAGAATTTTAATATTTTTCGCTGGTGTAAATTGTCAGTGTAAAAAGTGTACATGTACATATAGCATTACCAGTTTAGTTGTAATATGTCAACGAAAATTGACAAAAACGCTGTACAAAATGACAATATTCTTAATCAGAAAGAGGCGGCCGTTGTCGGCCATCGTAATAATAAGACTATCCCGGGTCCCGGTATACACTTGATCAGTGTTAATCACTGTTGATATGTACGAGTACGCGTATGCAGTGATATACGTCATTCTTGATAATCATGATATCTAAACATGAGTTGGTTTAATTCCTTTTCACAATTTTTTTATCATCATTATATCATTATTTGGTAGCCTACTCGTAGAATTATGACAGTTCAATGTTAATTATTTGCATTAAAAAATCACATGGGTAAAAAAAAATTACATAATTATCATGATAATATTTACAGGACAACAATTTACAATCAGGTAATTTCTGAAAGTATTATTCTGTTTATTTGCAGTAAAAAAATTGAAAAATAATAAGGCCGCAGGCTACGATCAATTGTTAAACGAACATATTTCATCAACAGTATCTATTTTTTTGCCTGTATACAAAAAAATGTTTAATTTGATTTTTGATAGTGGAGTCATTCCAGACGAATGGCTCACAGGTATTGTCAAACCGATTTTCAAAAATAAAGGCGACCCAACAAATCCAGAAAATTATCGTCCAATAACACTTTTAAGTTGTCTTGGTAAGCTTTTTACCTCCATTTTATGTAAACGTTTGGAATGCTATGTAGAGAATTTAAACCTTATAAGTGAAAGTCAAACTGGCTTCAGGAAAGGATATTCGACCTTAGATAATATACTGACTTTACATTTTCTTACAAATATGGTTATGTCTTTCAAAAAGAAACTTTTCTGTGCTTTTGTTGACTTTAAACAGGCATTCGACACGGTGTGGAGAAATGGGCGTTGGTACAAATTGTTAAATAATGGCATTAGTGGTAAATGTTTTACATTTATAAAAAATATGTATAATGGAGTTAAGTCCCTTGTGACTATGAATGGTTTTTCATCTGAGTTTTACAACTGTAACATTGGTGTACGCCAAGGAGAAAATTTATCGCCTCTCTTGTTTTCTATGTATATTAATGATTTAGAAGAATTTCTCATTAGTAAAAATGTGCATGGGCTATCCTTTAATGCAAGCAGTTCAAATACTGTAGAAAACCAATTTTGGCTGTATTTTAAATTATTTATTTTGTTCTATGCTGACGATACAGTTATGATGTCTGAGTCTGCTGAGGGTTTGCAACACGCTCTTAATGAGTTTCATTCGTATTGTTTACAATGGAAACTGAATGTCAATGTAGACAAAACAAAAATTATGATTTTTTCGAAAGGTCCATCTGTAAAAAATGTATTCTACTACAATAATTCTGTTATTGAAATTGTGAATGAATTTAAATACCTAGGTATACTATTTTCCCGATCCGGTTCATTTTGTAAGGCTAAAAAACATTTATGTGAGCAAGCTCAAAAAGCCATGTATGGTGCTATACGAAAAATTAGACAATTTAATTTACCAGTAGATTGCCAGCTTGATTTGTTCGATAAAGTTGTCACACCAGTACTTTTGTATGGATGCGAGATATGGGGTTTTGAGAACATTGAAATAATTGAACGCGTCCATCTCAAGTTTTTGAAATATATTTTTAATCTGAAAAGTAGTACTCCTAGTTATATGGTTTATGGCGAAACGGGTCGATTCCCTTTGTATATAACGGTGTATATAAGAATGATATCACATTGGGCAAAATTACTGGTAAGCCCTGAAAATAAGATTGTTTATGTTACATATAAGAATTTATTTGAACAGTTTTGTTCAGGAAGTCATAAGAACCCTTGGATTTTATGTATTAAGAATATACTTGATACTTGTGGCTTCTCAAATATATGGAATGAACAGGCCTTTTTAAATATAAAATGGCTAAAAATTATAGTTGAACAACGTCTTAAAGATCAGTACATACAGAAATGGCAAAGTGATATGCGCGATTCGTCTAAAGGTCATATGTATAGTATCTTCAAAACAGAATTTGGATTTGAAAAATATTTAGACTTTCTACCTAAAAAATTTAGAACAATTTTAATTAAATTAAGAACAGCAAATCATCATCTCCCAGTTGAGACTGGGAGATGGTTTGGAATTCCCAAAAATGATAGACTCTGTAATATCTGTAATAATGGACAAATAGCTGATGAGTATCACTATATTTTAGAATGTCAATTTTTCTCAGAATGCAGAAAAAAGTATCTACCGGGTAAATATTGTAATAGGCCAAATTTCTACAAATTCTCAGAATTGTTGTCAACTGCTGACTCCAAGGTATTAATCAAACTATGCAGCTACATAGATAGGGTATATGAACAAGTCTGTCCTCCATAATTATTATTATTATTATTATTTTTTTTTTTTTGGTTACTTTATAATTTGAATGTATTTCCGCCATTTCACGTGTATCTTGTATATTGTTTGTGTATATATTGTACATAGAACCTCATGTACCATTAATTGGTTTGAGTGAATAAATTGAACTTGAACTTGAACTTGTTGGTATTTGCTTTTCTGTTTGATCCGCCTCTGAGAACGCTGTTTTATAGTGTGTCTACAGAAGGGGGGGGGGGGTTAATAACTTAATAAAAAAAAACAAGAACATTCAACAAGAAAATAATTCTTTTTATTTTTTGATACTTTGGGTAAACAATACCAACTAATTCATTAATTATAATGTTATCATCTGACTGTTTTTAGCCATTTACCTGGTGATTCGAAATACCCGGAAGTGACCTGAAATACACTAAAAAGGTGATGTAAATATAACCCCTGTCAAGGCCGCTGTATCGTAGATAGACTCGCCTTGTAATGTAGATTTGATTTTTCATTGAATTGGCTTTCCTTTAATACCAACCAACCATTTATAAACTTGTTAATAAAATCGTTTACAGTCAAAATGTAAAAAGTGATTCGGAATACCCTAAATGTACCCGTTATAAAAACAACTCATTATCAACTCAGTGGACCGATAATTTACTTCAAAATAAGCTATAGATCAATAAAATTGATTTCAGATTAACCGATATTTTGTTGCAAAGATAATGTAAAACAGAGACCGGGGATTTTGTATTTCTCTGTATTTTAAACACTCGATATGCGTACATTTGGGGCGCTCTTGCATATACATGTACACTTGTACATTCGAATTCATGATCATGCTTATAAAAAGAGCATGTTCTGTACTTGCTGCATGCATGTATGTATGTATCCGTAAAACTTTTCGATTTTCCCGAGAATTCATCCTCACAATGTCAATTAAGGTTCCGAAATCACAATACCTTGACATTGTGAGGATGCCGAGAATTGAAAAAGTCACCTCCACTTACAATTATCATGCATGTGTACATGCAGTTTAAACATGAGACAGAAAAATAAATTGTTGCAAACTTAATGGTTAAGTCGGCAATTAAAATGCATAAAACTTGAAATGAATAAATGCACGGGCGGTAAGGATTGATAAAAATAAGCGTGAGATAGAGTAAATAAAATAATATGTAAGATTCGAAATGATTTCAAACCCAATTTGTCCATTAATCGCTATGAGTACACAATGTATTTTAACACCGATATGACCCCGGCTCTCTGCGGCCACGTGTGAACGAAGACTGGGTTACAAAGCGACAGAGCGGAATGTAAACTGTGCTGTAAGAAGGCTTGAATCATTGTATGTTTAAAAGTATTATTTGATGTATATAGCTTATTTAATATTTAATGAAAAATTAAATGAAGAAACAAGAGACTGATAGTAAAAATTATACTTTACACAAGTATTAATACTTAATACTTCCATCACTAATTGCAATTATTTGCCTTAGCACCTTTTCAATTACAATTACACGGGACAGAGAAATAAATTCTTTGTTTGTTGTTGTTTTTTTTAAATCGTATTGTTGTGTCGACAGTGAACAGGCCGGTAAAAGCGATTAAAATTCGAAATGATTTTATGCACCTGATTTTCATGGCACCTGATCCCACCTCTGATGTTTGGAGGTCCGTGTTTGCTCTGCTCCTATTTTGTTTTGTATAATGGACTTTTGAGCTTGAATACTGTTCGTTATCTCCATATATTTCATGCACTAGTGTTTGTTATTAAGATTAAATCAAAGATGAGATTAAGTCATCTTAAAGATTCAATATAAATAAAAAAAACATAATATTTCATTAGTCGTTGTTACTACACGATGGATTTAAAACGTGATCACAGTCTTCACAGATATTTGTTTTGTTTACATGGTTTATGACCGCAGGTGGCTGGTCGATGGTGACCTCGGCAACGTGGGATCGCGGGTTGTGTTACATTACTAAAAACATCTAGGTGAACATGGAGAACGTAAAATGCGTACAGTTAATGATCATTAATTATTCAATGCTTAAAGTTTAATTAAGGTTTTCCGTTTCCAACGGAAGACCTTCTACTGATTCTGATGGTTAAGATTATTCTTATTATTCTTTTTTTTTTTTTCCTAGACGCCAACATTGAAGCTTCATATCTTCCTCATTTCTGAACGGATTTTGTTCAAATTTTCAGAGCTTTTAGACTTTGCAAAACACTATCAGAATACTGTAATACAATTCGGAAATTACCTTCTGTTCACGAGTTATTCCCCTTTGATTGAAATTTTTATGCCTCTGGTTTCCAGACAAAGGCTCTGAGACTGTAATAATTGGAGCACAAAACCCTTTGAAATTGAAAAGAAGAAGCATTGAAGTTGTGCACATCGGTTTTTGTTTTTTGATTTTTGCATTAAAAATGGCGCTAGAGAGGGGTCAAAAGTTAGAACGCGGAAAAGAGCAAAAATTTTGACATATTTTCCTTTATATCTTTAAAACTAAAAATATTTTGTTAAAACATGTAGAATAAAAGTTGTGCATAATAGCAAGAGCTTTCATTTGATATCATTTAAAAGGGGCTGGCCCCTAAAATTAGGGATCTAGAGCCCTTGAAATTTTTCGCTTTATAACTCAAAAACGGTAAATATTTCGATATGGCTTTCGGAATTAAAGTTGTTCTTTAACACCTTATTGATCTCATACAAATGTTGTTTTGTTCGAGTATTGCGTAATATGTCGTAATATGTAGGTAAAAAGCAGGTCCCGTAAACAGGTAAGCGTTTTCATTCGGCAAGTAAATCGGAACTCTTCATGTGTATAACTTTAACAAACTTGCAATAAATTATATACCCTACTGTATTTAATGCTAATTTTCTTCTAAATAAGGTTTTAAACGTGTTCTGTGGTTCACTCATAAATTTATTCTTTACAACTTTCTTTTTTTTTTTAATTTAGATTTAAAGGGAACACGTCTTCAAATAAAGGAAGGCATTAAATGTATCTATATAACTATATAAGTAATATTAAACTTTAAGCATCGAATAATTAATGATCATTAACAGTACGCATTTCTCCATGTTCACCTAAATGTTTTTAGTTATGTAACACAACCCGCGATCCCACGTTGCCGAGGTCACCATCGACCAGCCACCTGCGGTCATAAACCATGTAAACAAAACAAATATCTGTGAAGACTGTGATCACGTTTTAAATCCATCGTGTAGAAACAACAACTAATGAAACATTGTGTTTTTTAAATTTATATTGAATCTTTAAGATAACTTAATCTCATCTTTGATTTAATCTTAATTCCAAACACTAGTGCATAAAATCATTTCGAATTTTAATCGCTTTTACCGGCCTGTTCACTGTCGACACAGCAATACGATTTAAAAAAAAAAAAAACAAAAAAAAAAAACAATTTATTTCTCTGTCCCGTGTAATTGCATCTTTGAATTAGTCTTAATTTCAAACACTAGTGCATAAAATCATTTCGAATTTTAATCGCTTTTACCGGCCTGTTCACTGTCGACACAGAAATACGATTTAAAAAAACAAACAAACAATTTATTTCTCTGACCCGTGTAATTGTATTCTATTTCAATTGTAATTGAAAAGGTGCTAAGGCAAATAATTGCAATTAGTGATGGAAGTATTAAGTATTAATACTTGTGTAAAGTATAATTTTTACTATCAGTCTCTTAATTGTTTCTTCATTTAATTTTTCATTAAATATTAAACTACATGTATATACATCAAATAATACTTTTAAACATACAATAATCACGCCTTCTTACAGCACAGTTTACATTCTGCTCTGTCGCTTTGTAACCCAGTCTTCGTGCACACGTGGCCGCAGAGAGCCGGGGTCATATCGGTGTTAAAATACATTGTGTACTCATAGCGATTAATGGAAAATTGGATTTGAAATCATTTCGAATCTTACATATTATTTTATTTTACTCTATCTCACGCTTATTTTTATCAATCCTTACCGCCCGTGCATTTATTCATTTCAAGTTTTACGCATTTTAATTGCCGACTTAACCATTAAGTTGGCAACAATTTATTTTTCTGTCTCGTGTTTTAAACTGCATGTACACATGCATGATAATTGTAAGTGGAGGTGACTTTTTCAATTCTCGGCATCCTCACATGTGATTTCGGAACCTTAATTGACATTGTGAGGATGAATTCTCGGGAAAATCGAAAAGTTTTACGGATACATACATACATACATACATGCATGCAAGTACAGAACATGCTCTTTTTATAAGCACGATCATGAATTCGAATGTACAAGTGTACATGTATATGCAAGAGCGCCCCAAATGTACGCATATCGAGTGTTTAAAATACAGAGAAATACAAAATCCCCGGTCTCTGTTTTACATTATCTTTGCAACAAAATATCGGTTAATCTGAAATCAATTTTATTGATCTATAGCTTATTTTGAAGTAAATTATCGGTCCACTGAGTTGATAATGAGTTGTTTTTATAACGAGTACATTTAGAGTATTCCGAATCACTTTTTACATTTTGACGGTAAACGATTTTATTAACAAGTTTATAAATGGTTGGTTGGTATTAAAGGAAAGCCAATTCAATGAAAAATCGAATCTACATTACACGGCGAGTCTATCTACGATACAGCGGCCTTGACAGGGGTTATATTTACATCACCTTTTTAGCTCACCTGAGCTGAAAGCTCAAGTGAGCTTTTCTGATCACATTTTGTCCGGCGTCCGTCTGTCTGTCCGTCTGTCTGTCTGTCCGTCTGTCTGTCTGTCTGTAAACTTTTCACATTTTCGACTTCTTCTCAAGAACCACTGGGCCAATTTCAACCAAACTTGCCACAAAGTATCCTTGGGTAAAGTGGATTTAAGTTTGTTCAAATGAAGGGCCACGCCCTCTTTCAAGGGGAGATAATTAGGAATTAGTGAAAAAATAATGGCAACATTTAAAAATCTTCTTCTCAAGAACCATAGGGCCAGGAAAGAGTAGTGTACATTCAAGTTTGTTCAAATCATGACCCCCGGGGGTAGGGCGGGGCCACAATGGAGGATCAAAGTTTTACATAGAAATATATAGGGAAAATCTTCTTTTCAAGAACAGCAAAGTCATGATGAGTAATATTTATATGGAAGCATCTTCGGGTAGTGTAGATTCAAGTTTGTTAAAATCATGACCCCAGGAGGTAGGGCAGGGCCACAATGGAGGATCAAAGTTTTACATAGAAATATATAGGGAAAATCTTTAAAAATCTTCTTCTCAAGAACAGCAAAGTCATGATGAGTAATATTTATATGGAAGCATCCTCAGGTAGTGTAGATTCAATTTTGTTAAAATCATGACCCCAGGGGGTAGGGCGGGGCCACAATGGAGGATCAAAGTTTTACATAGAAATAATATATAGGAAAAATCTTTAAAAATCTTCTTCTCAAGAACAGCAAAGCCATGATGAGTCATATTTATATGGAAGCGTCCTCAGGTAGTGTAGATTCAAGTTTGTTCAAATCATGACCACTGGGGGTAGGGCAGGGCTGCAATGGACTATCAAAGTTGTACATAGAAATATATAGGAAAAATCTTCTTCTCAGGAACAGCAAAGCCCAGATTGTTCATATTTATATGGAAACATCCACAGGTAGTGTAGATTCAAATTTATTCAAATCATGACCCCCGGGGGTAGGGCGGGGCCACAATGGAGGATCAAAGTTTTACATAGAAATGTATAGGAAAAATTTAAAAATCTTCTACTCAGAAACAGCAAAGCCCTGATTGATCATATTTATATGGAAGCATCCTCAGGTAGTGTAGATTCTATTTTGTTCAAATCATGACCCCCGTGGGTAGGATGGGGCCACAATGGAGGATCAAAGTCTTAAGTAGAAATATATAGGGAAATATCTTCTGATGAAGAACTGCAAACCATGATTAGTCATTTTGATATGGAAGCATCCTCAGGTAGTGTAGATTCAATTTTGTTCAAATGATGACCCCCAGGGGTTGGATGGGGCCCATTGGGGGATCGAAAGTTTTACATAAGAACATATAGAGAAAATATTTCTTCTCAAGTACAGGAAAGCTATGTTTAGTCACATTGATATGGAAGCATCCTCAGGTAGTGTAGATTCAAGTTCAAATGATGACCCCTGGGATAGGGAGGAGCCACAATGGAGGATCAAATTTTTACAAAGGAATATATGGGGAAAAATTTTTAAAATCTTCTCAAGTACAATAAAGCCATTTGTTATATTGACATGGAAGCATCATCAGGTAGTTTAAAATTCAAGCCCCCCCCCACCCCCAGGTAATCTCTTCAATACTGAACTGATTTGTGCTTTTGCCTAGCCAATGTGCTCAGGTGAGCGATGTGGCCCATGGGCCTCTTGTTAGTGTATTGCAGGTCACTTCCGGGTATTTCGAATCACCAGGTAAATGGCTAAAAACAGTCAGATAACAACATTATAATTAATGAATTAGTTGGTATTGTTTACCAAAAGTATCAAAAAATAAAAAGAATTATTTTCTTGTTGAATGTTGTTGTTTTTTTTTTATTAAGTTATTAAAGCCCCCCCCCCCCCCTTCTGTAGACAACACTATAAAACAGCGTTCTCAGAGGCGGATCATGCAGAAAAGCAAATACCAACAGAATATTTACTTTCTGAAATTACCTGATTGTAAATTGTTGTCCTGTAAATATAAACATGATAATTATGTAATTTTTTTTTTTACCTATGTGATTTTTTTAATGCAAATAATTAACATTGAACTGTCATAATTCTACGAGTAGGCTACCAAATAATGATATAATGATGATAAAAAAAATTGTGAAAAGGAATTAAACCAACTCATGTTTAGATTTCATGATTATCAAGAATGACGTATATCACTGCATACGTGTACTCGTACATATCAACATTGATCAACACTGATCAAGTGTATACCGGGACCCGGGATAGTCTTATTATAGCTCTTGCTTTGTCAAATCATTACTTTCATACCCCTTGCATTTAAGAAAAACAATGTTATAAAAAAAAATAATAATCTGACATATAACAAGTATACATGTAGCGTGTGCAATTTATTTGGCTAGGGGCATGTACACACGTGGTTCGAAACTATAGGGGGCTACAAATGCGGCCATAACTAGTATATTTTTGAGGTGTTATAAAAAAACAAATAATACTCACAAAAGCTTATAAAATTGCCGTTCTATCGATACCTTATATGCCATGTTTCATCCACCAACAACGCCACGACATCGATGAGAAATACCATGCAACGTTTCTACACGGGCATTTTCTTCGAAAAGGGTAGGAAGTTAATGAATTAAAATAATTAATTCTTTTAGTTAACGCATTATGTTTACCTCTTTTTTTGTTGTATGCAATAAGTATAGACCTTACTAATAATGACTGTTTGGTTGTCACACCTGTGCATGTGTCGTGCGAGGTACAGCGGTAAGGTAAATTACCGAGAGTCGCGATATGCGGGGTGATTCGGAATACCCTAAATGATCTAACATGGGCCCACATAATACGACTAAATTCGTTTTATGAATGAACTGGTTCTTAACAAATATATGTACAGTATACAATATCTTTTCTTTAGATCTGTTTGTTTATTATTTTCAACCACAATCTGCACTTATACGAAATCCATGCACAACGGCGCTACACCTGTCAATCAAAATCACTCGATATTGTGAACTCAGTCTGGTGTTACGGCAGCATTTCCGAAGTGATTCAAAATATTCTATCGGCTAATTCTAATTTTTCGCGTTGAATAATAATATTTTGGAACAAAGTTGGAATTAAGGCTGGAGCTGCATGCTGTGAATTTATCACACCTGCAGTCTATGTATATGAAGCATCTGTTGAGTAATGAATCAGAGAGCATAATATGCGGAACAAGTTTGATTGAGATTTTTACTTTTCCTTTAAGATAAAATGATTAATAACATAATTTATGCATCTAATAGATACATATCAATGTACATGTGTAGCTTTTTAAAAACAAGAATCTGTAATTGAAAATGTGAACGTGAAGAGTTTAGGTAATAGTTCTTAACCAAAATTTAATGACAGTTCATTCCTTCCTAGTCTCTATATAACTTTTAATTACGGCCGTGCCCTCTCCCCTTCAATTGATGTCTTATACATGCTTTTAAATTCTGTTTATGTATCAAGAAATTTCCACAGGTACTTGTGGACAGGATCCCCCCCCCCCCCCCCAATTCAACCCCGATGTTTGTTGGACATTTTTTTCCACAAATTATATTTATTTCACTTATTCATCATGTGTACCATAGGAAAAAATCGAGTACAAGTACCTGTGGAAATTTCTATTTGCCCCCCTCCCTCCAAAAAAACTGAAATTGCTTTCTACGGGCTTGACAAAAGGTACTTGTGGACAGACACCCCCCCCCCCCCCCCGATATTCAACCCCGGGGCTTGTTGGACATTTTTTCCACAAATTATATTTATTGCACTTATTCATCATGTGTACCATATGAAAAAATCGTGAAAACCCCATTTGATAATCGTTCCACACAAAAAATGCCTCACTGTGTATAGTTAAAACATTAATTTTTCATATTTCTTGATGAAATTAACATTAAAAAAAGCAACACAATATTAATACCGGATTAGATATCACTTGAATTTATCATAAAGCAGAAAATCTGTTCTGCAGGCTTCAAGGCCAGCTCAGGAACCTAAAGATGTCCTCATTTTCCAAGTCCAGTACAGAACGTAAAATAAATGAAATAAATCACACGATCACTGGGATGAACTCAAAGAAAGAAGACTCTTGAGGAAAAGATATTTTGATTCGACTTATAGACTGAAATAAACCGATATTCTCTTTTTGCCACTCTTTCCTGGTGCCCTGGGACTCTGAATGTAGGTTTTTTCACAGGTCCGTTGTACGGATTGTACCGGGGGGGGGGGGGGGGCAGACCTTCTGCAAATAGTCTTTTGCTGTAGTTTTAATATGTAAATTTTGATTTAGTTGCTGCTTGCACCCTCCCCACTCTTTGTTTCTCTACGGTCATACATAGGCGAATCCCAGCAAAAATGTAATGACCCCCCCCCCCCCCCTCCAACACACACTTTCTTTTAAATATCTCTACATCGAAAAATATAAAACAAATATTTTTTTTTATATTTTCTTTTTAAAACAACATAGATAATTATGCATAGCTAATTAAATACTGAATTAAATATTTATCTTTGCAGACAATATGCTCTGGGTTATAGAACATGATGTGAAAGCGTATCGTAATGCACCTTGTAATCCTTTGGATTTTCAGATTTAAGGCCAATGCGAAAACCCAAAGACGCCGACATTTTTTTTATGCTACTGCAATCGAAGATCCGGGGGGCAAACAGTTTTTGTCCTGTCCACCTGTCTATTTGTCTGTTAGACTGTGTTAGCCTCTTTGTCCGCAAAAATCTATGCCCATAAAATTTGATTGGTTGGAACTACTGCTTTCATATTTCTTATGTGTATTCCTAGTAACAAGGACTTCCTTCAGGTACCAACATATTTGACCTTTTGACCTTGAACTTGGAGTTTGATCCTCTTTCGCAAAATTTTACCAAACTATAACCTTGGCCAAAACTTTTGAACAGTTGGTGCTATGGCTTTTATACTTCACATTTGTATCCCTTGTGATAAGTCTCCTCCTTGGGTATAAATATGTTTGACCATTTGACCTTGATCTTGGAGTTTGACCAATTTTTAAACAACTTTAGCCTTGACAATAACTTTTGAATGACTAGTACTAGGGCTTTTATATTACATAGGTAATTTTCTTGTGACAAGGCCTGTCATTGTATACCTTTAATTTTGACCATTTTACCTTGACCTTTGAGTATGTCCTACTTTTGAAAAACTTTAACCTTGGTTTTAACTTTTGAACAGTTGGTGCTAAGGCTTTTTTAAAACCATATGTGTATTCCTTGTAACAATTAAGACCTTCCCTCAAGTACAAACAATTATGATCCCTTGACCTTGGAGTTTGACCTTTTAAAGAAATTAACCTTGGCAATAACTTTTAAACTGTTGCTGCTATACTAGTATATATTTCACAGTATATTCTTTGTTCAAGACCTTTATTTGGGTAATAACATTTTTTTCTATCTTTTGATCTTGACCATGGAGTTTGACTTGCATTTGAGAAACTTTAACTTTTGCCATAAGATGCCATATGGGGGCATCAGTGTTTCAAAAATCACACGTTGTTCAGTATCCAAATCGGGCATAAAACATTTACAATGATCCTTTAAAGCAGTGAGTTGAACCTAATAAATTACGACTATAGAAATTATGATAATTTATTTCGACGTATGGTCTAAAAAAACGTTTATTATACCTCTGTGAAAACTAGCTTACGAGTGAAAAATCACTAGTAAAATAGAATTTGATTGGCCGAGAAAGTCACGTGTCCATCATGTTTGCCCTGCAACAAAACGTCGTGTTTCACGATTGTGACGTCACAATTAAACGAGTGAGGAGTTAGATTGTTTATGGCGACGCTGCTAACTTCGTTCGCGCGGTAACAACAACTAAAAATTCACCCCAAAAATCACCTTAATTAATGGAATTGCATACAGATAGTAGATTAAACGTTCTTTGTTAAAATGTTTGCACTTTTCAAAATTCGTTTATGGAAGTACAGCTAACATACGTCATGAGACGTCACAGTCTAGACGTTCCAAATGTCTCGTGCTGTTTGAAGAGGCGGATCTTAAAATTAAGTGAACAATGCACTCGCCCAACGGTCCCACCGTCAACATATTATCGTTGATTGATTGTGTCGATTTAAATGTGTAAAAATGTAATGGTGTTTGAATGTTACTGGTGTGATCACACAAACTTGTCACGTAGGAATTTTTTTTAATGAAACGAGGCTATTGGTGTACCTGTAACTTACATCTCTTTCATATCGTTCTCATCAAATGCATGTTTGCTTTATTCATTGGATCTCCTTTGTAATTCCTGCATTTTGGTTAATTCGGTATTATAAACAATTTATTGCATAATAGAGACATAAAGATTTCTTCGCAAATGAAAAATCATATTTCCCTCGGGCGTTGCCTTCGGGGAGTATGATTTTTCATGGGCGAAGAAATCTTCATGTTGCCCTCGCGGAATATGATTTTTTATGGGCGAAGAAATCTTCATGTCTCCCTCACTATCATGCAATAAATGCAAACTGTGAACTTGTCAAGTCCGAAACACACAAAAGGGTATCGCTGATATCATACAGAGTGTATCATTGCCTTGATCAGGCCCATAGGAAGCAAATTCAGTTTTTTTTTGGGGGGGGGGGCACAGCCATACATTTTCAGTTGACAGTTGAAGGGGCACTACTACCATAAATTTCCTGACAAGCAAAAAAAAAAAAAAGGTCACCAACTACCAAAAATTCCTTGACAAGCAAAAAAAAAAAAAAAAAGAAGGTTATCAGACGTTTTTTTTTGAGGTGGCACAAGCTATAGTATCTATGTCTACTATTGTAATCTATATATCGGCAAAATTATTGGGGGACACGCCCCCCTCGGTTCCTACGACCATGTTGATTAAATTTAGGGTCACTAAGGAAAGAATGTTTTGACTGGATGAATGGTCTGAAAGAACATGTGTTAACTTGTCGAGTCGGTTACACATAGATGGGGTTTTCTTATAACCAGAGTGTGTCATGGTTTGATGCAAGGTCATTTGAACGAGTTCAAGGTCATCAACGGAGAAACAACATTCCTTAACTGTCTTTCTACTGGTGAGACATTGCAAGTTGATACCCCTTACAAGATTGCTTATAACCTTAGAATGTGGCATGACCTTGACTCAAGGTCACTTCTTCCTGTTCGCAGCTCCAACGGAAGACCTACTCGTTGCTTTGCAACGAGTTCTGCTCTAGTATTACTTATATAGTTATATAGATACATTTAATTCCTTCCTTTATTTGAAGACGTTGTTCCCTTTAAAACTAAATTAAAAAAGAAAAGAAAGTTGTAAAAAATAATTTATGAGTGAACCACAGAACACGTTTAAAACCTTATTTAGAAGAAAATTAACATTAAATACAGTAGGGTATATTATTTATAGCAAGTTTGTCTAAGTCATACACATGAAGAGTTCTGATTTACTTGCCGAATGAAAACGCTTACCTGTTTACGGTACCTGCTTTTTACCTACATATTACGACATATTACGCAATACTCAAACAAAGCAACATTTTTATGAGATCAATAAAGTGTTAAAGAGCAACTTTAATTCCGAAAGCCATATCGAAATATTTACCGTTTTTGAGTTATAAAGCGAAAACTTACAAGGGCTCTAGATCCCTAATTTTAGGGGCCAGCCCCTTTTAAATGATATCAAATGAAAGCTCTTGGAATTATGCACAACCTTTATTCTACATGTTTTAACAAAATATTTTTAGTTCTAAAGATATAAAGGAAAATATGCCAAAATGTTTGCTCTTTTCCGCGTTCTGACCTTTGACCCCTCTCCAGCGCCATTTTTAATGCAAAAATCAAGAAAGAAAAACCGATGTGCACAACTTCAGTGCTTCTTCTTTTTAATTTCAAAGGGTTTGTGCTCCAATTATTACAGTCTCAGAGCCTTTTTCTGGAAATCAAAGGCATTCAAATTTTATTGTACTGAAGACAAAACTTCTTGAATGACCCTCGTAACTCTGTTTAATACGCCCCAGTTTTAATTCGCCCACTGACGACGAAGCCGGTGAAAGGGGCAAAACTATAAGGGAGCAAAAATTTCTCTGTTTATACATTATGACTTAGACAGTGTCAAAGGGGAATAACTCGTGAACAGAAAGTAATTTCCGAATTGTATTACGGTATTCTGATAGTGTTTTGTAAAGTCTAAAAGCTCTGAAAATTTGAACAAAATCTGTTCAGGAATGAGGAAGATATGAAGCTTCAAAGTTGGCATCTAGGAAAAAAAAGAATAATAAGATCTAGAGCCGAGCTCGTTGCAAAGCAACGAGTAGGTCTTCCGTTGGAGCTGCAGGCAGGAAGAAGTGACCTTGAGTCAAGGTCATGCCATATCATAAGGTTATAAGCAATCTTGTAAGGGGTATCAACTAACAATGTTTCACTCTGTAGTAAAAAGACGATAAAGGAATGTATGTGACCTTGAACTTGTCTAAATGACCTTGCGAAACCCATGACACACTCTGGTTATCAGCAAACCCCATCTGTGTATTACTGACTTCCCAAATTCACACATGTTCATACAGTCCATACATCCAGTCAAAATATCTTATCCTTAGTGACCTTGAACTTGAGTTTAGGCCATGGCACACTGTGCATGATACCAACAATGTTTCACTAGAAAAAGACGGAAACGAATTTATAGTTTCTCAACCAAACTCATTCAAATGACCTTTCATCAAGACCATAACACACACTGGTTAAGAAAAATCCCAATCTGTGAGTTATTGACTGGATAAGTTCAGTCATGTTCTTTCAGACCATAGATCGAGTCAAATAATTTATCAGGTTCCACACAATGATTTAAGGATTCATTGTGAATGTTTTTGTCTAGTTTGGATATTGTACAAGACGTGTGTGTGAAACACTGATGCCTCGGTATTGCAGCGTATGGCAAAGGTTTCAGTTTCTCAAGTCCGTATCCAACTCCAAGGTCAAAGTCAAGAGATAAAAAATGATGTTACCCAAAGAAAAATCTCGTCTCAGGGAATATAACTGTGAAATATGAAACCGCTAAGACTAACTATTGAAAAGTATGGCAAAGGTTAAATTTTTTTTATACTCAAGTCAAATGTTAAGGTCAAGGATAGATTAATGGTGTCCAAAGGAATGCCTTGTCACAAGAAATAGACATTGAAATATGAAAGCTCTAGCATTAATTATTTAAACGTTATGGCAAAGGTCATTGTTTTTTTTTCAAAAGTAGGTCAGACCCCAAGGTCAAGGACAAAAGTCAAAACTGTCGGTACTCAAGGGAGGGTCTTGTCACAAGAAACACACGTTAAAATACGAAAACCCTAACGCCAACCGTTGAAAAGTTATGAATGAGATTAAAATGTTTCAAAGGTAGGTCAAACTCTAACGTCAAAGGTAAAAAGTCAAAACTTTTATTTTTTTTAAAGTACGTCAAACTCCAAGGTCAAGGTCAAATACTAAAAATTATTGATATCCAATGAACGGCGTTGTCACAAGGAATACACCTGTGAATGTGAAAACTCTAGTCCCAACCGTTCAAAAGGTATTGCCAAGGTTAATTTTTTATTAAAGTGGGTCAAACTCGAAGGTGAAGGTCACAAGGTCAAAAATATTTATTCCCAAGGAAAGGTTTTGTCACAAACAATTTCGGATGTGAAGTATGAAAGCCCTAACGCCAACTGTTCAAAAGGCTAAATTTTGCATAGTTGGTCAAACTAAAAGGCTGTCGAAAGGATAAGAGAGACTCCGAGGTATTCAATGAAGTATACTTATGATATTGCAGATCAAATAAAGCATGAGCTGTAAGAGCAGGCACGTGGCATCAGCCCCCCCCCCCTTTTTCAGACCTAACTTTTTACTTTAGTAATGTTCATTGAAAGTCCCGTTGGCCCCCACTTTTTGTTGCAGTATAATCCCGTTGCCCCCACCCCCTTCCGCCAGGAAATAGGATTTTGGGCAATTCTCCTTTTTTGGTTTTGGTTGTGAAGTCTTTTCAGGTAAGTTAATTTTTTTCTCTGGATGCCTCCCCCTCCCCCCCCCCCCTTTCAAAAACGATGCTACGTCCCTGAAAAGTAACATGTAGAGATGTCTGTCCTGGCATATATAGAGAGATTGTCAATCAAATGGCATGTTCAACGCAATAGCAACAATAAGAAACTCGCCGACAGTTTTTTTTAAATTCCAAATTGCTTTTTAATTTCTACAGATAATTATATTCCTTTTAATGTATGTTCGTGGATTATTGATGTAAGAAGTTTAATTACATGTCAAGTTTAATATTACGGTGTTTTGCTTTGTAGCAAGGATTTGCTAAATACTAATAATTTTCTACGATTGTACCGAAAAGTAGATACATGTTTTAAAGCAGAGCTGCCGCTCAAGCTTTATTTATGTCGTGTAGATCTAGAGGTCTTTGTGTATATATCATAGGTAAAAGTACCAATACCGAAGATCACATTTCATAACGGGGGGCAAAGTAGAAGGCAGGGGAGGGGTCTGGAGGGGGGACTGCTGCATTGAAGCCCCCAGTGGGTCTATGACAAAGACCTGGTGGGGATCCAGGGGCGAAGCCCCCAGAAGTTGACAAATTCTTACAAACAAAAGATGTTTTTTCTTGATTTTAGGATAATGGACATATAAGTTCTACATACAAAAAAATTCAAACGGAGGGTGGGGGGCGCCCGGCCCTGGATCTGCCTTTACTTTTTTATTTTATACATGTAGTTATGCACCCCACCCACCCTTCTTGTGTTCTAGATGCTTCAGTCGTTTGTTTGCATTATAACTTAACAAGAAGTCCGTGATTTTTTGTGTGAAGTTTAGTTTTTAAAAATCCGAAAATGACAGGCTAAAAGGATATGTATTATTGATGAAAATAATGAAATTGGTAATCAAAGTTCAAAATACACGTGCGGTGGCGATATTCAAAATTGACAGGAAGTCGTTTGACTTTTTAATACACTTAATAAAGATGTGGTCAAGAGGAAAGATTTTGAAAGGTTTGATAAATACACATCATGCATCACAGAGTTGACCAATATGAATGCATTATGATCAGGTCACGTGGTAAGTACTTCTGTCACAATAATTGACACGTGGAGCACCTGCATGGATTTCTTATGATTAAGTTAAAATTTTATGAAAAAAAAAATGATTTAAAGAAGAGAAAATGAAGATATTAGTTAATAAAACTGTAGTGGTTTGGGTCTTGGATATCGGCCTGGGTAGCTCAGTTGGTACAGCACCTGACTAGTGATGCAGGGGTCCCGAAGAAAATTAAAGAATATATTTGTTAAAGGTACATGCATAGTCAATCAGATTAGAAATACAGCGACTATCAGAATTTCGGGCCGTAAAAAAGATTTGATTTTGATTAGATTTCAGGTGTAGGCGAATGTGTGTGTACTGAAGGGGTTAGTTAATTCATTCAAGATTTATTATATTGTTCGTTTGGACGAAGGCTTCAAAAAAAAAAAAAAAAATTGACACACTGCCTGTACAGGTACACATCAATGAATGTTCAAAAATCGGCGGACATTAATTTATATTAGTTATCTAAAGACAATGTTATTTCCAGAGACAGTTATATTTTCTATGTTTTTTATGTCTCGGATTTTTCTTTTTTGTAATTTACCGGTTTACAAAGGCTTGTGTTTTAACAGCTGTTCATAAACGATGTCAATTAATATATGATCAGAGGAAACGAGACATCTCCCGGTAATTCATTTCTGATGGAAAATATATAGATTGACATCTTAGTATTTACCTGTATAATTATAATGTTACAAACCGTGACGATGACTGGCCAGGAGGACTACCCGTTATAAAAACAACTCATGATCAACTCAGCGGACCTATAATTCACTTTAATATATTCTGTAAATCAATAAAATCATTTCAGTTTAACCGATGTTTTATTGCAAAGATAATGGAAAAAAAGACTTGGGATTTAGAATTTTTCTGTATTTCAAACGCTCGATATGCCTATATTTGGGGAGCTCTTGCATATGCACTCATAAAACGTGCATGTTCTGTACTTGCATGCGTGTACATTGTATGTGTCCGTAAAACCTTAAGAGAGCTGATAAATGTGTTCTGATTTTCAGAAAAAATAATGGGAACCTATAAATAATTACATGTTTATCATTCTGTTCGCATACAATAACAAGTTTAGTAGAAAAAAATAAATTGTTCAAGGTTAGGTGCCTTATAAATTTGTAATATTCAAATACAGTTACGCATGTGTGTCTCATTCTACATATTTTGGAGGCGCGTGTGAATGTGGGATTTTGTATTTCCATGCGTATATTTGGGGCGCTTTGTATATATACAGTTGTACATTTTAAGGGCGTCGACAAAAGAACGTATATTAGATTACATACATGTACATTTAAGTTTCAAAAGTTCCATTACTAGTAGGAATTAATTAATGTAACATATTTTTGAATTTTATTTGAAATAAAACAGACAATTACCTCGATATCGAGAAATAAATTGTTTATAAAAATACTTATGCAACTTTCCTGTAATTCATAAAATATTAAATGAAATGCACTAGCGACTTAATCAAAGATATTATGAAATAATCTGAAAGATTCAACATATTTATCCACTCATGACTTAGTTTACAAAATGAATTTGGAATGGCCATTCTATGGTTTGTTTTGTATTAGACCGTAGGTCGCTGGTTCACATGCCGATTGATCCCCGGTGACCTCCTTTGTCACGCGCTATCGAGGGAGATGTTACATAATTGTAAACACACAAGGTGAATGTAAAAGACGTGCACTTAATGGCTGTGAATAGTCTATGCTTCAAAGTTATGTTTTATTTTCTCACTATATTGTTTGTTTTTATATGAAAAAAAGAAAAAGTTGTATTTTTTTCTCCTTTTTTAGTAGACTGGTTTACTGGTATTCGAATTTGAAAAAAAATGAAATAAAAGGGAAAGTTGTCAGTAAATACCTTGGAAATAAAGCACAAAACACTTCAAGAACCTTATTCTAAAGAATATTAGCATCTAATGTAGCCAGGTTTATTATTTATAGTAAGTTTATTTTAGTTACGCGCATGAAGAGCTCTCGTTTACTTGCTGAATGAAAACAGTTACCTGTATATGGGTCAAGCTTCTGGCGCATTTAAAACACAAGACTCGAACAAAATAACATTTTCATGAGATCAATAAGATGTTTAACGGCAGCCATTTCGAAATATTTACCGTTTTTGAGTTATAAAGCAAAAAATTTAAAGGGCTCCAGATCCCTAATTTTAGGGTCCAGCCCCTTTTTAGTGGTGTCAAATGAAAGGCCTAATAATTATGCACAACTTTTATTCTACATGTCTTATCAAAATATTTTTAGTTTTAAAGATACAAAGAAAAATATGTCTAAATTTTCGCTCTTTTAGGCGTTCTAATTTTTGACCCCTATATAGCGCCATTTTGAAAACAGAATCGAAAAACAAAAACCGATACACCTTATGCGGCATTTAAGAAAGAATATTGACAGTAACCATACCTACCCCGAAATACATGTGGGTTTCACATGTTGACAAACGGCCTACATACTATCCAGGAAGTTGCATCATGCGCACCCCAAAAAAAAGTGTTCCCTTTAATTCAGTGGGACAATTCTGCTAAAGATATGATATTCCTAGTACATGAGTCCAAAATTAATACTGTAGGCCTAAAATAAGATGCCGAAAATGAAAAAATAAAAATAAATTGTCTCTATATATATAGAACTATAATTGACTAAGTTCATTTTGATTGGCTATTTCCTTGCGTTAGACCTTTAAAACAACTAAAAGTTAATGAAATTAAATGAAATTCGCAGAAAATGTCTATTAGTAATATATCTTTCATATACTAGTGCATCAAAATTTATTGTCCTTTAAGGATGAAAAATAGGAGATAACTCTTCCTAACAGATTATTGAATTTTAGGCTATATTTCTGTACAAATTCATCTACAGTATATTAATTTCAAAACTTTAAAAAATCTAATGAGTGAATTATTGAGAAAATTTTTTTGAAAGAAATGCAAGCTGAAATGCTGAGTTTTTTTTTTTGGCTTTCTGCTTAAAAGTTTTTTCAACTCTTAATTAATAAGCTCTAATTAGCTAAGAAACAGGAAGTTTACTGATTTATAAGGAATTAATTAGCCAAAAAAAAAATGAAAATCTTAATTCTTAAACAAAGTCAGAGACTGGAACAAATGGTGTCAAAAGAGACTTCAATTATGTACCTTGGAGCTTTGATAACAGTGATCACTGATTAATGGCTGGTGATTAAGATAAGGGGTTCTTTAGCAGTGGGGGTGATGAGGCTTTTCCATCAGTCATCAAAGAACGGAGTTTCTCTTAGAAGACCAGGCAGCTCTAAAATAAATAAACAAGACAAAAGTTTACAATACTTAAAAATGTGCACCACATACAATCGCATATTCTTAGAAAAAGTCTAAAAGTATACAGTTAAATAATTATCATGCCAAAAAAGGGATCAAAATGGTTGCATCAACATCAATACAAAAAGGAAGTATTCCTCACAACAAAGGCCAGAAGAATGTAAGGACCACCAGCCCAGTCCAATTTCTAGTTCCCATGAGAAGTCTAAGTAAAGAAGAGTTTCAGGACATTGCAAAGGAAAGGAAGTTAGCCGCCCAGGATACGAAGACTGCACTGCAACCATTCCTCCGGAGATCACCATTGGAGATGAGAAGAGATGGGCCGCAAAATGTATTGGTTAGTTACAAAGTTATGACGGTCCACTAGTTATTTCCCATTTCACCAGTGATGGAGATAGTGCCGCTGCATCTGGTGCATCTGAAAAACAAGGACATGTCATTGAAAACCTTAAAGATTTGCGTCACTTCTTTGACTCTCAAAGAAAACAGACTACTAAGGCTCCATTCAGCAGTCACATGTTTCCGGGAAGAACCAAAGCCATAAGAGAATCCATGCAGAGAAGAAGGCCTTGGACCTGAAGCTTCCATGCAGGACAGAGTACGAGAATTGCTACAAACACTACTCCGGAGACCTTTGATGAAGCGAGCTATGTCTACTGCAGTTGGTTCCATCATAAGCTGCTACAAAGGACAGTGCGGATAGTCCTGCCAACTTTATTCCTTTTCCTGTCGTGGACTGAAAAGCAACAAGTGGAAATATTCAGTGTTGCCTAGTGACTTTGAATTAAACATGACAGAAGAAGACAAATGTTTGTTAAAAGACTTAATAAAGACTTTAGGACCAAGTAATCTAGATAGAATTAAATATCATACTTGTACACAAAATTCTGAATCTGTGAATAGGGCATATTTAAAAATCAAATCCAAAATGTATAACAAGTAGTAGAAATTTTGAAAGTAGAATACATAAAGTTGTGCACTCACTGAATAGGGGTCATGGAAACTCAATATTGGAACTTTGTGAATCTGTAGGGACACCTGTTGTAAAAAGGAAGTAGAGTGGTCCATCATCTAAAACAACAACAAAATAGCAAAATTACTTTAAAATGAAACAAAAACTGTTAAAATATAAATCTCAAAGAAAATATTATAGATCTAAAAGATATCAGCTGTACGATAAAACATCTAAAGACACTTACAGTAAATCACTAACAGATCCAAAATTAAAAAGGAAGTTGTAAGACTGTGAAGGGGGGGGGGGGGCATTGATGCTGTGTATTTAATTTGAATGTATGAAATTTGTATTTAATACATATTTTGTAAATTGTCTTACATGTAATAATTGTTGCTATGTTTTATTATGCATTGATTCTATTCAACTGTGTAAATGGGGAAAATGTGGATATGTAAATGATGTACAATTGTATGTTTAAAATGAGACATTTTCTTATATACGAGGGAGTCTGTACATGTAAATGTTTTATTTTTTATTATTTATCTCATTAAAATTATCCTAATTAATTATCTTGTTTTTCTTATTTGTCTAATAAACACAACAAAGTTACAGCGGTGATTGGCAGAAATACGGGTATACGGGTGTCAAAACTCTCTGTTGATGACCAGACTGCATCCCACGTTGTATATCCGCCATTATTGATCTTTAACAGGGGAGACTACTCCTGAAATCAGAAAAATTGTAGTCAAAATGAGAGTTACCTTTTCCTCTTTAGGTCTCACACAAGGAAATAATTTCACTATTTATTACTATATAGCTGTAATTAAATTTAATTAACTAGACTCTCAGCAGATAATTCATGAAAGAGAAAATAAAGATTAATGCTTAGACAAAAATTTGAGATCAGAAAAAATACACCTTATGCGGCATTTAAGAAAGAATATTGACAGTAACCATACCTACCCCGAAATACATGTGGGTTTCACATGTTGACAAACGGCCTACATACTATCCAGGAAGTTGCATCATGCGCACCCAAAAAAAAAGAGTTCCCTTTAATTCAGTGGGACAATTCTGCTAAAGATATGATATTCCTAGTACATGTACATGCCGAAAATGAAAAAAATGTAAAAATAAATTGTCTCTAAACAGGTCTGGACGATTTCCAAATATGGAAGTCAAGAACGATAATTGAAATAAATATACATCATATACACGTAAATATTTTTCTGCCCAACCAAACAAGAGCATTTTTACACACCCCAGAATATATTTCAAAGGAACAGAAAGAGAACATGTGCTTTTGTTTTTTTTCCTCAAAAAGATTTTTTTGACAAAAAATCTTTAGAAGTAAGATGAAAAGTTTGGAAGAATAAGGTACATGTATTCCCGACATATTTACCGTGAACAAACCTAACATTTTCATCCCGGAAAAGAAAAAAAACTTAATGCATGTAACTATGCGATCGTTTATGGAGGAATAGAACACACCGACAAGCTATTGTCAAGTACAATTATAACATTCAGCAGAACATGCTCTTATGTTGGTAAATATAATTTTGCTTAGCCGTCCGATTTTCATCGATAACGCGTAGTCTCCATGTGTATAGCTCTACTGCACGCAAGTATTCATCGTATAAACTACATGTAGTTTTAAAATAACACGGGTTTCATGAGCGCCGAATACCGTGTTATATACATTTTAAACGGATATAAGGAAAGGTGAAAAACATGAAGAAAAG
Source organism: Saccostrea echinata (assembly GCF_033153115.1). Lineage (NCBI taxonomy): Eukaryota > Metazoa > Mollusca > Bivalvia > Ostreida > Ostreidae > Saccostrea > Saccostrea echinata. The sequence goes on from NW_026889771.1 coordinate 18,950,833, forward strand.
GGAATGTTCACGAATGCTTTTTATCACCATATCTTACATGTAACTCGCATATCAGAAACTACATGGACGATTTTGTAATAAACACTCAGGAAATAATTAAGACTGTTATATTCCCATACGAAAAAAAATTTTCATGTCAGGCTCTAAAAACTGAAAATCTGCCGTATTTATATCAAATTTGTTAATACAAGTTAAACTTTTGGGATTGCTACCTCGTAGTGACAGATTTTTAATCCCACTTAGAATTTATATTAAGCTTTAAAGTCGTGTTTGTTCATGGTAGACTTGTCAAATATACTATAATATTATTTCTAAATGTGCATAAAGTTTACAAAAAGTTTGTTCTAAAAAAATCTTTTGAGCAAAATACTTTAAACCCAGTGTTTTATTTATTTTCTCATGGGTTTGTCTAAATGCCGTTATCTGATTGGTCAGAAGGATTAGCACCTTGTTTATTCTGTGTATATATAGCAATTCACAGTTATAGTTCTTGACTTCGATATTTGGAAATCGTCCAGACCTGCTAAATGTAACCGTTTCTTGGGTTGATAAACAACAAGACGGTTTTGGGTGTGGATCCAATATCATATTTGGTATATTTAGAAATTTCAGGATTGTTAGGAACAGTATATTCACCCTACAATAATTACAACAAACTAGAAACTCATTACTAGTAATGAGAAGGTCTTCCGTTATACTACTTCCTGTTTGCATGAACATGTCTTTTCCAACTTCGGTATTAGCCTAAAACTTATGTAGAAACAAAATAACTTAAAAAATACTTTTTTGCTTCGTTTCCTGTCACGACCGGAATTAATGACGACACACGATTTTTACACGAAGCAAATGAACTGATGACTGACTATAAGTCCTGAAAGTCTAAGCCTTCAGTCTTTTACTGTTGCCGAGCAATTGTGAGAACAAATTCTAATTTTGAGGACAGGAAAACACACGACCGGAAGTGAACTGAATAAAAATCTCTGAATTTTCTCTTGACTTTTGCAGTATCTACAGCATATGTAAAAAACATTTCAAATACTTATCTACTTGTAAGTGATATTTATGAGAAAGTTAAACCACGAAATAACGTAGTTTATCTCTTAAAACCGGAAGTTTAAAGTTTTTTCCGGTGGAATCTAACATATTTCAAAACAGCGAAAGGGAAGCAATAAACTGAAGAAAGTTTTAATTTTAAAAAGAAAAGTTGAAATTTTCAATTTCTTTGATCACTTCCTGTGACGACCGGAAGTGACGACTGACGCGTTTAACCCTATGTGTTTTGCCTTCTCACCAAGTTTTATTACTCCTATGAGTTTGGTGTCTTACTTTCATGCCGTTTCCGAGATGTCGCTGAAATAACTTTTCATTTTGAGGACAAGAAAACACGCGACCGGAAGTGAATTTTACTAATATATTTCACGTTACTCTAGACATCTGCAGTCTCAATAACATATATAAAAATCATTTAAAGAACTCTATCTATAAGCGATATGTTGGGGAAAATTCAAAACCCCTATTATGTAGTTTTTCTCTTATAACCGGAAGTTGTCGTTTTTTGTTTCCGGTGGGACCAACACATATCGTAACTGTGAAAAAGATACAATTATAAGATGCAAGTCTTATTCAAAAAGAGAAAAGTTGAAATTTTTGATTTCTTTGATCACTTCCTGTGACGACCGGAAGTGACAACTGACGCTCTTATCCCAATTGGTTTTGTCTACTCCTCAAGGTCTAATACTCCTATAAGTTTGGTGTCTAAATCTCTTACAGTTTCTGAGATCTCACTCGGACAAGTTCTAATTTTGCGGACATTTAAACGCGCGACCGGAAGTGAATTTTACAAAAATATTTGACGTTACTCTAGACATTTGCAGTCTTGATAACATATTCAAAAATCAGTTCAAATACGTTATCTATAAAAAATATTTATGGGAAAGTAAAATACTCAAATTATGCAGTTTTTCGCTCATAGCCGGAAGTTGTCGTTTTTGTTTCCGGTGGGACCAACATATTTCGAATCTACAAATAAGATGCAACAATGTGATGAAAGAAAAAAATCAAAAAAGAAAAGTTGAAAATTTCGATTTCTTTGATCACTTCCTGTGACGACTAACCACTACACCACGTATTCCGATGAAGGTGGAGGTAGTAAATTAATTGTTTAGGAATAAATAAGAATAAAAACACGTGTTCTTTTGCTTGTTATGGAATGTAGTAATCAGTATTGAATAGATTGAGAAACACGACTGGTATATAATGCAAATGCAGATTTTCGGTTTAAAAAAAAATTTGAGTTTGTCTATATTTGGAATGCATTGAGTTAATCATTCAAAGCCTATGATGCATTAGAACTGCAGTGTCGAGACTTCGTTTACAAATATATGAAAATTCGGATCGGGTTCGGCTGTGACTGAATATCCTGAAATAATAGGTAAGATTAAAATAAGCATCTCTGTGTGGATTGAATTAAATGTAAGTAGCATGAATCAAAATTTCAGATATGCATTTTAGGAAGAAAAAGGTGTCAATGAGAGCATGTGTGCAAGGAAAATTCTTCATGACATTTCTTTGTATTCTTCATTAAATCCCTCAGTAGGATGTAAGGGGAGATAATTGTACATATGAACATTTATTTGCTAGGGAAAAAATCACTGTTTTCGACATTCATTCGATTAATATTAATTCTAAATAAAATATGTTAAAATATCATATCATAACAAGAGAATCGACTGCTATTCATAACAACTGAAGAAATAACCGAGAAAAGCTTTAATTAATTTTTATGTTCATCGGCACTTAAATTTCAGATACGAAAAAAGATGCAGTGTTTGCCGTAGACATTCATAATTTCTATATACTTTAGAGATTCACCGTCAAACTTTCAGGAAACTTTCTTTCAGGTATCTTCTGCAAAACCCCGAAATTTTATGTCGATCCGAGGTGTTGTATGAGTTCTAGAGAAATATTCTAGGCTAATATTGGTCTGGTTTTTTGTGATTTTTTTTTTGGGGGGGGGGGGGGGGAAGAGGAGTAAATTAATTATTGATTCTCACCTTTTGGTCAAAGTTCAAGGTCATCAAATTTCAAGGTCAAGGTCAAAATCAAACGTCAAGGTCATTGAGAAAATCCCGGAAATAAATTTACTTTCTATGTTTTTTTTTTTACTTCATCAAGACCGAAATTACTCCAAACAAATTAAATGTTCATTCTACACCTAAAATATTCAAAACTGATTATCCCTAAAAGTTTCCATCAAAAACTACTCATGTTTGAAACATCTTCGGGTTATTCGGCCGGCACTTCCAGTGAAAATAATTTGCATGGTTCTAGTCTATCTAACATCTGCATTAGCCAAACATTTCTGTAAGAAGAAAAAAAAACTTGGAAAATTCACTTTTTTGCATCGCTTCCGGTCACGACGGAAACTGACGGCAACGTACGATTTTCACATGATGTAGAAAAACTGGTGACTGACCATCCGTCCTGAAAGTTCTATGGCCGGTTGCGTCCCTATGGCTCAGATAAGTACGGCTCAGCCGCTGATCCGCGGATCACGTAAGCCGGGTTTAAACCCCAGTTGAGTCGGGTTTACTTGAGACGTACTTCTGTTGCACGCTATAAAACTGAGTAAGGCTTACCTAATCTTGACTTACTCAAATGAAACTGTTGAAGGCTAGTAAGTTTCCTAATTTTACAGCTCTTCAAACATTTTTTGATAAATCTGGTTGAATCTCGAAAGGATATATTTAAAAACAAAGATATATATTGATGGTAAATTGTTAATTAAAATGCAGAAAAAAACTGCAATACAATTTAATTCAAACCACAGGATCTGTCATCGAAACTCAAACCATAAGAAAATATGAAATGGTAAACATAATACAGCTTTTCCAAAAGACAGTTCTAAGAGAGGAAAAACTGGGAGGGGGGTCTTGGGAATTAGTAACAATAGAAACAATACCAAAACTTAAGACAGAGGTAGGAACAATGTATATATTTAAATTTTCAATTTAATATCAAATGATACCTTTTCTGTAGATATCAAGCCATTAGTACTTAGTTGTTTAGAATGTTTAGTTTGATATACAACTAATGTAACAAAGAGATTATTTGGGCATTATTCATATAGCCAGCAATCCAGTGAAACATTCAATTCGGTACAAGTATTGATAAATGTGAGTTTGTTGTCATGTTCTCAAGGATCAGGCCGTAAGCATTTTTAGTTGGGGGGGGGAGGGGGGCACAGCCAAACATTTTTAGTTGTGGGGCAGGGGGGGGGGGCACAGCCAAACATTTTTAGTTGTGGGGCACGACCCAAATATCCTTGACAGGCAAATTAAAAAAAAAAAGTCATCATACGTTATTATTGAGAAGGCACAATCATACATTAACCGTTCACGGTAGCTCAGTCGGTAGAGCGCTCGCTCCGTGATCGGGAGGTCGTGAGTTCGAATCTCGGCCGCGACAGACCTAAGTCGATAAAAAATAGGTAGCAACTGTTCCTTCGCCATGCGCTCGGCACTTTGGAGTGAAAGTTGCGGGTCTTTCGGATGAGACCTTAAAAACCGAGGCCCCGTGTCACGGCAGGCGTTGGCACGATAAAGATCCCTCACTGCTCAATGGCCCTGAGTGCCGAGTAAAGGTCAAAATTTGAAGCCCTTCACCGGTATATGGTGACGTCTCTATATGAGTGAAAAATTCTCGAATGGGACGTTAAACAATATACAATCAATCAATCAATCATACATTAGCTATATTTTCTAGAGTATTCTATATATCGGCAAAATTATTAAGGCTGGGCAGCCCCCCCCCCCCCCCCCCCGGTCCTACGGCCATGTGGATAGCCTACACAATGATAAAAAATAAAACTTTTAATTTCTAAGAAATTCGGTTCGACATTATTAGAAACTATTAGAATGTGTATCACCAGCTGTTTGCATTGTTTGAAAGTGTGAAATTCGTAATTTGATTTAAATTTGGTATATGAGAAAGTTTATATAACTTTTTTTGTTATTTTACATTTGTGTACCCGAATAAATTCCCATTTAAAAATTTCTAGTAACTTTAGACTTCAGCTGCATCAGTGTTATTTAAAACGACACATTGAAGAAATGTGCCCAAAAAAAATCTTCAATATGACCATAAAAAATTTCTTGTAAAATAGCCTTTTTGATATGGCGAAATCTTTCAATACAATCATTGTCACCATAAAACATTTCTGGAACATCAAAACAGTTCAAAATTTCAAAATATTCTACTAAAAATCCATGGACACGATATCAAGCTGGGTTTAAACCACCTCTATACCAGGTTCAGAATTTACCGTAATTCTGAGCTGTACTCAGCCAAGCCTTACCTGTGTGCAACGTGTAAACTTGGATTTAAACCTGGAATCATTGATCGGAGGTTTAAATCCGAGATACGCAACCGGCCATTAGACTTCAGTCGTTTCCTGGTGCTGAGCAATTAGGTGAATAAAATTTCAATTTGAGGGTAGGAAGAAACGCAACCGGAAGTGAATTTTACTAAGATGTTTGACGTCAATCTAGACATCTATAGTCTCAATAACATATATAAAAAATCATTTAAAGAACTCTATCTATAAGCGATATATATGGGAAAATCAAAAAACCCTATCATGTAGTTTTTCTCTTATAACCGGAAGTTGTTGTTTTTGGTATCGGGTGGGACCAACACATATCAAAACTGTGAAAAAGATACAATTATATGAGGTAAGTCTTATTCCCAAAGAGAAAAGATGAAATTTTTGATTTGTTTGATCACTTCCTGTGACGACCGGAAGTGACGACTGACGCGATTAACCCAAAAGGTTTTGTCTACTCCTCAAGGTCTATTACTCATAAAAGTCTGTTGTCTAAATCTCTTACCGTTTCTGAGATCTCACTCCGACAATTTCTCATTTTGCAGACATGTAAAAAAATATTTAAAAATCAGTTCAAATACGTTATCTATAAAAAATATTTACGGGAAAGTAAAATAGTCAAATTGTGCAGATTTTCGCTTATAGCCGGAAGTTGTCGTTTTTGTTTCCGGTGGGACCAACATATTTCAAAACTACAAATGAGACTCGACAATATGATGCAAGAAAAAATTCAAAAAAGAAAAGTTGAAAATTTCGATTTCTATGATCACTTCCTGTGACGACCGGAAGTGACGGCTGACGCTCTTAACCCAAATGGATTTGCCTACTCCTCGAGATCTATTACTCATATAAGTTTGGTGTCTTAATCTCTTACCGTTTCTGAGATATGACTCGGACAAAATATTTTTGAAAAAAAAAAAGGAAATCGGACATATCTGACGACCGGAAGTGAATTTTGAAAAAAAAAATGACAAAGCATTTGAAGATCTTTTCTTTCTCTATCATCCCTGAAAATTTCAAGAAAATTCGTCCAGCCATCTCTGAGAATTCGAGCCGAGAAGAACATGGGGAAAAAATAATAAAAAGAAAAAGAAACAGTAGAATCACTATAAGGTCTTCCGTCTGGAACGGAAGACCTTAATAAGCACACACAGACATACACAAAACAATACAAACAAATGAACACATTTTAACACAATTAATTATAGGCCATTTACATTTACACCTCATTTAATATTTAAAATACTTAGGTCGCACATCACTCAGATAATTGATAAACCTGTAGCTCTGCTTTTATAACTATTATATTTCTATTCCTACTGTAACCCTTCGGCAGTTCAAGTTCTTTATTTCTTTGCGTCATACGACACATCAGATTACATATATAAACATATATACAATATTGTAAAATATAACAATATGAGAGTGAGCCTAATCAATAAATAGCAAGTAAACTATGTAGGACGTGTTTTCTAACAGGCAACTGTAATTATAAAACACTAAAAATTTACAAATGTTTCATTCTTCTAGTGGAAGCTTGATATAAATATTTTCCAAGGTTACAAAGTTCCTTTATATTTTGTACACTTAGAAGTTGAATTAATTTCCAAACACTGGATTTCTTATAATAATACTTTTTCAAATACTTAGATCTAAGGTCATGATAAAAAGGACATTGTAAAATAAAATGAAATTCGTCTTCGATAACATTCAAAGAGCACATTTTACATAATCTGTTTTTTCTAATTTCATTAACATATCTACCAGTTTCAACATTTAGATTATGTGCAGATAGTCTAATTCTAGCAATTTGTATTTTGTACATATAATTAATAGGTTTACGCAAGTAATATTGTATACCAAAATTATCAACCAAATGTTGGTATAGCGGGCTACGGGCATTGCTACAAATATTAGTAATCATAGTATGATTATTCACCTCAAGGAATCTTTGTTTTACTAACATGTAAGTATTATCATTGAAATCTGCATCAAATATATAGCCAAGTCCCAGTTTATTAAGTTCATTTTGAATATCTCTGATCCAACTATCGTTATTCCTTAATCTTTCTTCCAAGCATGATTTTAGTAGAATATTTTGTGTCCCCTTTAGTTTCAAAAAATATTTAATAATTTTCAATTTTCTAGATTCCCTCATAGGCATTCTTCCAAGTTCGAAATACACAAGATTGTTACAGGCACTTTTTTTTAAACGAAGTAACTTTTTACAAAAGAGACTTTGTATTTTTTCTACATCTGGAGCTTTATGAAATCCCCACACCTCTGCTCCATAATTAAGAATACTACATACATACATTTCAAAAAGTGATATTTGAGTTTCGACATTAAAATCAAAGTTGCGGAATTTTTTGTTCAACGCATAAAATGCTTTTCTTCCCTGTTCAGCTACGTGCTTTTGAGTTATATTAAATTTACCATTATAATTGAAACACATTCCTAGATAACTGAATCTATCTACTATTTCAAGTTCTTTTCCATTGTAAACCCATTTTTCTTCATTTCGTAAACTTCTACCATTTCTAAAAACTAAAATTTTGGTTTTATCTGTATTAACTTCAAGAAATTCATACAAACAGATCTTGGGTTTTTGTAAATTATATTATGGATTAAACCTACAACATTCATACAACATACTTTACATTTATACTATACTTAACACGCAGTTCAATTACTTTAAATATCCGTTAATATAACAATATCAACTTTACGTATAAATAAACTGCTTAAATCAAATGTATAACTGAAAACTATGAAATTATTAATATAATGATAAATAGATAAAAGCTTACCAGCCAACATGACCCTATATCATATACGATAGATGCGTCTACCTAGACGGCGTGCATGGATGGGTATGGCAGGTAATTTAAAAAAAACAGGTTTTGGTTAGTATTGTGAACACCACTCACTCTCTCTCTCTCTCTCATACACCACTTTCTCTCTATTACCCCAAATCACGTGACGAACAAACAATGAAGAGACCAACGACAAGTAGGTAAAAATTATACTATCATACATCAGTAATGACACTGAAGAAGAATAAACTTCATTGTTGTTTTATACATATATACACATAACTTATTATAATACATATTTAAAAAAATGATTAGAAGTGTAACTTCATAAAAAATCTATAAATACAAACACACTGACAAACTACACAGGTATCTTCACCTTATATTACATTCACTATCATATCTCTGCTGTAACTATACGAGTGTCTCTAAATAAAAACGTTTCTGGCTCACATCTTGGACAAACTGCCACTCTCCGTATCTCTGTGGTGGTCTACTTACTCTAGATGTTCTTCTGGGATGTGGTGTGTTATATGTTGGTGAAATAACTGACACTGAAGATTCAGAATAGGAAGGTGGTATTGTAGAGTGGTCAAAGAAAGAAGAATGATAAGTAGATGAATGCTGTAGAGAGGACTGAGAGTTTTGTCTACGACAACGCTGTGGAATTATGTACACTCCTCTATCACTCTCATCTGAAGAACTCTGGGATGAATCATCTGAAGAAATGGTGGCTATGGTCTGATGACTCTGATTCTTTTTGACCTGTTTAGAAACTGGAGAAGAATTAATATTAGTTGCTAAAAAATTGAAAGGTAAAAGAAAATTTCTATGAAGGGTACGGGTAGACCCTTTCCCGTCTTCACGCTTAACAACATAAACTGGGATATCTAGATTTGGAATATCTAAAATAACATAAACATCTTTATCCCACTTGTCTGCAAGCTTATGTTTTTCTTTAAAACCAACTTTTCTAACAAGAACTCTATCCCCTACTTTTAACTTTGAATTCTTCACTTTCCTATCAAAATTCTCTTTTTTTTGTCAGCATTCTTCTGTGACTCTTCTGCTGCAACTCTGTATGAGTACTGTAATCTCTCTTGAAGTTTATGAACATAGGACTGGTGATCTTTTGCTCCTTCATTTCCTGGCTCTTTACCTAAAAATGCATCAAGTGACAGGCAAGGGTGCCATCCAAACATTAAAAAATGTGGTGAATACCCAGTGGCATCATTTTTAATTGAATTGTAAGCATGTACTAAAGATGAAACATAAGATTTCCAATCTGATTTTTGATTTTCTTCTAAAGAACTTAACATTTTGATAAGAGTTTGGTTGAATCGTTCGACTGCTCCATTGCCTTCAGGATGATATGGCATTGTTCTTGACTTTTTGATGTTGGCTATTTTGCAGAATTCTTTTATCACTTTGCTTTCAAAGTTTCTACCTTGGTCACTATGGAGTCGATCAGGAAAACTGTAATGAACAATGAAATTTTCAAATAAAGCTTTAGCTTTTGTTGTTGCTAATTGGTTTTTCAATGGGACAGCACATGCATATCTGGTAAAGTGGTCTGTAATTACAAGAATATTTCAAACCCCCCTTTACATTTCTCCAAGGATAGAAAATCAATACAAAGAATTTCTAAAGGTTTTGTAGAAGTAATTGGATGAAGATTGGCTCTGTCTGAAAGGTGCTTTACTTCTTATGCATCTTTCACAGTTCTCTACCCTGGCTTTGATGTCTTGCTCTAACCCTGGCCAATACACTCTCTGCTTCGCAAGCCAAATGGTCTTCTCTGTTCCAGGATGTCCTACTTCTTTGTGAATTCCAACAAAAACTACATCTTTGAAATGATCTGGCAAACAAAGTTGAACAACTTTTTCTCCATCTAAGAAGGAATTTCTATATAAAATCTCATTGATGATCTGCAGTTTCTTTATTTCTCTTAAATATTTTTGAAGCATTTTTGATTCTTTCCTACCCTTCTCTCCCTGCTCTAAAATCTCCATGACTCTGGCTATGACTTTATCTTCTCTCTGTTCTTTCTTCCAGTCGATGTCTGACATTTCTGTTGCTGTAATCTCATCCGATGGAAAATTCTGTGATAGTGTTTCTGCAGCTGAAATATCTAAAGAAGCTGAATTACAAATGGCTTTAACTGAGTCTGAAAATATATAAGATTTTCTGGAAAGAGCGTCTGCATCCGAGTTGAATTTTCCGGGACGGTAAGAAATACTGAAATTGTAATTTGCAAGAGCAGAAACCCATCTATGGCTGGTTGCATCTGACTTTGCTTTGGATAGTACGTAAGTCAGTGGATTGTTGTCAGTTACAACTTCAAATTGGTTTCCATACAAGTAATCGTGGAATTTGTCAGTAATGGCCCACTTTAACGCCAGAAACTCCAATTTGTGAGCAGGATAGTTTCACTCTGCTGATCTTAACCCTCTGCTTGCATAGGCGATTACCTTATCTAATCTGTCTTGTTTCTGATATAGAACTGCGCCTAGTCCATAACTGCTGGAATCTGTATGTACCGGTACAATGAATGGCTTGGTGTAGTCTGCATATGCTAACACTGGTGGCTGGGTAAGTAAATCTTTGATGCTTTCAAACGCTGTCTGATGATAGTTTCCCATTTCCAAGCTGGTTCTTCATGTTTCTTTTTGAATCTTCTTACTGTATTATGTCCCTGTAATAAAGAATTTAAAGGTTGGACAATCTGAGAATAATTTTTAATAAACCTACGGTAGTACCCTGAAAATCCTAAAAATTGTCTCAATTCCCTGATATTCTGTGGGGTTTTCCAGTCTTTAACTGCTGCTAACTTTTCTGGATCAGCCGAAATTCCATTCTCTCCCACAACATGACCTAAATAGGTAACTGATGACCTGAAAAATTCACATTTAGAAGGCTTAAGTTTCAAATTATGTTCTGATAGTTTCCCAAAGACAGATTCTAATCTACTTATATGGTCCTCAAATGTTTTTGAAAATATCAAGATATCATCCAAGAAAATAAGGCATTCTTTCAGTAACATGTCTCCCATACATTTCTCCATCAGTCGCTGAAATGTGGCGGGTGCATTGGTAAGACCAAAGCTCATGTGGTTACATTCGTAAAATCCTAAATTTCCAACGGAGAATGCTGTCTTTGGCTTGTCTTCTTCAGCTACGGCCACTTGCCAATATCCAGAATGCAAGTCGAGTTTGGAAAAGAATTTGGATCCTGATAAAGTATCTACTACATCATCAAATCTGGGAAGCATATATGCATCTTTCCTGGTCTTAGAATTGAGTATTCTATAGTCTATACAAAACCTTAGACTACCGTCTTTCTTTCTTACAAGTACCACGTTTGAAGAAAATGGGCCATCTGATTCTCTAATTACTCCTGCTTCCAGCATATCGTTGATGTGTTGGCAAATTTCATCATACATCCCAGGTGGAATCTTCCGATATGGTTGCTTACATGGTCTATCATCTTCCAAAACAATCCGGTGTTCTACTAAGTCTGTTTTACTTAGGTCATTAGAGTTTCTTGAAAAGACATGACTCCATTTGCATAAAATATCTGAGAAAAGCTCATTTTGTTCAGTAGTCAAGTTTTTCTTTTCAATATGTACATCTGGTAAATGTGACAAATTGTGCTCATTATATACAGTGCTACCAGAAAGCTTCTGAGATACTAAGTTGTCCACCATCTTAACTTGACTAAGCTGACACACATCAGACTTAGGTCTTATAGTAATAGACTTTGCAGTAATATTGCAGATTTTCACTTGAATTCTACTGCTGTTTGCCTTATTATCCACCTTTACCACTCTTGGACAAACAATGTAGTTAGACTCATTGTCAAAACTTTCAGTAATATACTGAGTATTCTCACTCTTAACTCCTCTTACCAGACCTTGAACTACATGGGATTGGTATGGCTCCACAACAATGGGCTTTTTACTCATTGACCACACAGTAAGATCCTCCCATGCTGTTGACTGCTAACTTCCATGCTTGTGGAACATCTTCAATATCTGAAACAAAATCTTTGTAAAATCTGATCATATTTGTTCCCAGTATGACAGGGCATTGTGTACTGAACTCACTGTCTGGAACAACTAAAATAGGTACATACAGCTCTTGTTCACACAGTAATGGTATGTTAATACAACATTCTATATATCCTAGGTATGGTAACACAGAACCATCAGCTACGGACACTTCAAGAGAATTAATATTTCTTAACTCAGGTTTGTCAATCAGAGTTTTGTATCCTGACAGTGAAATGGTACTGACCATAGACCCACTGTCTATTAGTGCTAATATTGCCTGATCTTGAAACATGACAACACTTTTGTTACTTTCACCCACCGACAACTTTGTTGGCCATTAGATTCACCAACCTTTGATTGGCCATCAGCAAAGGCGGTTTATCTTTTGACTTGTGTCTTGTAAATCTATTACCTGAATTTCTTTGTTGTCCTCGGTTGTTTACAAAGTGTCTACCATTACCTCTGTAACCTCTACCTGTACCATAGTTTCCTCTGAAATTTGAACCTCCACCAGATTGAAGTTCAAGTCTCTCTAAAATCTTGTTGAACTTGTCATCCATTTTAGATTCTATCTCTCACTTTAGCATCCAGTTTCCTTTCAAGTGCAGATAACCTTTTGTCTGTCTCAACTATACCAGTTGTAATCACATGGTTGTGAACTTTCTTCTCTCTAGGTACACTTGCACTAAAATCACCTGATTTAGATTCTGTAAACTTACCTCCACTACTGATGCTGATTTCCTTTTCTACTTGTCTTATTTCCCTAAGCAACTGATCATAGTTTTGAATAGTATCGTACTTATGTCTAGTTTGGGATTTAAGTTTTTCACAACGTAATGAAGTCCAAAATTTGTGACGTAAGAGATCATTTTTAGCTTCCTTACGCAAATGATTATTGTCAATAGCTGTTCGTAAAAGAGACTCAATTCTACAACCAAAGGATGTAACATTTTCATTTGGTAACTAAAAAGAATTGAGAAACTCCTGCATAATCATTCCATTTGTTGAAATATCTGAAAACAATGCATCAAGTTTGTCTAAAATCTCACCAGTAGTTGCTTTTTCACCGAGAGGTATCAACATCTTTCTAGCTGTGCCTCTAAGGGATCTACGCATTGCTTGTAGCAAATGACTAGAACTTACCTCTGGATCACTCTGTAGACATCTGATCTCAAATCTCCATTCTGAATAACTTACATCTCCTTTCTGGGGTGGTTCATCACCTGAGAATGGTGGAATCTTGGCAATTACTTCTGTTGAAATAATTTGAGCATGTCCCATACTATGCCCTATATTCTGATCATCCTTTGTCTGATTTAAACTGAAAGTATCTGAGTTTAGCTCTACCTCTTCCAACAGAATATGTTTTAGGTATTGCTCCATGAACTCCTTTGGGTGTGCTTATCTTTGGCAGTATATCATACTTACCACTTGCAAGCAATTTCTTAATCATGGCATCTTCAGAATCTATGTCCTCACCTCCTTCTGCGCCTTCAACTTTATTTTCTGTTTTTGACATACTTACTTCCGATTGCAGAAGACAAAAACAACACGCAGAAAAAATCACAAACAGCCGTACCACGTCGCGGGTATGAATACCTGAAAGAATTCTATGACTCGGTGTAAGTGAACATATAAACATTTGCAAACAAATATTTCTCACACACTCTGACAAACTAATAGGTACTAAGTGACACTTGATATGACAGAAAAACACAATAAATTCTTTCAAAAAGAAATGATAAGCAATTGTGTAAAATGCAAACTCTGCAGATCTCTTTTCAGTCTAGGTCAAATATCTAAAAAAAAAAAAACCCCTGTAAACTAAATGGACAGGACTATTGGGCAGAATAATATGGAGTATTTTTTAAGAATTACAACAACACTTGTTTGACTCAGAGTAATACACAACACTGCACAATGGGCAATGATTTGATATCAACCAAATATGACACAACAAACTCAAACTTACCACTCCTGAGATTATCCGAACTTCCTCACATCTCTTTTCAATGGTTGTTAAGGGTTTGTTATATGCAGTGCAATTAGAATGGAACAGAATTTCTAGTAAGAGACTGTGTTGTTACAAACATGCAGGTAACTGTGAGCTATCTCTTAACCTAATGTGCAAATATATATCCTAGCAAAATATTCCTAATCCTAGAACATATACAGAAGATGAAAAATAAATCAAACTGTCACATAAATACTGTATATGCTTACAATGACAAAACATGGACCATGTAAACAAAAGACATGATATGGACACTGTAAACAAATGACATGATATGGACAAAACAATCACAAGACACAGTTACAACACAAGTAACACAATTAAACACGTAAATAAATAAATAAACAGTCAAAGAAATGCAAAATTTTAATTACCAGTACTTAGAAATAATGTTATTCCAAGTGGATTCACAACGAACTGTCATTCCTCGTGTTCAAGGGTAAACTTCCGGAATATGGAATTTGGGTAGTTCGTACGTAAATGAGTTCGGTTTGAATCGAACGATACGAAGAAAGTCGATCACTCGGTAAAAGTCGGTGATTCAAGGTATCACACCGGTAATTGACCAATCAAAATGAACTTAGTCAATTGTAGTTCCATACATAATAAAGAAATATTTTTTTATTGTGAGAAATTTTTTTAATTTCCCTTATTCTATTTTTACATTTTTGGTATCTGTGCTTAGGATATTTTATGTACTTTGTAAAATATTAAAGGTTTTTGACAGGAACTATTTCTTTCGGGGCATAGGAGGCCACTTCCTGGGGTGCACACAGGATGTTTATAAACACATTGAATACACGTGGATTTGAGGGTATTCCTGTTTGCGGATGGAAAAAATCAGAAAATGCCGTGTAGGTACCCTATTTTTTGGTGTCGGCTGATGTGACTGGTAACGTTTCACACTTCCTGCTAAATATTTTTTCATGAATTCGAATACCTGATTTTTAATGATTTTTTATTCTATATAGAATTACATAGTGAAAACAATTACCGGTGTGATACCTTAAGTGCGCAACAGGTACATATATCGGGACAAGAGAATCCCGAAATGGCGGATCCTAGAATTCACAGCTGACACTTAGACTTAGAGTGCTCATAAACATAATAAAGCAGGAATCTGGACACCAATTCAAGGAAAATTTTCACAACACACAATCACAATAAATAATTTTCAGTTCACTGCAGTGATTCAAAGATGAAGATATGATGTACAAGAAATAGGGTATTAGCACTCGTATGTTGAATTACGATGATCTGTAGACTGGCTCCAACTTTTAAGGTCTTCCGTTCCAACGGAAGACCTTCTACTGATTCTGATGGTTAAGATCATTATTCTTTTTTTAAGGTCATCCGTCACAACGGAAGACCTACCTTTCTTCTCCTTTCTAGACGCCAACTTTGAGACGTCATATCTCTCTCATTTCTCAACGGATTTTGCTCAAATTTTCAGAATTTATAGACGTTACCAAACTCTATCAGAATGCTGTCATACATTTAAAAAGTTCCTTCCGCTTTGGAATTATTTCCCTTTAAATGAAAATATAGGGGGGTTCGTTTCCAGACAAAGGCTTCGAAACTAAAAAAGCTGGAGCAGAAATACTACTGAATTTTAATAACAGAAGCATTGAAGTTGTGCACATCGGTTTTGGGTTTTTGATTTCTGCATTCAATATGGCGCTAGATAGAGGTCAAAAATTAGAACGCCTAAAAGCGCGAAAATTTACACATATTTTCCTATATATCTTTTAAACTAAAAATATTTTGTAAAAATATGTAGAATAAAAGTTGTGCAGAATTTTAAGGTCTTTCATTTGGCACCACCAAAAAGGGGCTGGTCCCTTAAATTAGGGATCTAGGGTCCTTGAAAGTTTTCGTTTTATAACTCAAAAACGGTAAGTATTTCGAATATAGCTGTCGCTTAAAAATTGTTCTTTAACATACTATTGATCTCATGAACTTGTTATTTTGTTCGAGTCTTTTTTAATAAATGAGCTAGAAGCTTGACCCATATACAGGTAACTAGTTTCATTAGACAAGTGAAGGTGAAATCTTTATGCGCATAACCGAAATAAACTTGCTATAAATGATAAACCTATCCAAAATAATACTAATATTACTTTAAAACAAGTTTTTACACGTGTTCTATGGTTTCATTCCAAATAATTAAGTCACATTTTCAATATGTCTCGGGGTTTGGTTTTGTTTATAATTACGTAACCGGTGTAACCGTGATTTCTGTCGCTAGTGCTCAGGGTCGCTCTTAATGGAATATATAGGGAAAAGAGCGACTCAAATCACTGGCCTCTGCGCATGCCTGGGGATTTTAGTCGCTTCAAATCAAAGCGGTGCTCTACTGGTTTTAAATCCACGGTAATAGTATCCGCAGTCTTAGCTTTTAGTGTTTTATTTATCTATTTTAATCCTAAAAGTGTGCAAAACAATTATATATGTTATTTAAAACTTAAACGTCTGTAAAACCAGTAAAAAGTACAATTTGATGCCGGTTTCATTTGAAATAGGTAATCTATGTGTAGTCTAATTATTCTAGATAAAAAAAATGCGGAAAATAATCATTTTGAATTAGTTAGGAGCATCGCTCTGCAATATGGCGATTTCAGAATTTATCAAGACTGACTTATTTAACACCTGTAAAACAATTAAAAAGTACAATTTGATGCCGGTTTCATTTGAAATAGATAATCTAAGTGTAGTTTAATATTTCTACATGAAAATATTAGGAAAAATAATTATTTTGAATTAGTTATGAGCATCAGTGATTTGAGTCGCTCTTCAAAATGGCGATTTCAGAATTTATCAAGACTGACTTATTTAACATCTGTAAAACAATTAAAAAGTACAATTTGATGCCGGTTTCATTTGAAATAGATAATCTAAGTGTAGTTTAATAATTCTACATGAAAATATTAGGGAAAATAATTATTTTGAATTAGTTATGAGCATCAGTGATTTGAGTCGCTCTTCAATATGGCGATTTCAGAATTTATCAGAACCAACATAATTATCGCCTGTAAAAGCAGTAAAAAGTGGAACTTGATGCCGGTGTCATTTGAAATAGATAATCTAAGTGTAGTTTAATAATTCTACATGAAAATATTAGGGAAAATAATTATTTTCAATTAGAAATGAGCATCGGTGATTTGAGTCGCTCTTCAAAATGGCGATTTCAGAATTTATCAAGACTGACTTATTTAACACCTGTAAAACAATTAAAAAGTACAATTTGATGCCGGTTTCATTTGAAATAGATAATCTAAGTGTAGTTTAATATTTCTACATGAAAATATTAGGAAAAATAATTATTTTGAATTAGTTATGAGCATCAGTGATTTGAGTCGCTCTTCAAAATGGCGATTTCAGAATTTATCAAGACTGACTTATTTAACATCTGTAAAACAATTAAAAAGTACAATTTGATGCCGGTTTCATTTGAAATAGATAATCTAAGTGTAGTTTGATAATTCTACATAAAAATATTAGGAAAAATAATTATTTTGAATGAGTTATGAGCATCAGTGATTTGAGTCGCTCTTCAATATGACGATTTCAGAATTTATCAGAACCAACATATTTATCGCCTGTAAAAACAGTAAAAAGTGGAACTTGATGCCGGTGTCATTTGAAATAGATAATCTAAGTGTAGTTTGACAATTCTACATGAAAATATTAGGAAAAATAATTATTTTGAATGAGTTATGAGCATCAGTGATTTGAGACGCTCTTCAATATAGCGATTTCAGAATTTATCAGAACTAACATATCTATCGCCTGTAAAACCAGTAAAAAGTGAAATTTAATTGATGCCGATTTCATTTGAAATAGACAATCTAAGTGTAGTTTAATAATTCTACATGAAAATATTAGGGAAAATAATTATTTTGAATTAGTTATGAGCATCGGTGATTTGAGTCGTTAGTGCTCTTCAAAATGGCTCTTTCCATATTGTATCAGAAACTATTATTTTACGGTCTGTAACAACTTTAAAAAATTCAAATGGATGCAAGTTTGATTTCAGATAAATAATGCAAGTGTAGTTTAATTATTATGGATAAAAAAATAATCCGAAAAATAATTAATTCAAATAAGTTATCGGCATCGGTGATTTCGGTCGCTCTTCAAAAATTATCCGAACGGTTTAGTTTCACGCTAGCAGGTTGGTAACAGTTTAAATAATTGGAAATCAATGCAGTTTAGTTTGAAGTGAAAGAATATTATAAAACCACACCTGGCGTAAAATAGAAAATATTATGCCATTGTTATATTCATTTTTTAAAACGCTACTCAATAACTCTCATAAAGGTATAGGCACTTTTACGGTTTGAAACAAATATAATTTTTTGAACCAATCAATTACCGATTAACGGAATTTTTGAGGATACGACTTTTCACCCATTTTCCCTTATAACCAGATATATGCATGCCAGAAATCTACACAATATATAATCCAATTAATTGCACGAATAATTAATCTACCGGTAAATGAAACGATAAAATATAGTTTTTCACTTTAATACATGTAGTACATGTATATAACAATCCATATTCCTTCGAATTTTTAGCCTACGCTATACGGCTCTAACAAAAAGGTGCTTTACAGTAAAGTGCATTTATGATTCTTCGTACGTTACTTTATTCTCTTGTGCCTTGTATATTTTGATCTGGTATTAATTTGTTACCTGTTAGATTGCTTAGTAATCTGGCACCAGTTACAAGCAGATGCCTTCATTACAAGTTTCTTATGATCTTGTACCTGTTATAAGTATGGTGCTCTATAATTAGATACCTGTTAATGGTTGGATCAACTTAGATGACTTACAATCTGATACCTGTAACAGGCAAGTTGCTTTATTATCTGTACCTGTAACAGATGGGTATGCCTTATAATCTTGTACCAGTTACATGTAAACGTAATATGCTTTTATATAATCTGGTATCTGACATTAGAGAACTTAATGATTTCATTCCTGTTACCAATAGGGGTGCTCACAAATCTACACCTGTAACCAATACGGTTGTTGAATATCTATTACTTGACAACAATAAGTTGCTTCATAATCTGGCACCTGTTACAGATAGGATGCTCTATTATCTGATACCTGAAACCAACATGGTGTTTTACAATTTGGCACCTATTACAGGTAGGGTGCCTTATAATCTAATACCTGTTACATACAGAATGTTTTGTAATCTCATACTTGTTATAGGTATATTTTTTTTAATCATCTGGTAGCAATTACCGGTAGTTTGCCTAATAATCTGATACCTGTTACTAATATGATGGTTTATAATCTGGCACCGTTACCTGTTACACGTAGGATATTTGATTTAAACAATACGAGCGGCGTTCAATATTTTTTGTCCAAACGATATTACAGCTACGAAAACAACAAGAAAAATCAAATCTTTATTGCATTCCTTCAAAGTAATCCTCTTATATTTAATACAGAGATGAAGTAGTTTAATCCAGTCAAAAAACACGTTTTTATAAGTTTTCTGTGGTATACTCCTTAAATACTGAAAAATAGCTGAGTCCAGCGCTGACCGCGATTGAAAACGCCTTCCAGATAGAGCTTCCTTTAGTTTTGGAAATAAGAAAAAGTCACAGGAAATAAGAAAAAGATCAGGTGAATATGCAGCATGTGGAAGTTCGAGAACTTTGTGACGCTGTAGATAGTCCTTTGTCACTTTTGCTTTATGGGCAGGAGCATTGTCATGCAGAAGTTACTTATTTGAATAGGTGATATCACCCATTCAAATAGGTGATATCACTTATTCCTTTTGAATAAGTGATATCACTTATTTGAATAGGTGATATCACCTATTCAAATTTATTTTGAAATAACTGCTCCCAAGACTATAGCCTTTATTTCTCTTTTACTTTTACTTTCGTTTTATAACTTACCGTTCTTGGAGACAATGGATTACAGCTTCGCATCTAGTTTTAAGCACACCAGTAGAATTTGTAGTTTGTTTTGCTCACAAATTATATTTATTACACTTATCTATAATGTATACTATAGGAAAAATCGTGAGAAACGCATGATAACTGTTCCATACGGAAAATGCCCCACTTTACATAATTAAGAGAGAAAGGTATGCCACTCTCTTGTACCCCAGCTTAGAATAATTTATTAAATTTATATAACTTTACAGGGGTCGATAATATAAGGTATTCAAAATGCCTTGGACTCAATTACAGGGGAAAAATGGAGCAGCCCGAATTTGCTTGCTTCCAATGGAAATCTAGATAGTCTTGAGGAAGGGGGCATTCATTATTTATTTTTGTAAGAAATGCAACTAAGTGATATCACCTATTCGAATTGGTGATATCACCTATTCAAATTGAATAGGTGATATCACCTATTCGAATAGGTGATTTCACTTATTTGAATAGGTGATATCACCTATTCAGAACGAATAGGTAATACATGTATAACCTATTCATTTCCAATAGGTGATATCACCTATTCGAATAAGTGATATCACTCATTCAAATTGAATAGGTGATATCACCTATTCGAATAAGTGATATCACTCATTCAAATTGAATAGGTGATATCACCTATTCGAATAGGTGATATCACTTATTCGAATAGGTGATATCACCCACCTATTCAGCACGAATAGGTGATATAACCTATTCATTTCCAATAGGTGATATCACCTATTCGAATAAGTGATATCACCTATTCGAATACATGATATCACCTATTCATTTCCAATAGGTGATATCACCTATTCGAATAAGTGATATCACTAATTCCAATAGGTGATATCACCTATTCAATTTGAATGAGTGATATCACTTATTCGAATAGGTGATATCACCCATTTGAATAGGTGATTTCACTAAATGGCAACAAATACCAAAACGGCGCCTCATACTTTGCAGACATAGCTAGTAAGAAAAATAGGCCTCTAATTGTTAGTATTTTCGGGGCTTCCTTTGTTTTTTAAAAATTGGAGAAACATGTGTTTGTTTCCATATATAAGGTAGACATTTATTACTGAGTGACATATTGAAGTCTTGTTAGTGGTTTATAGATTGAGAATCGTATTTCTTATAGGATTCTTGGAGATAAACCGTCTGGCCCTGGTGGTTTTGAGGTATCCAAGATTTCTAATTGATCAAGAACATCCTGTTCAGTAATTTCAAAACCATCCAAGCAATTAATTGGTGGACCGGTCCGTGTTCAGGAAGATTATATGTGAGATGTTTACAAAATAAGTATTAAATTCTTCAGCTTTATCAATAGGATGAATAAGTATTCTACCATCACTAGATTTAAGAGGAGGAGGGGAGGTATTGTTTTTTAAATCTTGAGACAGATTTCGCAATATGCCACCATTTGCCTGGGGGAATAGTCTTATCTATAAGTTGAGAGGCCAGTTTTATTTTATAATCATTTCGAGTTTTTCGTACTAAGTCAACTTGACTACTTCGTTACGAATTCCTCTAAATTTTTGCCAGAGAACAGGATTATCTGTACGTTTTGCTTTATAATGTCTTCTATTTCTTTTCCTCATTTTCCTACGAATTGCATTTGTAATAAAAGGTTTGTCAGAGGATCAAACAGTTATGACCTTTGTAGGGATATACTTCTCAACTTAGTTCATTAATTTTAAATTAAAATTAATATTCACTTCACTAATATTCTCACAATTGAACACAGCCTCATCCCATTTAACTTGTTTTAAGTCGTCGTTTAAGCTTTGGTAATCGGCTGAATTATAGTTTCTTACGGTACGTTTATATGCCTTTTGTTTGTAAGCCTTAAATGATATATTTATTATAACTGGGGAATGAGAGCTGCATTTGGGTGCATTAACCTTTACAGTTTCAATTTTATTTACATCGTTTGTGAGGGCTAAATCTATACAGGTACACCAGTGCCGATCGCTATAAGTTGTAAACAACTGCAATTTTGACCTATAAACGCCATGGGACCCTATATTTTTTTCGGGCTTTTTTATAAGCGCTTAGAATAAAGTTTCAAATGGTGCCAAGGATTTGTCTGAAATTGAATTAGTAGAGTACTGAGAGGGCAAAAGGTTTGTATAGAGTTCTATGGGAAAATAATTAGTGGTCTTTTCCCTATAGAGACCCCAACTTTTGCAATGTTAAGTGAATTGAAAGTCATGAAAAGTTATTTTTAGCTATTTATTTGAGTATTGAAGACATACCGAGAGAAAAAATAGCAAAAAACTTCATTAGTTTTTGGGGGGTGGGGATTGAGTGGAATTGTGTCCTTTGTAAAAGGGAGGGGGGGGGGTAGAGAAGAAAGTAGAGATTGGTATAGGATTGTGCAGTTTACATAGCCAGAGGAGGAAAGTAAGTTAAGAAAGTGCATCAGATTGCTCTTATGATGAATGTTTGTATGTATGTATAAATATATGTACGTATTATGTATGTACATGTATGTATTTTTATGTTATTGCTTTATATGTGTATATATATGGAAGTGTAGGGGCTGTGACCTGGTGTGTATTTTTATTTAGTTTCTTACACGTTTGCACTTTCGGTATCTTTTCGAATACTTTTGTTGACCCTTAAAAGGGCCTTTTTTTGGTGGTCATGTGAAAGGAGCACATTTTTCTGTCTTGACATCTCATGTCTGGTATTGTATGTGATCCTCTGGATTGCTTCCCTTGGACTTCAGGGTGAGGAATTTGTAGTTAAGTTGTTTCTTTGTTGTAGCTACACAAATGTCTGTATTTTCCCTTTCTTGCAGCCTCGTTTTTTCATCAGGGTGGCCCTCTGTAACTCATTTTCTGCTGCTTTCCAGTTTTTGTACTTAGAGTTACTTCCCTTAGACTTGCTAAACAGACATGCAGAATTTCAACATGATGAAATCTTTATTGCTGGGACCTTAGGCTTCTGATTTTTTTTCATGAATTACTGGAATGGCTTTAAACTGCATGTATCACATTTGACCTTTCATGTATTTACATGTAATTACATGTAATATTGTATAACATGTACCCCACCCTTGGGGGATCCATTTTTTAAATAATCAACTGATGTAGCATTTATGTAAATTGTTAATTTTTCAGAAAACTTGAAAAATATTGCTGTTTCATTATTGCTTTGTGCTTAATTTGACTAACTTTACTGATTCATTTTCATTTAAGCACTGTAGAGGACTTTCATCTTTCAGCTTCCTCGGCCCCGGGAGAGGTCGGTACCTGATCCGCATGAGCATTTTCTCTATAAAAGAAGAAGATGAAGACTGGCTATCCACCTGATGTATTTTGCTGGACATTTTTCTGTACATTGCAGGTAAATTTTTCATCTTTTCACTTTCCAGCCTATTATTGTGTTGTACATTTTGGTGTTTGAAGTAATACTTATTGCATTTCTTGATTTTTTAAAATTGATCTGAATTCCCCTTTTCTAGGCATAAATTTCAATAATGTAACTTATGGATTGTACTGTTTAAGACTACAGAGACTGAACTTTAATTTCTTATCAAAAGGATTGCCTTTCTCTTGTTTAAATTAATTGTAAACAAATATAATAGGGGGCACCTGCTATTTCTCTAAGTGCCTTTCACTGGGGGGTGGTGATAACATTTCTGCACATACTTAATCAGCAGGATGGGTTAGATAAGAATCAATTAGTATATCAGAGTCTTAAATTATTTACTTCTCATAAGCATCAAAAAAATGCTGAATCAGTCTTTTTAAAAAACTTTAAATTTTGCTTTATTAGCTATGATTTGTCAAATTTTGCAGCTTTTTTTAAATTCTGGGTAGAATCCACCCTTATGAAAAAATTGACACAAATGTGACTTTATATCATTTTATTAACATCAAAAAACAAAATCATGCAATTGTATAAATATTTTATTCATTACAATCACAACTATATCCAGGTCGGATCACAGGAATGAAAGTTATTCATTCCCCAGAACACTACTTGCAGCAGGGAGGTGTCATTAATTTAGATGGTCACAGTTTTCAGGACACTGAAGTGACAGGCCTCAAATTTCATACATATACATTGGTAGGTATAAGGTCTTTGAAAATTACAAAATTGACTAATTCTGGGATAGGTAAATATGTAAGTATAGGAATGAGAGCACCAAATCCCCGGATGTACACGTGGTTTTGTTTGTTATGGAAAGTAGTATAGAGTACTGAATAGTGTGTGTTACCTGATTGGCTGAATTCAGGTATGCAATTATTTTCATTTTAAAGTAAAAATATTAATGTTTGAAATAAATGATGGAATGTAGGAATATTACAGAAAATATAGAAATACCAGGGGAGATTGTAGGAGTGGGGGTTGATATTTTTGGCAGAGTGACATTTACTGCCGATCGCTATAAGTTGTAAACAACTGCAATTTTGACCTATAAACGCCATGGGACCCTATATTTTTTTCGGGCTTTTTTATAAGCGCTTAGAATAAAGTTTCAAATGGTGCCAAGGATTTGTCTGAAATTGAATTAGTAGAGTACTGAGAGGGCAAAAGGTTTGTATAGAGTTCTATGGGAAAATAATTAGTGGTCTTTTCCCTGTATGCGGTTGCCTACTGCCTAATAAAAGTTGGATGCCGATCTCGACGATTCAAAATATAATTCCTCGTACGATTCTGTTGTTGCCTTTTTTCAATAAGAGGTTATAAACTGTCTTAATATTTAATTTAATTAGTCAAATTGTCCAACTTCTCAAGTAAGAGATGAAGATAAACGAAGCCCACATGTCGATCGCGATGTCAATTAAGAAATGACCATACACTTATTTTCAGGATTTTTTTTAGTAAATATTGAATAGTACAGAATTGTTCAAGAGTGTTTTTTTTTGCTTAAAAATGTTTCATTTTAAACACCAATAACATCTATATTACTCGGTTATAACTACCTTTGGGTATAATTATACGAGTGACGAATTGCAAGGATACCGCTTGGGATTTCTATTTTTAGAGCGACTCTGAGCACTAGCGACAGTTTTCACTGGTACACCGGCCATCCCCCGATCACGAGTGACCTAGATCCAGTGATCAGTGGCCATACACTAAACAGGCATTGCCGTACTAAATCTATTTTGCAAACTGAACGATGTACGGATAATTGTGTTTTTTAATCATATCGGATTTTTCAAATTATTTCATCTTATATATGTTAGTCATGTTGGTGATATACTTATTAAACAATTGTGGCCGAAATCACAAGAGATCCATTGCATGTGAACCAGCGACCTGCGTTCGTAAACAAAACATCCTTTCGTCGTTTAATGTTGAAACATACACTATATTAAATTTTAAAAAAGTTAGCAAAAATTAAATCACATACATCCCGGGTTTTGTGTTTGTTTACAATTATGTAACCTTTCCCTCGATAGCATATGGCCGAGGAAGCAGCTATTAGTGCTCATACACAAATCATTGTCATTCTATATTTATTTTGCTAACACAGTGAATTACGGAAAATTATTTTTTAAATCATATCGGATCATTCAATTAAATCATTTAATCTTAACTTGATTTAATTTAAATCCAAACATTTTATTAAGGACGTATAAAGGTCTCATGAATCCTAATCTTTATACTGCATACATGTTTTTAATAAACGATTTTTTTCTCAGTTATGTGTTATTGTGTGTTTAATTTCCGAGATTCATTGCGTGTGGTTAATTCTGCAGATAATTCTAACTTAACGCACAAGGATTGTAGACAAAGAATTCAAAACAGATATATTTGAAAACAATAAGACGCATTGCTAAACACTCTTACAAATATTTTCTTTTTAAAATGGCTATCTTTATGACTACTTCAACTCTGAACAGGCTATGTGAAAAACTCTGTCGACCATAGTTTTGTAACTCCAGCATATGGCACGTACGTGTGCTTTTATTAAACACCCAATTTTCCATTAACGCCATCCAAATCTACCTAGCTTAAGATCGATAATATACAGCCCGTCAATCACACAAAATAAAACAATGGCTGCTGATTTGATTGACAGGCCAGCAACCTGTGCTACCTGACAGTCTGAGTTTGCATGCTTTGAAAGCAATTACATGTACATGTACCTGGTCACGGTCAAACGCTTTCATGTATCCCTTGAAAAGTCGCTTTGTATACACTATGGTAAAAAAAACAAACTTATATATTGGTTGGTAATTATATTTCTAAAAGTAATTGAGAGAAGAGAATTAAAATTTGAGTTCATTATTTTTATATTCATTGCTGTTTTGTACACTGTACTTGTACGCGATATGTTGTCCAAGATAACTGTACAGCTTTCAGAAGAAAAAAAAAAACTGGCGGCTATTCGAGCCCCTTTTCGCCTTCAATGTCCTCTTCATAACATACCTGTTTACAGAGAAGAGATCGTAATTTTTCAATAAAATATTTCATATTATATGTAATTTAATTTGTATGTATAAATATCTGAATTTTTTAAAATACATGTTTTATGTTATAAATATTTTTTAGCATACGATAAAATATCCGCAACGCTACAAGCTTAAGTATTTCTAATGTCCAGACTGTATAACGTAAATGCCATGCATTTAAGAACTATGTTAACTTTTTATAATTTAATTCCACCTGCACGAGCGGTTCAAAAGAAAAAAAATGTTCAAGGAGTACATATACATGAACTTGAATATTACAAACTTATAAACACACATCTAATGATGAAAATGAAAATAATTTTTACAACTTCATTTCAATGATGAGTTATTCTAAAACTTTACTTCAAATGTCAGAAAGGCCAGCACAGCCAAACTACTCTTAAATGTATCTGTTTTAATTACAAGTCAATCCCAATAACTCTTTTCTTTAGATCCCTTCATTTCTTATTTGTACATAGTTACATGAAATCCATGCACGGCGCTACACCTGTCAATCAAACTGTAAACTTCTGGTCCCACGGAAGCATTTCCCCTGTGGTGTAAAATATTCTTTAGGTCAATTCTAATTTTACTCTTTTATAGATACAGTGTAATATTTCGAAACAACGTTTTAATTAAGGCTGAAGATGCATGCTGTGAATTTATCAAATCTGCAGTCCTAATTGACGATCCGTTCTTACATGTATATCATAATTAATCAGAGAGTCCAGTATTTGTGACAAGTTTTGATTGAGATTTCACTTTCCCTTTAGGATAAAATGATTGATTAAATAGATTATGCATATGAGATGGATACTTTTCACTTTGTAACAAGAATCTTTTATTGACAATTAAAAGTGAAGAGATTAGGTAAAGGACTTTGACAAATGACAAGTTATTCCTTCTTAGTCACTATGTAGCTTAAAGCTATACGGTCGTGCCCATCCCCCCTCCCTGTAATTATGTTTTATTTTTATTTATTTATTTATTTTTGCTTATATATAAAAAAAAATGAAATTGCTTTCTACAGGTTTGAGTCAGAACATGATTTTCATAATGCTAGTACCTTTATCAAAATGTTTCTACCCCTACGATTCGGAGTCGCGGTTTCTAATACCACCACGTCGCCCGCGTGGCGCAGTGGTTTAAACGTCTGCTCTAGAGTCGCGGAGTAAGGAGTTAATCTTTACGTCGAGGGTTCGACTCCCTCTGCGGGACGTGGAGACCGGTCCTTTGCATGAGACTGTATAAACCGAGATCCCGTGTAGCAGTAGATGCTGGTACAAAAAAGATCCCTCACTGCTCAATGGCCTTGAGTGTTGAGTATAAGTCTGAATTTGCAGCCCTCCACCAGCAAGTGGTGGCGTTTCCATATGAGTGGAAAATCTCAAGAGGGACGTTAGACAACACACAAACAAACAAACAATTCCATTACGGGACGTGGAGACTGGTCCTTTGGATGAGACTTATAAACCGAGGTTCTGTGTAGCAGTAGGTGCTGGCATGAAGAAAATCCCCCACTGCTCAATGGCCTTGAGTGTCGAGTATAGGTCTGAATTTGCAGCCCTCCACCGGCAAGTGGTGGCGTTTCATATGAGTGAAAATCTTTTGATTGTTAGATTCTTTCGCAGTCTTACTATCCCTGGATTTTTTTTTTGCAGGAACTATATTCCATGCCGTAGCAAAAAAATAGTTGATCACTTTTAGACTTAGTTACATCTTTAATGAAGCTAAAAGCAGGCGACACATGCGTTCCTTGGAACACTCTAGTTCTATAAGAAATCGGCAAAGATAATTAAGCATAGATTTTTAATGAATAAAATGGTTTTTTTTTTTTTACCTTTTTGTAACGCTGACTATATATACATGTATGGTCTGCGTTATAAAACATGATGAGATAGGGTAAAGTAATGCACCTTGTACACGTACTCAAAGACGCCGACGTTTTTCAATATCGAAATTGGACATAAAACATATTTACAATAAAATTTGAAGCCAGCGTGTTAAACGTAATAAATTACAACTATATGGAAACGAAATGAAAAAAAAATGTGTAAACTTGTCAAGTCAGAAACAGTCAGAAGACTGTGTCATGGCCTAGACTCAAGTTCAAGGTCATTAAGAACAAGATGCTTTTACTAGATGTGTGATCTGAAAGAACATGTGTGAACTTGTCAAGTCGGTAACACAGATAGGTTTGCGTCATAACCAGAGTGTGTCATAGCTTGACACAAGGTCATTGGACAAGTTCAAGGTCACGAAATAGAAAGTGTAAATTATTTTATTGTCTTTCTACTGTGGCGAAGCATTGCAAGTTGATAGTCCCTTACAAGATTTATCATCTTAGAATATGGCATGACCTTGACTCAAGGTCACTGCTCCAACGGAAGAACTATTCGTTGCTCTGCAACGAGCTCGGCTCTAGTTTTTTCTTCTTTTTCCTAGACGCCAACTTTGAGACCTCAGATCTCGCTCATTTCACAACGGATTTTGCTCAAATTTGCAGGGTTTATAGACGTTACAAAACCCTATTAGAATGCTGTCAGACAGTTCAAAAAGTCACTTCCGCTTTTGAGTTATTTCCCTTTAAATGAAAATTTAGGAGGCTTCAATTCCAGACAACGGCTCCGAGACTATAAAAACTGGAGCAGAAATTCTACCGAATTTAAATAATAGAAGGATTGAAGTTGTGCTCATCGGTTTTTGTTTTTCGATTTCTGCTAATGGCGCTATATAGGGGTAAAAAATTAGAACGCCTAAAAGAGCGAAAATTTAGACATATTTTCCTTTGTTTCTTTAAAACTAAAAATATTTTGATAAGACATATAGAATAAAAGTTGTGCACAATTTTAAGGCCTTTCATTTGACATCACTAAAAAGGAGCTGCCCCTCAAATTAGGGATCTGGAGCCCTTTAAAGTTTTTGCTTTATAACTCAAAAACGGTAAATATTTCGAAATGGCTGTCGTAAAAAGAGTTGTTCTTTAACATCTTATTGATCTCATGAAAATGTTATTTTGTTTGAGTCTTGTGTTCTAAATGCGCCAGAAGCTTGACCCATTTACAGGTAACTGTTTTCATTCAGCAAGTAAACGAGAGCTCTTCATGCGTGTAACTAAAATAAACTTACTATAAATTATAAACCTGGCTACATTGGATGCTAATATTCTTTAGCATAAGGTTCTTGAAGTGTTTTGTGCTTTATTTCCAAATTATTTTTTTGACAACTTTTCCTTTTATTTAATTTTTTTTAAAGTCGAATAAACCAGTCTAGTAAAAAATGGAAAGAAAGATAACCTTTTCTTCTTATCATATAAAAAAAACCCAATATAGTGAGAAAATAAAACATAACTTTGAAGCATAGACTATTCACAGCCATTAAGTGCACGTCTTTCACATTCACCTTGTGTGTTTACAATTATGTAACATCTCCCTCGATAGCGCGTGACAAAGGAAGTCACCGGGGATCAATCGGCATGTGAACCAGCGACCTACGGTCTAATACAAAACAAACCATAGAATGGCCATTCCAAATTCATTTTGTAAACTAAGTCATGAGTGGATAAATATGTTGAATCTTTCAGATTATTTCATAATATCTTTGATTAAGTCGCTAGTGCATTTCATTTAATATTTTATGAATTACAGGAAAGTTGCATAAGTATTTTTATAAACAATTTATTTCTCGATATCGAGGTAATTGTCTGTTTTATTTCAAATAAAATTCAAAAATTTGTTACATTAATTAATTCCTACTAGTAATGGAACTTTTGAAACTTAAATGTACATGTATGTAATCTAATATACGTTCTTTTGTCGACGCCCTTAAAATGTACAACTGTATATATACAAAGCGCCCCAAATATACGCATGGAAATACAAAATCCCACATTCACACGCGCCTCCAAAATATGTAGAATGAGACACACATGCGTAACTGTATTTGAATATTACAAATTTATAAGGCACCTAACCTTGAACAATTTATTTTTTTCTACTAAACTTGTTATTGTATGCGAACAGAATGATAAACATGTAATTATTTATAGGTTCCCATTATTTTTTCTGAAAATCAGAACACATTTATCAGCTCTCTTAAGGTTTCACGGACACATACAATGTACAAGCATGCAAGTACAGAACATGCACGTTTTATAAGTGCATATGCAAGAGCGCCCCAAATATATGCATATCGAGCGTTTGAAATACAGAAAAATTCTAAATCCCAAATCTTTTTTATCCATTACCTTGCAATAAAATACCGGTTAAACTGAAATGATTTTATTGATTTACAGCATATATTAAAGTGAATTATAGGTCCGCGATCTTTTTTACAGCCCAAAATTCTGATAGTCGCTGTATTTCTAATCTGATTGACTATACATGTACCTTTAACAAATATTCTTCAATTTTCTTCGGGACCCCTGCATCACTAGTCAGGTGCTATACCGACCAAAAAAGGAAAATTGCCCAAAATCCTATTTCCTGGTGGAGGGGGGGGGGGCAACGGGACTTTACTGCAACAAAAGTGGGGGCCAACGGGACTTTCAATGAACATTACTGAAGTTAAAAGCTAGGCTGAAAAAAGGGGGGGGGGCTGATGCTACGTGTCTGCTCTTATAGCTTATGCTTTATTTGATCTGCAATATCGTAAGTTTATTTGGCCGAATACCTCGGAGTCTCTCTTATCCTCTCGACAGCCTTTTAGTTTGACCAACTATACAAAATTTAGCCTTTAGAACAGTTGGCGTTAGGGCTTTCATACTTCACATCCGAAATTCTTAGTGTCAAGACCTTTCCTTGGGAGTAAATATTTTTGACCTTGTGACCTTCACCTTGGAGTTTGACCCACTTTTAAAAATAATTAACCTTGGCAATACCTTTTGAATGGTTGGGACTAGCGTTTTCACATTCACAGGTGTATTCCTTGTGACAACGCTGTTCATTGGATAGCATCAATTTTTACTATTTGACCTTGACCTTGGAGTTTGACGTACTTTAAAAAAAATTAAAAGTTTTGACTTTTTACCTTTGACCTTAGAGTTTGACCTACCTTTGAAACATTTTAACCTCATTCATAACTTTTCAACGGTTGGTGTTAGGGTTTTCATATTTTTACATGTGTGTTTCTTGTGACAAGACCCTCCCTTGAGTACCGATAGTTTTGACTTTTGTCCTTGATCTTGGGGTTTGATCTACTTTTGAAAAAAAAACATTGACCTTTGCCATAACGTTTGAATAATTAATGCTAGGGCTTTCATATTTCAATGTCTATTTCTTGTGACAAGGCATTCCTTTGGACACCGTTAATCTATCCTTGACCCTAACATTTGACTTGAGTAAAAAAAATAAACTGGACAAAAACATTCACAATGAATCCTTAAACCATTGTGTGGAACCTGATAAATTATTTGACTCGATCTATGGTCTGAAAGAACATGGCTGAACTTATCCAGTCAATAACTCACAGATTGGGATTTTTCTTAACCAGTGTGTGTTATGGTCTTGATGAAAGGTCATTTGGATGAGTTTGGTTGAGAAACTATAAATTCGTTTCCGTCTTTTTCTAGTGAAACATTGTTGGTATCATGCACAGTGTGCCATGGCCTAAACTCAAGTTCAAGGTCACTAAGGATAAGATATTTTGACTGGATGTATGGACTGTATGAACGTGTGAATTTGAGAAGTCAGTAATACACAGATGGGGTTTGCTCATAACCAGAGTGTGTCATGGCTTTCGCAAGGTCATTTGGACAAGTTCAAGGTCACATACATTCCTTTATCGTCTTTTTACTACAGAGTGAAACATTGTTAGTTGATACCCCTTTCAAGATTGCTTATAACCTTATGATATGAAATGACCTTGACTCAAGGTCACTTCTTCCTGCCTGCAGCTCCAACGGAAGACCTACTCGTTGCTTTGCAACGATCTCGGTTCTAGTTAATATTAATAAACGTGGGCGCCATTGTAACCCTTCGGTAGAAATTCATACAAACAGATCTTGGGTTTTTGTAAATTATATTATGGATTAAACCTACAACATTCATACAACATACTTTACATTTATACTATACTTTACACGCAGTTCAATTACTTAAATATCCGTTAATATAACAATATCAACTTTACGTATAAATAAATTGCTTAAATCAAATGTATAACTGAAAACTATGAAATTATTAATATAATGATAAATAGATAAAAAGCTTACCAGCCTACATGACCCTATATCATATACGATAGATGCATCTACCTAGACGGCGTGCATGGATGGGTATGGCAGGTAATTTAAAAAAAAAAACAGGTTTTGGTTAGTATTGTGAACACCACTCTCTCTCTCTCTCTCTCTCATACACCCCTTTCTCTCTATTACCCTAAACGAACAAACAACGAAGAGACCAACGACAAGTAGGTGGATCCAAGATCTAACACCTGGTTACACTACTTTGTAGAAATATCTCATAAATAATATTTACATTAATCACAAGATTTATATTAATCCAATATCATCACATCGATCACATAACAGTTTATGGAGCCAGGTGATTCCTATATATATCAACTCAGTTCAGTTCCATATGAATATATGAATGACATAATTAACAATTATGTAAAATTACAACAAATTTACAAATCCCTTATTTAGGATACATGAATAAATTAAAATGTTAACTTGCAATTATAACTATTGCACATACATATTTTATCAATTTATATACATATCTTTCAAACACTCACACTTAATTTAGCAAGATTAAATTAAAATAAATTATTTATATTTCTCATTCATAAAGATATTATTTAGGAGCTTATTTAATAGTTTTAATTCTTTATTAAATTTACTTACAGGAATAAGGTTATCTTCCAGCACTAAAATGGTTTCATGTATCATTCACACCCTTCAAAAACCAGTTATCAGAATAATAAAGAAATCATGAAAGTAATTCCCGCCAATTCTAGCTTAAAACCATTCAACCACACTGACTAATAGAAATCAATGTAAAAATCAATAATAGAATAACTAGGGATGTCAATTTTGTCAATAATTCATATTCGAATATTCAATGAAAGTATTCGAATATATTCGAATATTCGATAAAATAAATAAAATCTGTTTAATCTTAAATATGTATCATTCTACTCTCATGAAAGGTTTAGCGTAGGTATGCTTATATTGGAAGTAAAATTGTATGAAGACTTTTGTAGGTGTACAGAAAGAAATTTCATTTGATATTTGTCAATGTTTGAAATAAATAATTGATTTAAATGTAGAAAAGTATAATTTTAACAAATGAAACGTGTATTTATAGTAGCTCCAACTGAGGAACCAGTCGTCTTACCAAAGGCAAGATAGTCGTAACGGTATACTGTTCAGATTTCAATATGTGTAATAAATTACAATTATCTGCCTGATAAGAGATATGATTATAATATTTGACACAATGTAAACAAATATTTCCATAGACAATTTTCCTAGGTAATTAACTAATTTCCCGATAATTAATATAAAATTCATGATTATGTACAACCCGAGATAATCAAGTAATTTACACATTTATTCTGAAATTAAGCCCTTTACAATATTAATTACACATTAATTCTATTGGACATTCATTCAATGATCAATTAATTTTATTTTGATAAGTATACTCTTCACGCCATTTAGACATTCTTAGATTTCATTTGATGTCCTCGATTCTAGATCCGATCGTATCTAACTAATAAAAACTATAAAAGTACGTTTTGTATTATACATAAAGCATTACTGTACAATTCTTTAACACCTTACTCAAAACAAAATACATGTTCTTTAGTAGATTTATAAGCTAAGAAAGTAGTGAAAGAAATCAGGTGATCGAAATTGATCGCTAGTAAATTAAAAAGGGATGATTCCAGCACTGTTCTAATCAAAATTTATTAACCACAGTACTTCTTTTTATGAAATCTGAAAAACATCGAATATTCGAATCTTAAATTCATATTCGAATATCAACTCATCGAATGAATATTCGAATGTTCGAATATTCGTTGCCATCCCTAAGAATAACCCATCTACAATTAAAATGTTAACTTGCAATTATAACTATTGCACATACATATTTTATCAATTTATATACATATCTTTCAAACACTCACACTTAATTTAGCAAGTTTAAATTAAAATAAATTATTTATATTTCTCATTCATAAAGATATTATTTAGGAGCTTATTTAATAGTTTTAATTCTTTATTAAATTTACTTACAGGAATAAGGTTATCTTCCAGCACTAAAATGGTTTCATGTATCATTCACACCCTTCAAAAACCAGTTATCAGAATAATAAAGAAATCATGAAAGTAATTCCCGCCAATTCTAGCTTAAAACCATTCAACCACACTGACCAATAGAAATCAATGTAAAAATCAATAATAGAATAACCCATCTACAAATCTGAGGGTACAAATGAGATATTTGTCAAATGAGATATTTGTCATTTCTATGCCATGTCCAAGCAACAAATATATCGCTATTATTTTTCAAAATTACGGTATATGTCCAAAATGTAGAAAAATGACAATTCCCAAAAATTAGAATTAATTGAACAGTCTGCATGTTGACTCAACCATTACCAACTTTCTTAGTATTCGAGTTGCTTGCTTACTCTACCTAGAATCATGCTACATTTGTACTACAATTCATACCGTTGATTAGCTTTTCCACTATTCCTATGCCTTAAGGAATGTAAAACAAGACTCTCAAATTCATTTCACATTTATTCAACTCAGCAACAGTATTATTACACAAATTATTAAAATCACAATATTTCCAACACAACAATCACTGAAAAGTCTATGGATATTGGAGATAAATGGCCACATTGTCCCCAAACCTTATAGGAGGTCTGGGGTTACGACCGAAATACCAACACACAATGGTGCATAACGGGCATGACGGAGGCCTTGTGTTGAGCACAAATTCTAATGAGGTCCCAATGCTTGACAACTAACATGTGGACGGGAATGGCCTAGGACATATCTGTTTTCCCTGTTTCCAAAAGATTGCTCCCTGGTTCGATAGTACTTTCTGACACTGAGTACTCCTGACTGTGAGCCTTCCCTTCTTTTAAAAGAGGTGAAGGGGTTACCAAGTATTGCTTAAACCTGTAGAATCCCAACCATACACTACATAAGGGGTAATACTTTCCCCCACTTAACAAGACCCGTCCTCTGTCTTAGTTGACAGATGGGGGAAACACAGGCCAGAAATGTCCCGAAACCCCCTTAAGTCCCCCCAGACCCGCCATAAACATTGATATAATGTTCCTCCATCCACCTATACAGTAAACTTCTTTACCCATGGAATCACATCATTTGGGAATGGATCTAATTATAAGACCTCTAAGGAAATTCCGTGGCTGTTTTGGACAAAAACGATGATAGCCCCCCTTGGAGATTATGAAGGTACAAGTGATTTCCCATCTCTAAGAGATATGTCCCATCATATCTGAATAATTCTATAGACTTTGCGGATATGTTGTGGTGAGAGACCTCCACCTACGTCCAAAACAAACGATCTGATTTTTCTGTTGATCTTTTCCTTTCTCTTATCAATTCTACCTCTGCAGTTAAGTGGGGCCCCATTTCAGTAGAGACGGGGTAATATAGAGGACCATACTAATTTAGTATTGGGTAATAATGCATTGTAGCACAGAAATATGCACTATATTTCTTCTATGAGTTTTTTGCAAGTCAAACCTTCTGTTGTCAAGTCATTTGAACCTAAGTGAATAACTTAAAATTCAGGGGGTGTGGAGTTTTTCAGCAATTACAAGGTGTGTAGGTCGAGTTGTTGCCAATGTAGTCCCCTTATCGCACGCCATTTGATGCTGGCTGGTAGGTTTACGTTCCTGCCCAGCCAGCTCTCCGGCCCAGAAAGGGATTGTCTGTTGATGTTTTTCCTTTTCTTATCAGGATCCCACTATCCGAATGTTTTTCAGAATACCTGAAAAAACTTTGCTTGGATTAGTAGAAGTTAATTAATTATTTTTTAAATTTTGGACTTAGGGAATTACCAGTTAACTACATTCTGAAAAGAGGAGTAAACTTGAGACTTCCATCTGCCTGATGCTTTTATGACTTAATCTGACACTCCATGTAGGGCCATATCTGTTGCCCTCCCTATTTTGAAAATATGGGTACAGAAATGCCCTTGTTTACCTATAGAGATAAGGGCTTTCTGGAGAACTGCATTAAATCGGTATCTTGTTAAAGGTTTCGAGTTAACATGGATGAAAAAAGAGTCTGCTGGGGATGTTGAGGGGTGAATGCTCAAATAACTGCTGATAGCCCGAACAGGACAAAAGACCGTCTCCGACTCTTTGGAAGTGATGTGTTGTTTTATGGGCTATTTGATCTGTCATTGAGTGAGGGATAGTTACTTTGATATGTGATTGTTGATTGTGTACTGTTACGTTTTGAAATTGTATGAAGTGTGAGTACTTCAATTTGTTTGTGAATTCGCCTACCCCAGGTAAGCCAAAATAAGCGATTGAAAAGGCAGAGGTGAATAATGTGGCTTCATATGGTGAGGAACTATTGAGGAAAGAGATAAGATTAACTCTCTCAGCAGGGGGCGGGTGACTGGACAGCGGGTATCAACTGCCCTGCCTATTGTGCGTTTGAGACCTTCAAGTGCTTTGGCTATCAGAAATGACTTAGTTGTATCTTGTAGTCCTTATAGCTTGTAGTCCTTTTACCTCCTTTTAGCTTGAGGAAACTGTGTTTGTGGAAAGTCCTAGTATTGACAGATAAGCAACGAAGTTGAGGATTATATCTGTGGGTATGGGCCAAATTTCTTTGAGATTGTACGATTTCAGAAAGCCATGGAATTTTTTAAGGGCTGTGTTATAAACCTGTTTGGAGTTATGTGACAAAGATGTTTGAATTAGGCGTTCTGATTCGGCAACCAAACATTCCATATCTGGGGTGGAAGTCGTGTGTGCCACTGTTTTGCATCTGGTGCCAGCTGTTTTTTTTTCCACTGTGAACGAGAAATGCAGTCTTCTGTAGAATTTTGTTTAGCTGGGATATGTTGTGCTTTTATTGTGCTATTATACTTTAGAGTAGTAAGGACCAACTCTTTAACAATTTTCATGACTCTGTTGGATTTGGATGTGGAGTTGTTCAAAACCTGTACCACGGCCATGTTATCTTTGTGGAATAAACTACATTTGTTTGCTAGAGAGTCGTGCCAGATCAGTATTGCAACATATACTGGGAATAATTCCAAAAATGTCATATCTCGAATGATTTCAGTTTGCACCAACTCATGTGGTCATTTTGAATAAGCCCAACTTCCAGAGAAAAAGATTCCGACCCTCCCCCCCCCCTTTTGTCCCCCAATGCTGTCGATAAATAGCTGTAGTAAGTATCTGATGTCCAGATGTTGTGTGATATAACTGTGACCCCAATGTAATTTTGTAGGAATTTTAACCATACTATCAAGTCAGCTTTCATTTCTAAAGTAACTCATAACTTATGATGCTGCTTACGAATACCCATGGTTGCATCAATCAGCCTCCTGCAGAGTGCTCTTCCAGGTGCCACTACCTTGCAGGCAAAATTAAGCAGGCCAATCAGGGATTGTAGGGATTTAAGGGTGATCTTTTTACTAGACAAATAAGTTTGGATAGTGTGTTTAAGATGGGTTAACTTGTCTTGTGGGAGTTTCATTACCATTTTTATTGTGTCTACAATAGTTCTATACCAAGGAATGTCAAACTTGTGTCTGGGGTTGTTGTTTTTTCGTTAGCTATTGGGACCCCCCAATTCTTGACAAATATTCTGGAAAGTAGATAGAGTGTTGTTACACTGTTGAGACTGCGGTTTGCCTGCGAATAAGAAATCATCAAGGCATCAAGGTAGTGTAAGATATTTGGGTTCCGTGAGGTATTCTATGTGCAATGCAGTAGCAAATTTTTTCCAGACTGCACAACAGTATTCATCCGGGAATTTAAAACCCAGTAAGTCAAAATCAGAGGTAGCGACTGGTATGAGTCTACATGCTGACTTGATATCTGATTTGGCTAACAATGACCCTTGACTCAGAAGAACTTTCATGACTGCTGCATCATCAATGTGGGAGTAATGGACCGAACAAGCTGAATGATCTATATTTTAATTAATGGAGTCATTTTCTGTGTATGATAGGTGGTGGATATGTCTGAAATCCTCATCTTTTTGGGTACTAGACCTAAAGGTTAAATCTGAAGTGTTGGGAAAGGAGGATGCTGAAAAGGGCCACCTATTATTTGAAGAGCTGATTCTTAGCAGATATTTTGGTGAACAATTTCGGGGTGCTGGTATGCACTTTTTAGATTCTAGTCATTTGTAAATTTGGCCTGTTTTGATAATTGTTAGGGAGCATACGAGTTTTGGATATTGGCTCTGAATTGTAGGTGATATTAGCAATAGTGATGTGTAGTAACCATAGCTCACTATTGATTTGCCCCCATGATGAATGGGGGTCAGAAGCCTTTCTTAGTCTGAATTGTTCATTATATCTAAACCACCCCGCAGATCTTGATGCAGCGAGACGAATGTCGTGCATGTACTTTGAACGCTCTTGTGCCCTAATCCTGTATTTCTCAAGTAGGACGATGGGAAAAAAATGATAAAGACGGATGTCCACTTCTCTATTGACAAATGTGTGTTGGGCTTTTGTTTGATGAGGCACATTTTCCCATCTCTAATTTGGAGTGTCCCGCCCCCCTTAGGGTCCGATAGAATTTATCAAAAAAAAAAAAAAAACAAAAAAAAACGACAATTCCCAAAAATTAAAACTATGAAATATTTTTTAAATAGGAGTACATAATATATTTTTTGGGAGTTGTTAAATATATAATTGAGTTGTCTGTACAATGAATTCGGCTAAGAATTTCCTGGAAGTCAAACCGTTTTCATGATCCTGGGACTATTTTCCATTTGCCTTGGGCTATTTTTTTCGTAACTCTTTTCCTGCAAGAATTACAGAAAACTGAGGGTAGAAATGAGATATTTGTCACTTCTATGCCTTGTCCCCGCAACAAATATATCGCTACTATTTTTCAAAATTACGGCATTTGTTCAAAAATAAAAAATGACAATTCCCAAAAAATAAAACTATGAAATATTTTTCAAATGGGAGTACTTAATAATCTGTTGAAGTTGTTAAATAAATATATCTTAGTTGTCTGTAGAAGGAATTTTGCTCAGAATTTCATGTAAACCGTTTTCAAGATCCTGGGGCTATTTTCTGTTTCCTTTGAGCTATTTTTTCAGATTTTTTTCCTGAAAGAAATACAAAAAAACCGGGGTACAACTGAGATATTTGTCACTCCTATGCCTTGTCCCAGCAACAAATATATCGCTACTATTTTTGAAAATTACGGTATTTGTCCAAAAATAAAAAATGACAATATCTAAAAATTAAGATTATGTTTTTTTTTTTTTCAAATGGGATTACTAATAATCTATTGGAATTGTGAGATATATACCTGAGTTATCTGTACAACGAATTAGGCTAAGAATAACCTGCAAGTACAACCGTATTCAAGATCCCTGGGGCTAATTTCCGTTTGCCTTGGGCTAATTTTCAAAACCTTTTTCCTGAAAGAAATACAGAAGAAATGAGATATTTTTGGATTCTTCTATGTCATGTCCTGGAAACAAATATATTGCTTCTATTTTACAAAATTACCGTTGCGGCAACGCACTTTGAAAAAAATTACGCACGTGCGTTTAAATTTGGACAAAGTGCGTCGAGAGTGTACATCAACATTTTTACCATGGAGACACATAACGCATTTTGCAAAAAAAAAATTGAATAAAAAAAAATAAATTTGGACTTAAATTTAATATAGACAGCATTATTTTGTTATATTTCTTTAGAAAAACTTCAATGAATTGATCTACCCTCTTCGAGAACAAGGAGATGACAGGTAGAAGGTCATTTAGCCCAACTCTTTATCTTTCCTACTTAAATATATGTATTTACATAACTGGAATGACATTGATATGCTTTCTCTCACTAAATTTGATTTTACGTAAAATAGATGAAAATGGTATGGAAAAATCATATTTGCTTCCTTATCCTTAACATCTACATCTACCGACCTTATTACAGACTGGATAAAATAAAAAAGAAACGAGATTGTGCTATAAAACAACCATTCCTCCATTATTTCTAAAAGACCCATTTCCCTTCTATAATATTTACGAGAACTTTGGGAACAAGACAACCCCTGAAAATCTTTAAAACGTCTGTATCTCAGATCCTGAACTGACGTCATCACCAAAAAGTTATCCAACTAGGTTCAAATAAATTTTTATCATACTAATATTAGCAAGAATATTGACCAAGCCGTGCACATTTTTTTTTTTCAAAGTGCGTTAATATGGTCGATATAAACGCACTTTGAAAAGATTTTTTTTGCTTCAAAGTGCGTTAACTTGGTCCAAAATTTAACGCAATTTGAAATTTTTTCTTTCGAAGTGCGTAATTTTTGAAAGTGCGCTGTAATGTACGGTATTTTTCCAAAAGTAAAGAACGACAATTCCCAAAAAATTAAAAGTTTGAAATATTTTTCAAATGGGAATACCTCATAATCTTTTGGAGTTGTTAAATATATAATTGAGCTGTCTGTACAACGAATTGGGCTAAGAATTTCCTGCAAGTGAAACCGTTTTCAAGATCCCTGGTGTTATTTACCGTTCACCTTGGGCTATTTTTTCAAAACTTTTTCCTGCAAGAAATACAGAAGAACTGAGGGTACAAGTGCGATATTTGTCTTTTCAGATTTATTTCCCGGAAACAAATTTATCGCTACTATTTTTCAATATTACGGTATTTGTCCAAAAATAAAGAACGACAATTCCCAAAAATTTGAATTATGAAATATTTATCAAATGGAGATACTATATCATGTCCTAACAATAAACATATCGCTTCTCTTCTTTTTTTTTTCAAAATTACCGAATTTGTCCAAAAATAAAAAATGACAATTCCCGAAAATTAAAATGATGAAATTTTTTCGAGTGGGAACCTGTAATAATCTTTTAGAGTTGTTAAATATATGATTGAGTTACCTGTACAATAAATTGGGCTAAGAATTTCCTGTAGATCAAACAGTTTTCATAAAATCCCTAAGACAATAAACCCTCTAAATTATATAGGGATATAATGTTACTCATGATCATGAGGTGGAATGTGCAGTTTTGACATATAAACAGTTGAAAGAAATTACTTTTGTGACAATTTTATATGAAAAAAAAAATGCAGTCATTTTATTTAAGGAACCGGTATTCCAGAACATATTTTCACATATCTTAGACTAGTTAACATAAAAAGTTGCCGCCAGCATCGGAAATGAAGCATGTCGGGCACGGTTCGGGCATCACTGGATGCGATACTAGAAGTGCATTTGCCGGGAAATCACTGAAACTTATGACCGGTAGCAGAGATAAAAGGAAATGTTCCAGAAGATAGGGAAGGAATCGGAACACTGAATATTTGATGAACAGGTTAGAAGCATTTACTTGCTGTCTTTATACTCAAAACAAAAGGCATTATGCAGAAAGGTAAATGACCTACAATAGAACTTTCTTTGCCTGTATATGATTAATGAACATAACTGCATTTATCTGTGTAAGAATGTAAAAATAGAAAATCGCTTCACGAATCAGACAATGAACTAAATGAAGATGAAAACACAGAAGACATTGAAAATAAAAATAATTGGTAGTGGTGATGCTGATATTGTGAACATGTCAATTCAGGCCTCAAGAAGAGTCTTCTTGCAATGGAATATGGAGATAACTAACA
This sequence comes from Saccostrea echinata, assembly GCF_033153115.1. NCBI lineage: Eukaryota > Metazoa > Mollusca > Bivalvia > Ostreida > Ostreidae > Saccostrea > Saccostrea echinata. Next base: position 18,993,302 of record NW_026889771.1, read on the forward strand.
TAAGTCAAGCTCAAAAGTCCATTGAAACAATAAAATCGGGGGCAGAGCAAACACTACACTCTTAAAAACATCACAGATGGGATCAGATGCCATGGAGGAGTAAGCATCCCCTGTCGACCAGTCACACCCGCCGTGTGTTCCTTGTCATTTTCGGGTAAACGGGAAAAAATCAGTAGAGAGTTCAGTGTGTAAATAACGGACAAACAATTAATAAGTAAAACGTCAGTCAGCATTCCAATTAATGATAGATTGTATTTGCCGATAAGGACCATGTATCGACCATAAAACTTGCAAAATGATGGCTTTAAACGAGGCTGTTAATACCCTTGTTCATCAAGTTGTTTGTCAAAAGCTATTTAGAAATTGTTCGTATGTTCATGTAGTGCATGCTCTTGCGTATAGACTCAACTAGGAGACATAATCCCCATATGCAGGATTGATATGATAACGTTGATCGAACGTTAGTCCAACATTGTCTACCCATCGCCAACAATCGTACATGTACAACCTCACAACCATTAACCAACCTTGGATAAACATGTTCATGCTATCTGAGTAAGGGTGCATGTATGTACAAGAGTTGAATGGTAATTTGTTTGTTATGCCCCCGTAATCGAAGATCCAGGGGGTATATAGTTTTTGCCCTGTCCGTCCGTCTGTCTGTCTGTTTGTTTGCTTGTCCACATAAACTTGAACCCTGCTCATAACTTTTGATTGGTTGGAGCTATGACACTCATATGTTACATGTGCATTTCTTGTGACAAGGCCTTTCCTTGGGTAGCAACATATTTGACCTCATGTCCTTGACCCTAGAGTTTGACCCACTTTTGCAGAAATTTACCAAACTTTAACCTTGGCCATAACTTTTGAACAGTTGGTGCTAGGACTTTTCATAGTTCACACGTGTATTTATTGTGACAAAACCTTTTCATGGATATAAATATTTTTGACCTTTTGACCTTGACCTTTGAATTTGACCCATTTTAAATAACTTTAACCTTGGCCATAACCTTTGAACAGTTAGTACAAAGCCTTCATATTTCTCAGATGTATTCCTTGTGACAAGATCTTCCTTTGAATACCAACAATTTTGACCTTTTGACCTTAGAGTTTGACCTACTTTTGAAAAACTTTGACCTTGTCCATAACTTTTGAACAATTGGTGCTAGAGGCTTTTATATTTCATATGAGTATTTATTATGACAAGACCTTACCCTGGGTACCTTTAATTTGATCCTTTGACCCTGGAGTTTGACTCTAATTTAAAAAACATTAACCTTGTCCATAACTTTTGAATGGTTGGTGCTTGTGCTTTCATATTTCAAAAGTATATTCAATGAGACAAGTCCTTTCTTTGAGTAACAACATTTTTGATGTCTTGGCCTTGACTTTAGAGTTTGAATTGCATTTGAAAAACTTTAACCTTCGCCAAAAGCTGTCATACGGGGGCATCAATGTTTCACAAACACATCTTGTTTTTTTGGGTTTCATTTTGGACATTAGAAATTGAGAAATTAATGTGTAAAAAAACATATGCTTGAATATATATATATATATATATATATATATATATATATATATATATATATATATATATATATATATATATATATATACATACATATATATATATATATATATATATATATATATATATATATATATATATATATATATATATATATATATATATATAAGCACTAAAAACCAACAACACTGTATATCCTAAGTGTCGGATCTACTAAGTAGATACAAGGTCACGGATGGAAATTTATATAAAGCACTAAAAATGACCAACGACACGAACAATAATAATTGTCAAATTTTCGGGACAACCTGTCCCTTCCATATATAAAGTCATAAAAACAAAGGAAATAGAGAAGCAAAAACAACTAGCACTACTACTAAACTACCAAACACTAAATATTTACAATGTTACATGTTTAATTTGGAGTTTATAAACAGTTGTGAACAAAGAAATCCGGAGCGCTATGAATTGCGTCCGGTCTATCGGGTGTAGTCTGGTGAAAAATCTCACCAGACTACACCCGATAGACCGGACGCAATTCATAGGAGCGCTATGAATTGCGTCCGGTCTATCGGGTGTAGTCTGGTGAAAAATCTCACCAGACTACACCCGATAGACCGGACGCAATTCATAGCGCTCCGGATTTCTTTGTTCACAACTGTTTATAAACTCCAAATTAAACATGTAACATTGTAAATATTTAGTGTTTGGTAGTTTAGTAGTAGTGCTAGTTGTTTTTGCTTCTCTATTTCCTTTGTTTTTATGACTTCTTAACTTTTTTCTTTGTCCTGAGGAAGGGACAGGTTGTCCCGAAAATTTGACAATTATTATTGTTCGTGTCGTTGGTCATTTTTAGTGCTTTATATATATATATATATATATATATAAATGGCAATCGAATACAAAATCGATAGGTTAACCGCAAGACGTTCCGGCCGATTAATCGTATCAAAATACACATTTTCTTAACATTTTTTTTTCCATGTAACTCTATTCGTATAAACAAGATGGCTAAAAAGACTTCAGAAGTTAAAAAACATTCTATTTGTCTTGATTCTTAATTAGAAAATTACATGTATGCATATTTTATTCAATTTCGGTAGACAAGATAAATAATGAAATCAATGCCTGAGAAATCATTAATAATTTATTAAAGCAGACGTCACAAATGTTCATTCGTTCATTCTGTATTGTTACCATTTTCAAAAATAAGTTTGAACTATATTACTTAATTAACAAAGTTTGTATAATAATTAAATTTGATAGATAACTGCAAAAGAAAAACATAAATCCACAGAGCTCTCAAGGGTGAATTAATTAATATCATTATAGAATTACATTACTGTCGGGGTAACGACATGGTGTTTTAACAATAATAAACACTACACTAATTGACTAATTACCCACAATATCAATACTGAGAATCATAATTACCTCCAAATCAGCAAATAGATATGCGAAAACGCTAATTTATCCATGTTTACGCAAAGATTTCTTTTTTTTAAAATGAATTTTAAGAAAATTTTACATTAAATTCACATATATCATATTTTCGACAAATCGATTACAGATATTCTAACCGATTGCCATCGTTCCGACCGAGTAATCAGTTAACCGGTTATAAATTGCCATCCTTAATATACATGTATATGAGTTTTTATCGTGTGATGAATCAGGGATGTACCAATCAATGTTAATAGGGTAGTTAGGGTTTTTGACATGGAATAACCTATCTCCCCTACCATGAAATAGACTAGTCCAATGCTATATATACAGCGGGTGTTTGCCGATTCAGTCAGTCTGTCTGAGAAATCCGTGTTTGCTGCAGCAGAGTTGAGTAGTGGCTAGGTAAGGGTGATAGAGTAGTGAGGACGCTGAATTTATAGCAGATTCATATAGTAGAAAGTTACTATAGGGCTGGATAAGCCTTATTTAATAGGTTGCGTCAACTGATCGACCACCGTAGCTTTGGCATTGGAAATAAAGGCTGGACAAGTCTGTACTCTAATGTCAAAGTGAGCTGGAGACGCCAGTTGATTAGAGACCTTTTGTCAGTAACCAGGATCCTTGTTTAGGCCAGTTGTCCGGGGACACTGGTCAAGGATAGGACAGGTAGTCCAGTGCCAATTGTCCCTTGATTTTATTCTGATTAGTTGCGTAAATCATAGTAAATATATTGATTAAGTAAATAGTTTGAATGATCACAGTAAATATATTGATTAGGTTCGTGTCCAAGTAGACAAAAATAGGTTAATCATTTGCACTGCAGATGAAGATAGAGACCGCTCGGCTGGACAGACGTAACAGAATTTTTGGTGGCAGCGGTGGGATTTTTTTTGCAGTGTGAGAAATTTTGTTTGCGTATTTATCTTTGATACAATACTAAAATTGTAGGAATAGTATTTTATAGTACATGATGTCAACTGATCAGTTAGATCGGGAACTGACAGTTCTCAAGGAAGAAATAAGAGAACTACAGTCAAGTATTCGGCAACATGAGAGTGTTATACACTCAACGCCAAAGCCTCGAGGATATGAGACCCGTGGTAGATATGACTCTGGAATTTCCAGTGGTCCACCGTCTGTTACCCCTAGGAGTCCTTTGGCCGACCACTTTCCAGATGTTGTATCCAAGAGGCCGTATAATAGCTGTCGTCCAAGAGTCAGGTTTCATCAGGAAATTGAGGCTAGAGCTAGAAATGATGAAACCGACAGAGAGGACATTGCAGCTGGTGTAGATAGTGGTAATATCATAGACCGGCGTTATCGAAGACCAGTTGTCCAAAGTAATGCAACTAGGAAAATAGGTAGAAGGAAAGTCAAAGCCGCAGCCTACGATGGCAGTGGGTCGTGGTTGGATTGTAAGACTCATTTTAACACAGTCTGCAAACTTGATGAATGGACAGAAGAGGAGAAGGGCTTATATCTCGCGGCATCTCTTCGGGGTCAGGCTCAAGCAGTCCTTTGAGACTTGCCAGGCGACAACACTGATTATCATTATGTTGTACAGGCCCTTGAAGAACGCTTTGTGCCACCCAATCAAACCTAGTTATACAGAGTTCAGTTAAGGAAGAGGCGTAAAAGAGCAACAGAGACCATACTTGAGTTAGGACAGGCTGTCAGAAGATTGGCAAATTTGGCCTATTAAAAAGCCCCATCTGAGGTAAGGGAAACCTTGGCCATGGAACAATTTTTAGATGGCTTGCCTGACTCGGACATGCGAATAAGGATCAAGCAGGCGCATCCTAAGGATCTAAATGATGCCATTAAACATGCAGTAGAACTAGAGGCATATCTAAGGGCAGAAGACAATTGGGGATACAAAAGTTATCAACACCAGTTGAGGGAAGAGGTAACTACTAATGACGGGACTTTCAGAACGGAAATGAAAAATTGGATGTCATCAGTGGAAAAGAATATGGCAGCCATCAACAAAGAAATTACAGAGCTCAGACAAAACAGAGACCAGTTGGTCAAAAAGTCTTACAAAGAGTCATCTCTATCCAGAAAAAGTATGGATATGATAGAATGTTATGGTTGTCATAAAAAGGGACATTATAAGCGAAATAACATAAGCGAACAAGAGTGACACTTCAAGCTTGGCTCTTGCTCAAACGAAGCTTGAATGTTCATTTATGTAATGATAAATGGTGTTAGGGTGAAAATGTTAGTAGACACAGGGGCTACGGTTACGATGCTGTCAACAACTTTTTTGAACAAAGTGAAAGACCATTGAGCATTTGAAATCCAAGAACCTGGAATGAAAGTTTACACTGCGGATGGTGATGAATTAAAGTTGGAAGGTAAGTCAATATTGAGATGGCAATTGGAAGACATCCCATAAAGACATTAGCTTTGGTAGCTAATCTTCAGGAAGAGTGTATTCTGGGATTAGACATGATCAAACGTTTCTTTGGAAGTACAAATCGTTGTATGCCAATAGTAATAATGATCTTGGAAAAACCAATATAGTCAAACACAAGATTGACACTGGAGACGCAAGACCTATAAAACAACCCGTTCACCGTTCTCCTGCACACTTGGCAAAAGAAATTGAAAGAAATATTGATGAGATGCTAGACTGCAACCTTCGGCAAGTCCCTGGGCATCCCAGATTGTACTGGTAAGGAAGAAGGATAATTCCTACCGATTTTGTGTAGATTACAGGCGTCTTAATGCTTGCACAGTTATGGACGTCTATCCTTTGTCCAGGCCTAGGATTGATGAATCCTTAGAACAATTGCCTGGATACAGCTGGTTCTCTACCTTAGATATGTTTTCCGGGCATTGGCAGGTGGAACTTGATCCCAAGGACAAACATAAAACGGTTTTCGCCACAAGAAGGGGTTTGTTTCAGTTCCGAGTGATGCCTTTCGGACTTTATTGTGCACCAGCCACGTTCGAAAGATTAATGGAAATGGTATTGGCAGGATTACAATGGGAGGTTTGCCTGGTTTACCTTGATGATTTGATCATCATGGGTAAAATATTCAATGAAATGATGGCTAATTTAGAGCGACTGTTTGGCAGACTTCAATCAGCTGGGTTGCGATTAAAGGCCAAGAAATGCCATTTGTTCCAGAGATCTGTGAAATTCTTGGGCCACATAATTTCTGAAGAAGTAATAATGACAGATCCTGAAAAGATAGAAAGTGTGAAACACTGGCCAGTACCAGCAAATGCAACCGAGGTTAGGTCTTTCCTTGGACTGTGTGGGTACCATAGGAAGTTTATAAAGGACTTTGCAACGATTGCAAAGTGTCTACATGTTGACTGAAAAAGGGAGACCATTTGTCTGGAATGATGATTGCCAGATTGTTTTTGATCTGTTGAAACAAAAGCTTATAACTACACCAGTGTTAGGACACCCCGACTTCACTAAAGAGTTTATACTGAACACAGATGCTAGCATAGATGCTATTGGGGCCATACTTTCTCAGGAAGAAGAGGGTGTGAGAAAGTTATTGCCTATGTCAGTCGTACCTTGTCCAAGAGTGAAAGAAGCTACTGCATCACTAGGAAGGAGCTACTTGCAGTTGTTCATTTTGTTGAAGTTTTCAGACATTTCCTTCAGGGACGAAAATTTCGTATTAGAACGGACCATATATAGTTCGCTAAAGTGGTGATTGAGACTCAAGAACCCAGAGGGCCAACTAGCAAGATGGCTAGATGTATCGAGTACATTTGATATGTTGATTGAACATCGCCCAGCAGCGCAACATCAAAATGCTGACGCCCTAAGTAGAATACCTTGCAAACAATGTGGTTTCTTTACTGCTTGGGACAAAGAAGAGGAATCTAGGTCTCTAAACATAATTAAGAACAATGAGGATTATGCTCAATTGCCAGATGACTCGTCTCTTGAAAGTATTCAAGAAAACAATGCAGATGTTGCGTTTATTGTCAAATGGTTAAAATATGGAACAAAACCAAAATCCGAAGAACTAGCAGGAAATAGTATTTTTGTTCGAAATAGTGTGGGACAGTGGGACTTGTTACTTGTATGGGATGGGTTACTGTGCAGAAAGTGGATTACTGGAAAGGAAGCATTATCTTTCAAGCTGTTATACCATGGAGCGAGAGGCGGAAGGTACTCTATTTCTGCCACGATTTCAAAGGGGCTGGACATCTAGGTAACAAGAATATATTGGAAAGAGTGTGAAGTAAGTACTATTGGCCTGGTTGCAGGAAGGATGCAAGAGCATACGTTGCGGGATGTGAGAAATGTTCAAAGAGAAAAAGTCCGAATGTTCAGAAGAAAGCTCCTATGAAGGTAGTAGAATCTGGAATCCCCATGGAGAGAGTGACTACCGATATTCTAGGAGAGCTGCCAAAGACGGAGAGAGGTAACCGGTATATATTGGTAGTTGCTGACTACTTCACCAAGTGGACCGAGAGCTATGCCATGCCCAAAATTGAAGCACAAACGGTTGCTCGGATATTGGTGGAGGAAGTCTTCGCAAAATTCGAAGTGCCAAGAATACTTCATTCGGACCAGGGAAGGCAATGCGAAAGTCTTCTGTTTCAAGAGCTCTGTGCCTTACTTCCTATTGAAAAGACTAGAACAACCCCCTATCATCCACAAAGTGATGGAATGGTTAAACGGTTTAATAAAACCCTTGCAACCATGCTTAGTGCATACGTGAACGAACACCAGACTAACTGGGATGACTCTCTCCCATATGTTATGCAGGCCTATCGTTCTGTAGTTCACGAGACCACAGGCTATACACCCAACTTTTTAATGTTAGGTAGAGAGACATCTTCACCCCTAGATCTCATGTACGAATTGCCAGGAGAGATAAAAGTTACTCCTAGAAACCAGTGGGTTTGGGAATTACAGGAACGCTTAGAAGAAGCCCACAGGATAGTACGGGAAAATACTAAGCAAGCTCTGTGTCGACAAAAGATATATCATGACCGGAAGCTTAGCTATGAAAAATTTGTCCCTGGTGGTAGTGTTCCTGTGTACTTTCCGGTTCGCAAAATAGGTAAGTCAGGCAAATTGACCTCATATTGGCATGGTCTTTATACAATCTTAGGCAAATGTTCTGATCTGACCTACAAGGTTAACTGTGAGCCAAAAGGTAGAGAGCAAGTTAGACGTAGATAGGATCAGAATAAGACATCCCCAGTTACTGAGGGGAGAATCAAGTTCCAAAGAAGTTGATGAACTAGGTGAACAGAGACGTCTAGAAGATGAGGATAAAGTCTCTGATGAAAAAGATGACTTAGGGGATAAAAGTGATCAGGTGGAGGATACTTGGTCAGCAACAATGATAGAGTCAGACGATCAAAATGATATGTGGTCGCCAGCTCCCACGAGAAGGAAAAGACGTCCACCAAAATGAATGTCAGACTATGTCAGAGATTAAATAATGTGTTAGAAATATGTATAGTTAGTGTCGAGTTTTGATATTTTAAACGGATAGTTTAACGTTTTGTTTATATTTTGTCTTTCATAGATTACAATGCCAAAGACAAAGATATCTGTCAACAAGGGCAGGAAGTGTCCATTCTATCCTTACCGTTTCATGAAAGATGAAGAATTGTCAAAGCACATTGGTGAATGCATTAAAGAACTGTTGTTCTGCAATTTTTGTGATTTCAATTCCACCACCTCCAAAAGTTTGAGAAGGCATCTCAAGAGACAACATGACAATGATGAAGAAAGTGGCGGTGAGGTAGATTTAGTAACCCCAGTGAAAGTTGCGTCTCAGATACTGAATCGTGGGTCACACAGGATCCAGGAAATCTTCGAGCGGTGCTTCCGGATGATATAAGTGAAAGTGAGAGTGAGGATGAAGTCAGCAAAGAGAAGAGTGGGAAGGAACTTCCGTGTAGTGATGAATCAAAGAGAGAAGGTAGACTCTACCGGAAAGCCACTAGACCTTTACCATGCAGTCTTCGCTCCAGCTAGGGTTGCCACCGTGATAGATATCAGACCTTCTCATCCAGCACCCGAGAAACAACCATGTGAACACAAGGAGTGTTTTGTTTTGCAAGATCTCGAACTTTCACAGCAAGAAAGTCATTTGCCCAAAATTGAAAATATGAATCATGGACAGGGGCTCAACTTTGTATGGAAGTCTATGGGAAAACATTTGGTGGTGTTTGTCCTATAGTAACGATCTCCGCTATATTACTGAAAAATTCGGTAAAAATAGGGGTGCCAACTCCTGTGTTTGATTTACAGTCAACTCGTACCCAAACCGAGTCGTACCCAAACCGAGTCGTACCCAAAGAGTCAACACTATATAATGCCATATGATATGATGCCATAAAATTTGTAAAGTTTATTATGGTTATATCCATAATGTTTATTACTTACCTGAAAAAAAAAATTAAAATGTAAAATTTACGTTTCACAATTTGTTGTTTGTGTGTTGATGTTTTCATGTTTTTGTTATCTTATAGTGTGACAAAATCAGAGAAAATAGAACTATTTATATAGTCATTAACAATACACATCAAGAAATAAAATACAAGATTCATAGAAACTTATATATTTACCCTTGAAATAATTAATTGTTTCTTTTTATGATTTAATTTTTGACATTTGAGCTTTGGGTACGAGTCAGTTTGGGTACGAGTTGACTGAATTCTATGAAACAAACAAAAAAAAAAAAAAAAAAAAAAAAAAAATCCCCAGTTTATGGAATTCCATAAACGACAGCCAACTGCTTACTGCCAACTGCTCACTGCTTACTGCCAACTGCTCACTGCTTACTGCCAACTGCCACACATATTTGAATAAATTTTCACATTTATATTGATATTTATGTGAATTTTCATAAAACCAGGCGCGGATCTAGGATTTTTTTTTACAGGAGGGGCCCACCCCAGTAAAAAAAAATCCAACCCAGAAATTTCTTGACCAAAAAAAAAAAACAACAACAAAACAACAAAAACAAAAACGTAAACTCCTTTCCTATACGTGAAAAACCTATTTCGGCGGGGGGGGGGGGGTGTTAACATCTTATGCTTCATATTATCTATGACTTTTCATATCAACTTAACACGGATCCGCGTTTTCTAGGGGGGGGGGTCCAAGGTCACTTTTAGTTGGTTTAGTATAGGTCTATACATTAAATAACTCTACAAATTCCAGGGGGTGGTCCGGACCCCCCCCCCCCCCCCCCCCAACAACCCCCCCCCCCCCTCTAGATCCATGTATGTAAAACATAACTTATTTGGGAAAATAAAGAGATATAGATCTTTAATTTGAGAAAATATTTCACTATAGAAATTAACGGAAAATGGAACTTTATTTTCAAAACATCTTCCCCCGCGAAACAACAGATCCTTTTTTTCAGTTTTTATTCATTCCAAAGGTTTTGTTGTCTCACGGGGGGGGGGGGGGGACGGGGCACGTGTTTAAAGATTAAAAACATGAAAATAGTCATTTTATTACCAATTTTAAATGAGATCACAAATTAAAAAAATGTACTTTATCACTTTATCAATCTCATATGTTAAATTTTACATAAGTTAAAACATACGGTGAGATTTAAGAGTCATTTATCCATTTCATTTTCATGAGTATTTGAAAATGGTGATGTTTTCAGCCTGATTTCAAAAGATGACATTTTGTACCCCCTTATGAAAGGAGTTGTAAATAAGAGCAATTAACTTTTTGTCACTGGTTTTTAAAATTAGTACTTAATACTAATGAACTTTTCTTTGCATTGAAACAAGTTTTTATGTCCAAATTGCCATTTATATTGAATTAAATGGATGGAAAATGTAGGCGGGAATCGAGAGTTAATGTGCGTAGTTCTTACAATAATAAGAAAATTTGGCGGATTTAGGAATTTTTAAACTGTAAAGGCGAGGAAGGAGTAAATCGAAAGAAGGAGTATTTCCTCTTAAAAACAAAACATTTAATTTCTGCATTTCGTTGCAGGCAAATAATTTGGTAGCTTTTTTTGACGCGGGTAAATGGGGGGGGGGTTAGTGGTTACGCCCCCCCCCCCAACCACCACCACCACGAATGTTTTTTTTTTTTTAGATCTAACAGATCGATCATTAGCCATTAAAACGATTTACATAAGACACATATAAAAATTCCCATACATAGGTACTTTTTCTTGGGTAAAAAGAAAATCCGAAAGATATTAATAGATATTTTAAACTAGGCAAGTTATTTTTTATTATAACTTTCAGTAATATTTCTATTATAAATACATATTCCAACAAATGTTACTTAAGACCCTTTTAAAAGTTTGTTCTTTTGTCGTATGTGACCCCCCCCCCCCCTCTTACCCGCATCAAAAAAAAGCTATCAAATTATTTGCCTGCAATGAAATGCAGAAATTAAATGTTTTGTTTTTAAGAGGAAACACCCCTTCTTCCGATTTACTCCTCCCTCGCCTTTACAGTTTAAAAATTCCTAAATCCGCCAAATTTTGTTATTAGATCTATTGGGAGGGGTGGGTGGGTGTCCGGTGTCGCATAATTTACGTTCCGGATACTTCGCGTTCCGGCCGGAACCTTAAAATCATAATATTGGTTCCGGATTTTACTGTAAGTTTGGTTCCGGCCATGGCTGCAATCTTCGAATCGCGGTATCTCTCAATTATTATCTGCCAGATTTCATTCTACACTGAATCATAGAAGTAGTTTTTTCCTTGAGGATTAAGCATGGCGCAGCGGCATGCCATTCTCATGTGGCGCAATGTTCTTTTTATAAGGCGTCATGCCCTTTTTGTACAGCCATTTTTAAAAATAAATGAATTAAATAGTCTAAGTAAAGATCGTGAAATACGCTTTCTGATACATATACACCGAATAAAATTTGGTCGCAAGAAAGGCTTTGTTTATCTAATGCATACAAATTAAGTCCCTTTGTTTATTTAGTGCATGTCAGGTGTGAATTTCTCGCTTGAATGCACGCTGACCCGGTATTTACAGGGTAAAGAGGATAGAAGATAAACTAGACTGAGATTACAAAACCCTAGAAAGAAGCATAATGTCAAAGATAGATTTGATCAGTAAATTTTAATTTTATAAGCTGATAAAGTAAAGAATTAAATACAAAATGGTATATGTATTTACAGAGATGCATTCTCTGTTTAAATGATATTACAAGTGTTGCAAATTCCACAATGTCGAGTCTCGAATACATGGCTTCCATTCCTCATAGATATTACATACTTTATCACTTGGCATGAAAATATGATTTATATTCCATTAGAAATAAACAAACATAAAAAATATAATTCACTGATGAAGATAGTTTTATAGTTTTGTGATAAATTAACAATGGCTATTTCAGGAATATGTGGTTTATTCTGCAATGAAACAAACATGAAAACATAACGATATGGTTTATTCCCTTAGAATGAACAAACACAAGTAATTAATGAAAATTATGTTGTTGTTGTTTTTTAAAGACCGTAGGAAGAAAAAAAACAAGGTTGAAATATGAAAAGTAAAGACCAGCAATGTTGATTTTGAAAATAGCAGTGAGGTAAACTGAATTAGCTCAAATATTTTAGTAAAATCAAGGTTTTAGCAAATTTTAAATGATTTTTTTTTTATGTTTTATAGGCCTTCAAATGGACTTTTCTGTAACTTCGATGCATATCCTACCCACCCACCCCTTAAGATATTTGGGAAATAACTTTTATTCCTTGGTGTTTTTTATACATAAAACACAATAAGAAAATGACAATTTTCATGACACTTTAAAACTTTATCGTTTTATACATACCATTATGTTTAATGAATATCAAAATTTGTGGAGAAAAAAAATTCAAAATACATATAATTATACATGTAGGCAAAAGGCAAGCGGCAATAATGTAACACCCCTCCATTTTTTTTTAAATCTCAGCCCCCTCCCCCAAATTTGAAAAAAGGAGGTTATAACAGCTCCAAAAATAAAAATTATTAAAAAAAATTGTTAGTTAATTATCTGAGCCCCCCCCCCCTCCCCTCCAAAAAAGGGAGGAGTTAAATTATAGCATCTGCAAAAATGTAAAATTGTAAATTAATTTTTTTTTTAATCAAAAATAATTATCATTCCAGGTTACAATTTCTGAGACTAATATCAAACATTTTTGTTTCCTGTTCATTGTATTCCACCTTATAAAAAGATAATAGTAAAATAAATTCAGACTTTTTTGTAACTAAGTTGTTTCTGTTTCACTTTATTACGAAGATAAAAAAGTCCGGAACCATAATTATTGTCAGAATTAACGTTCCGGGTTACAATTGCGGAGAGTATTTTCAAACATATTTGTTACATGTACTAGGTTGTTTCTTTTCCACTTTATAACGAAGATGAAGTAGCCCGGAACTAAAATTATGGTCATAATTAACGTTCCGGGTTACAATTGCTATGTATTTTCAAATATTTCTGTTACAAGGTTGTTTCTTTTCCACTTTACTACATAGAAAAAGTAGCCCGGAACCAAAATTATGGCCATAATTAACTTTCTGGGTTGGAGGTGCTGAGAGTATTTTCAAATATCTTTGTTACTAGGTTGTTTCTTTTCCACTTTATAACGAAGATAAAGTAGCCCGGAACTAAAATTATGGTCATAATTAACGTTCCGGGTTACAATTGCTGAGAGTATTTTCAAATATCTTTGTTACTAGGTTGTTTCTTTTCCACTTTATTAAGAAGATAAAGTAGCCCGGAACTAAAATTATGGTCATAATTAACGTTCCGGGTTACAATTGCTATGTATTTTCAAATATTTTTGTTACTAGGTTGTTTCTTTTCCACTTTATTACAAAGATAAAGTAGCCCGGAACTAAAATTATGGTCATAATTAACGTTCCGGGTTAGAATTGCTTCAAGAGTATTTTCAAATATCTTTGTTACTAGGTTGTTTCTTTTCCACTTTATTAGGAAGATAAAGTAGCCCGGAACCAAAACTATGGTCATAATTAACGTTCCGGGTTAGAATTGCTGAGAGTATTTTCAAATATCTTTGTTACTAGGTTGTTTCTTTTCCGCTTTATTACGAAGATGAAGTAGCCCGGAACTAAAATTATGGTCATAATTAACGTTCCGGGTTACAATTGCTGAGAGTATTTTCAAATATCTTTGTTACTAGGTTGTTTCTTTTCCACTTTATTACGAAGATGAAGTAGCCCGGAACTAAAATTATGGTCATAATTAACGTTCCAGGTTACAATTGCTGAGAGTATTTTCAAATATCTTTGTTACTAGGTTGTTTCTTTTCCACTTTATTACGAAGATAAAGTAGCCCGGAACTAAAATTATGGTCATAATTAACGTTCCGGGTTAGAATTGCTGAGAGTATTTTCAAATATCTTTGTTACTAAGTTGTTTCTTTTCCACTTTATTACGAAGATAAAGTAGCCCGGAACTAAAATTATGGTCTTAATTAACGTTCCGGTTAGAATTGCTGAGAGTATTTTCAAATATCTCTGTTACTGGGTTGTTTCTTCCCCACTTTATTACGAAGGTTAAGTAGCCCGGAACCAATTTATGGTCATAATTAACTTTCTGGGTTGGAAGTGCTGAGAGTATTTTCAAATATCTTTGCTACTAGGTTGTTTCTTTTCCATTTTATTACGAAGATGAAGTAGCCCGGAACTAAAATTATGGTCATAATTAACGTTCCGGGTAAGAATTGCTGAGAGTATTTTCAAATATTTCTGTTACAAGGTTGTTTATTTTTCACTTTATTACAAAGAAAAAGTAGCCCGGAACTTCAATTATGGTCATGATTAACGTTCCGGGTTAGAATTGCTGAGAGTATTTTCAAATATCTTTGTTACTAGGTCGTTCCTTTTCCACTTTATTACGAAGATAAAGTAGCCCGGAACTAAAATTATGGTCATAATTAACGTTCTGGGTTACAATTGCTGTGTGTTTTCAAACATCTTTTGTTACTAGGTTGTTTCTTTTCCACTTTATTACGAAGATGAAGTAGCCCGGAACCACAAATAATTTTCCGGGTTACAATTTCTGATATTATACTTTCATGTAAACTAGTTAAAACTGATTCTTCGAGAAACATTATTTTGTTAAAAAAACACGATTACCCGCTGAATGATGAAGCCACGCATTCCAGCGTAGCAACATGCAACACTGTTATGTGTACATGTATTTGTATAAAAATTCAGTATAATATAATAAATATTGCATGTAGTTGCGTTTAACATTTAAAATTTTCACCTTTCGAAAACCATTGTCAACCTCGGCTGCGCCTCGATTGACAATGGTTTTCTTGGGGTGCATTCAACTATATGCAATATTTATATAAGAGTAATTTCAAAGTTATTTGTTACCTGTTCATTTTCTCCCACTTTATAACAAAGATAAAATAACCCGGGACCAAGTTAACGGTTATAATAGACGTTCCAGGTTACAATAGCCAGAGTATATGTAATTTTAATTTCACAGGTGTTTTTCTAGTGACAAGACTTTCTCTAGGATACCAACAATTTTGACCTTGACCTTGGAGTTTGAACTATTAAAAAAAAAACCCTTTAATTTAACCTTGGCCATAACCTTTGACATTTGATGCTAAGGCTTTTATATTTCACATGTATATTTCATGTGACGGGTCCTTTCCCTGGGTATCATTGATTTTGACCCTTTGAGTTTGACCCACTTTTTAAAAACTATAACCTTGGCCATATATAACTTTTGAACGGTTGGTTCTTGGGCTTTCATATTTCACAGGTATTTTCATTGATACAGGTCCTTTTTTGGAAAACAACATTTCTGATCTCTTGACCTTGAGCTTAGAGTTTAACTTGCACTTTAGAAACTTTACCCTTCACAAAAGACTGCCGTGCGGGAGCATCAGTGTTTCACAAACGCATTTGGTTTTTTATTACGACTCACTTTACCTAATGTGTTTACGTTAAAGCGTTTGAACTTTTTTTTAACTATTAATCTAAAACAATTCCAGTATTTAATGTGAGTATGTAACCCTGTCTTTGACACATAATCTTTCAATTTTAGCCTTAAAAATATATTATTATCAATTGCTTTAGACATATATCTTATCGCATTTCAACAATAACAAACAATGCAAAATAATACACAATGGCATTGTATGGTAGTTTTTATAGATGACTCAGCCGTAATATATAATTATATCATGGAGAATTACCATATCATATAAGAAAAAAACCGGACCACCCCTGGAATTTGTAGAGTTATTTAATGTATATACTAAACCAACTAAATGCCTTGGTGACCTTGGAACCCCCCTCCTAAAAAACGTGGATCCGTGTTAAGTTGATATGAAAAGTCATAGATATGAAGCATAAGATGTCAACCCCTCCCTTCCCCCCACCGAAATAGGTTTTTTACGTTTAGGGAAGGAGTTTACGTTTTTTTGTTTGTTTGTTTGTTTGTTTTTTTTTGTCAAAAAATTGCTGGGTTGGATTTTTTTTTTACTGGGGTGGACCCCTCCTGTAAAAAAAATCCTGGATCCGCGCCTGGTTTTATGAAAATTCACATAAATATCAATATAAAAATGAAAATTTATTCAAATATGTGTGGCAGTTGGCAGTAAGCAGTGAGCAGTTGGCAGTAAGCAGTGAGCAGCTGGCAGTTAGCAGTTGGCTGTCGTATATGGAATTCCATACCAGTTTCCAAACATCGTTTGCGATATAAATTTATCAATTAATCCATTGATATTCACAATAATTTATAATTGTTAATAATATTTTTAAATCATTTATTCTTGAAAAAATATTGTATTTCGAAGAGAAGATAATTAATGAGCATTTAGAAATGATTGTTTAATGATTAATTCTATATAATTTCAAATATTTTTAAATGTTTTTTCTCATAAATAATAATAATTGTATAATGAATGAAACATTTATAACATATCTGTACTTTATAAGACACCCCCCCCCCAAAAAAACAACAACAACAACAACAAAAACCAATCGGGCGTGGTATACGGCATACTATGAAACCCGTCAATGGCGGCTGACTTCCTCCAATATTTAGGCCTACGATAAAATGGGCTCTAAAACCTTAGGGGTAAGGATTGACCTCAAAAAGCTTATGTTTGTGAGGTATTAGTATCCGTATCAATTGATATACACAGTCATTGCAGTATTTCATCAGTCATTTCGGCAGAAACCCGACATTTCGGCGTTTCGATGCACCGCGTTAGGCCTGTTGATAGTTTATAACGGAGTCTTGTAAAATATTGCGGAGTCCTCTTTATTTGGTAATATTTAAAATGCTAAAAATTCACCTTAACAATATTTTATTGAAGCTTAAATGTTTGCAAATAATTTATTAAATATATCTTTTTTATATATTAACCTCTCATTGCGGATTCGGTATGTTATAAATGGAATACCCAAAATACCCACTTCCATTTTTCAATGAAAGAAAAAATGACATGGCGGAAAAACAATCATTGCAGCGACACACAGGCCTAATGTTGGGATCCCGGGAACAAAACGTACAACAACCAGGCAGGGACGACTTGGAACCTGGCTATGTGGAGGAAAGATTCCGTGTAGATCGCAAAAAACTCGAGCAGATGCTCCAAGGTAGTTTCTGTTTGTGCTTACAAGTAGCCTAAACTTGCGATACAGAGACAATTCATAATCATGATAATGGTTATTTCTTTTAATGACTATTATTATTATTACTATTAAAGATTGCACTTATTCATTTCATTAAAAGTAATCTTAAACTCAAATGTAAGTTGAATCCATCATTTATAACATGACGGGGGTTATCGTTGTATTGGTGTATGTACTGCACTAATTGGTGCATTGCCAGCTTACCGAATAGTAAGTTTGTATAAGTTAGAGAACATTCTTTTTATCATATTTGACAATATTTCATCAGTATTGAGTAAGTGGTTTGTGAAGGTTAGACAGATATGGCTACCCATGATCTGATGTTTCGAAAATGTTCCAGCAGTTTGTTTAGTCACAACTGACACCAAACAAAAGACTTTGTCACTGATGTCAAAATGATGGTAATCTGTCTAAATTGTGTATGTATTTGCACTTACCTCAGATTTTTTGGGAGTAAAATTTTGGTCCAAAACTCAGCTACAGTCACTGGACATGGGTATTCATCACTAGTGATGGGACATCGGTTAATTTTCATAATCGATCATCGTTTGGAATCTGTTACTGCTTCCGATGCGATTTTACCAATTATAATCAGATGTCATAGTTTTGTATATAAAAAGTAGACTATTACAATTATTTAATATTATTTCTTTAACATGAATGTATAAAATGTATAATATATTGTTTTCTTTGTTGTTTTGCTTCTTTCACACTTTCTATATATGCACCTTTCGGTTCTTAATCACCTCTGCTTCATGCTAGTTGGCTAATATCAGACGCCATTTTCTTTCATTAAGAAGAAATAAATTTTAAACCAGAAATGGATAATTCCGGAATGTATTTTATTAGAAGTATGTTTCTGATGATCGATTATGAAAAATTACAATCGATCATCAGAATTGGTAGCATTTTTTCGTTGACAATCGATATTTTCTGATTATCGGTACAAAACTATTCATCGTTGACGTCAAAATACACAGATGGCCGTAAAAGTTGTCACAGCTATTTTTGATTGTGCTATTTTTAGAGAACACATTGGGTTCAGAAATTTGTACAGAATATATGTCACAAATTTCTGGTGACATCAGTATGTAAAATTCTGTCTATTTATCTCTAGAATTTGTTCAGTAAGACAGACAAAATAAATTTATCAAATATTTGTAGATTGTTTGGAATAGCAAGGACAACTTTGTATAGTATTATTAAAAAAAATTGAAGATTTTGGCAGTATAGAAAACAGGCATCGATCTAGAAGAAAACTTGAATTCAACATGTGCGACTAACTTTCAAGATCAGTGAAAAATAACAGAAAGGAAACTTTAGATGAATTACAAATACAAATAAGTATAGAAAGGATTATTCTTAATTTTCTTAATCTGGGAAAAGAAAATATTTAATATGGAATATAGAAGGGGATAAAAGGAAAAGCAGATGGTTGTCCATCAATTTCAGAGAAAAACATACCGTATATACTCGCCTATAAGTCGGTTTTTTAGGAGTTAAATTTTGGTCCAAAACTCTATGTCCGACTTATAGGCGAGTCATAAAAAGATTAGTATTTTCTGGATGGCGAAATGTAGTATTTTATAAATATTTCCCACGATTATCGTTGAGTCTGGATATATTATATCATTTATGCATTCTAAGATTATACATAAAGTACAAGTATTTACATATTTTAATAACTTTATTTTTATTTTAAGTGTGCATAATGTATTTTTCTTAATGATTTAAAATTACATATCGGTGTCATTTCTAAGAATATTGATCGAAAAACATCAGAGCATTAGTTTGAAATTGTCAACTGATTCTAGCAAAAAGTTGTACCGACTTATAAGCGGGTCAATGGCAAATCAATCTTAAATAACCTCAAAAAATACAACCGACTTATAGGCGAGTATATACGGTACATGAAATATGTGGAGATAACAAACAGTTAATTTGAGCTCAAAAGTCCATTAAACATTACAAAATAGAAGCAGAGCAAACACGGACCTCTAAGACATCAGAGGTGGGATCAGGTGCCATGGAGAAGTGAGCATCCCCTGCCAACCGGTCACACCCGCTGTGTGCTCCTTGTCATGATCGTGAAATAACAGAAAAATCTGTCGACAAATTAGTGTGTAAATAATGGCCTAACAATTAGTATGAAAAAAGTCGGTCAGCATTTGACTTAATGAAAGATTGTATTTGCTGACAAGGTCATTGTATCGACCATAGAACTTACAAAATGATGACTTTAAACAAGACTGCTGATATTCTTGTTTCATCAACTTGTTTGTCAATAATTTTCCTCATTTTAGAAATTGTTTATACATAGAGCATGCTCTTGCGTATCGAATCAACTGAGAGATATAAATCCCATATGCAGGTGATGAAGGTATATTGCTGCATAAGTAAGGAAAATCGAGGATTGAAAAGTTAAAGTCATCATGTTTATCATAAAGCTTTGTTGTTAGATTACCATTAACGTCTTTTTCTAATAAAATATCCAAATATGAAACAGATGTATCAGACTCTGTGGTATCTTTTATCTCAAGCTCACCAGGATATATCGTGTTGACATAAGAATGGAAATAACCATTGTTAATTGACAATAAGTCGTTGATATATCTAAATGTCGAGTTGAAGGCCACAGCAAGTGTTTTCTTCTTTTGACATAAAAGATTTTGAACAAACTCTGCTTCATATGAATACAAAAATAGGTCTGCTAATAATGGGGCGCAATTGCTACCCATGGGAATTCCAATGGATTGTTGGAAGACCTGGTCTCCAAAAACCACATAGATATTGTCAATCAGAAACTCAATCATCTTTTTAATGTCAACTTCAGAGTACTTGTGTGTACAATCAGATTGTTTTTCAACAAAATAATTTTGCAAATGACCAATGACAAGGTAAGTAAATTTACGAGTTCCATTTTTATTGAAAAAGCAGCTGTCAATTATATCAAAAAGCCTGGACTTTAATTTATTGTGGGTAATGGTTGTATATAAAGTTGAAAAGTCATAAGTTTTTATGTTGTTGATTTTAGTAAAATTTTGTGATTTCAAATGTTCCAAAAGTTCCTTGGAATTTTGTAGTATTCACATCTGATTGACACCACTTCTCGAATATATTGTTGCACAGTACTCCTGAAGTTTCTCCTTCACTACTGTTAATATCTTAGTGAGGAGTAAAGAAAGAGGCTTGGTAGAACAGTTGCTGGAACCCGCAATGTATCTTTGTTTGTAAGGAATCATATGAAGTTTCGGAATCCAATATAGATATGGTAATTCAAATTCATTTTTGTTGTTTGGAATATTAAATATATTCAAAACTGATATATGATTTTGAAGAATTTCCTCCTTAGAAAGTGAGCTATGGGTATAAGTTGGATTACCACTTGTAGAATTAAATCCCAGTTCCTCTATCATATCATGGAATAAGTCACAAAAGAATTGGACTGCGGATCATCATTAGAAAAACTAAGTATTCGGTGATGTATGCCAGCAGATTATTAAAAAAATAATCGTTTGTATGTTTTGTGGAAGACCGCCGAAGTTGACAACCCCCATCTCGTGTATGCGCCATCGAGGGCCAACTTTCTGTTTTGATCTTAGGCTGTATATGTGACAAAGATACAGGAATTTTGACAGTGTAAATTGAAATATTACCTCAGAAAAATGTATAGATATATCAAAAAATTATTTGTGGTCTGTTATCGCTCGATAATTTCTTGACTGAATTTACATCTTTCAGAATGAAGATGTCCCCGTACATCGATCCTCAATACTTTTTATGGAAGAAAATAAAATTATAACTGGATCTTGGGCAGTACAGTCTCTAGAAATAAATATTATAGAAAATATTTGGTTACAATTTAAAAGAAATCTACTTGTTAGCTCACCTGAGCCGAAGGCTCAAGTGAGCTTTTCTGATCGAAATTTGTCCATTGTCTTTTGTCATCATAAACTCTTCTCATTTTCATCTTCTTCTCAAGAACCACTGTGCCAATTTCAACCAAACTTGCCACAAAGAAACTTATATGGAAGCATCCTCAGGTAGTGAAGATTCAAGTTTGTTCAAATCATGACCCCCAGGGGTAGGGTGAGGCCACAGTGGGTGATCAAAGTTTTACGTAGGAATACCAAGGAAAAAATCTTTAAAAATCTTCTCAAGAACAGGAAAGCCATGAGCATCCTCAGGTAATGTGGATTCAAATTTGTTCAGATCATGACCCCGAGGAGAATAGAGGGGCCACAACAAGGGATCATAGTTATACAAAGGAATACAAAGGATATATGAATAAAAATGTTCTTCTTAAGAACAGCAAAGCCATTATTTGTCATTTTAATTCAAAAGCATCCGTATGAAGTATAGATTCAAGTTAGTTCAAATCAACCCCCTCTCCCCCCCCCCCCCCCCCCCCCAAACCACTTTTATATTTAAACTTTTCAAGACTGAACTGATTTCTACTTTTTCCTAGCCAGAATGCTCAGGTGAGTGATGTGGCCCCTGGGCCTCTTGTGATAGTGTTGTTACAATAGTTGCTGACTATCGAAAAATCATAGCCTAAAGCAGCACGTAGGTGTCAATCAATAGAAAATTTTAAAACTGATAGTTGCTATTTTTTTTTCAAAAAAATTTTTTTTTTATACAAACTGGTTTATCTTTTATCATTATCACTAACTTTTGAACAGCTGATCAAAGAAGTAACAGGGTTCTGGAAAAACATAAATATATATTATATTCATGATATTCAGCAGCTTTATTTCACAATTCCTTCTAAACTAAGAGGAGTAAAAAGAGTGAAAAGCTCTCTCACAAAATATTAAGGTATGACATACAGTATTAAGGGTCCTCCACACCCTGTGACTTCTATATCAAGAAAAAAACTTTTACTTCCGGTTTTGTATAGTTTGTGAACTGACGATTTGCCTGGTACAGCCTTTAAGAGAGTTTTATAAACGCTTTAGAGATGAACGTTTATCAAGGGAAAAGTATGCAGTAAACTGAGAGTAACATCCTAATTATAAACAATGAACACATGGCATGATCATGGTGTGACCGAAAGAAAAAAGGTGTTGATTATTTTTTTGAATTAAAAAAACAGCAGACCTTTGAGTTTTTTTAAGCAGAATAATTCATAAATAACAGGTATATCTATGAGAAAACGTTTTAGTTTATTTATACTTTCAGGCTAATCAATCCATTGCAATATCGTCAACAAAGTCTGTTGTGAAATATGTTACTTTTGCAGACTGAGGCAATCCTTAAAAAAAATGTTTGTTTGGAATTGCCACCTTGGAGTTTTCAGACCAATGGAGGGAGGGAGGGATTCTTTTTTTTTTTTTTTTTAACAAATTGAAGTTAAATTAAAAAAATGATAAAAAATTAAAACCTCAATGAACAGTGGTGATTTTGATTACTTATCCTCTTTCTTTTATATTACTAATATTATTTTTGTTTATTATTGAAATAAATATATACACAAGGGTACTCAAATATCAATCTAACTAAAATTAGATGTTAGATCTGCTCATTTATTTAAAGTCAAATTTCAGCGTCAAACTTCGAGTATTTAAAAAAATCTTTTTAAAAAGATAATTTTATCTGTCTATTTCGTAGGATTTCTCTTTGGAATTTCTAGTGATTTTTCAAGACAATCTATACAAACAGTAAGAACCACACAAAATTTCTTTAGAAGAGTTGGGCCGTTTTGTGGAAAAGAGGGAGGGGTGCTTGATGTGATCTTGCATGTTTGTCATGCTGAATCAATTTTAACATTACGTTTTAAAGACTTGTCAGACTGACGGACAGCATTTTTCCTTTATTATCAATATCAGGATAAAATATTTCTGATCCATGTAATTTAGATGATAACTGAACTGAACGATCATTTTTAGCTCACCTGAGCCACAATAGGGAATCCAAGTTTTACATTGAAATATGTAGTAAAAATCTTCTTCTCAAGAACCACTGGGCCAGAAAAGCTGAAACTTATGTGGAAGCATTCTGGGGTAGTGTAGATTCTAAACTGTTCAAATCATGACCCCTGGGGGTAGGGCAGAGCCACAACAGAGAATCCAAGTTTTACATTGAAATATGCAGAAAAAATCTTTTAAAATCTTCTCAAGAACCACTGGGCCACAAAGGCTGAAACTTATGTGGAAGCATCCTGGGGTAGTGTAGATTCTAACTGTTCAAATCATGACTCCTGGGGGAAGGCGGGGCCACAATAAGTTTTCCAACGGGGGGGGGGGGGGGGGGGGGGGAATCAGGTGAAAAACAGCAAGGCCAAAGCTTCTCAGGTGAGCGTTGTGGCCCATGGGCCTCTTGTTAATTTCAACATGACGGACTTGTCCAGTTCAATTTGCTGTCTCTGTCAACATTTCTTTCCAGGTATCATGTTTGCTAAAACTGTATATCATATCATTTATTTTTAATTCACCATTCATTTTTATGGAGACGCATAAATGCTTGGCTCTACAACGCTTGTATGTTTTCATATCCAGCCTGGTCTGACATTTTGGCGGCTTTCATTTTGTTGAGGATCTTCTAATGGCTCTATCATAAATACTACGAAGAAAGAGTTTTATTGACCAGTGTTGTTAAATTAATGTGGAGCTCAAACTGGATTTTAAAAAGCTTTTTGATAAACAAACTAACTCGTAGTAAGCAATGTAAGACGATAAAACGGTAAAAAAAATATTTTCAATATTTTGCCAATAAAATTTTTTCATTGGGGGGTATTTCACTGAGGCGGGTGGCAATTCCAAACAAACAGTAATTTTATTTTGGCCTGTTGTAATTAAATTTATTAATGTTCCTTCTATACTATCAGGAGTCTTCCCTTTTTTCTCAACCATGTATTTTAGAGAAAAATGAGTTACATTGATTTTTTTATAACTTTTATTAATTTCTTTAAAAAATAAGTTGACTGATAAAATTAAGTTTTTGTGGTTGTTTTGTCAGCTTTATAATATATGCCAGGAAAAAACAAAATTTGATGTGCTACTTATTAAAACTTGATGAAAAAAAATATCTTAAAACTAATGAAATTAAATTTTGGAAAAATGAATATAAATTATACTTCAATTCCTAGCCAGTTTTTAAAGGTTGATATGCTTGTCAAAAGTAAATGCTCATGTATATAAGAACATAAGCTGGGTGTGTGTGGAGGACCCTTAAATTCACGAGGACGTTTTTGATGCCGCCATTTTGACGTCAGTGACGAATACTTATGTCCAATGACTGTATGCCCAACATGTTAGTATAAGAAATGTCAGGATTTTTCTTGACGACAAAAATTAATTTTCTTTACAACTCTGACGAAAAATCGTTTCAGGATTACTGTGGTACTACTCTTTTGCAGGGAAAAATAATATATTTTGGTGAAATATGACAAAAAAGCAAATTTTTTATATAATCAATTAATTATCAATTAATTATCTATCAGCAAAAACTGCCAATCATTATAAATTTGCCATGTAAAAGAATAGTACCGCGGTATCTTGAAAGTGCTATTTGTTATTGACAAAAGCTGGAACATACTGTAAAATCATTAATCTTTAGGAGAGATGGGGTGTGTGTGTAATTTTTCGTTGTTTTTGTGGTATGAAGAGGCCCAGAATTCATGTCCCACATGAAATATTATATGATACATGTAACACCATGCTGCAGTATGATGTTTCTGCTTTAACCATAAATTCAAATTTCCTTGAATCAGATATATTTCCTCAAACCACCAAAATTTGACCCCACGAAAATAAGTGACTTCCATAAATCTGGAAATTTTTGCTGAAGATAAATTTTTAGCAAATTTGCACATGCATTGCATTTGCAAAAATATTTTTCTTAAAAATAAATCAACAACAAAAAATGTTTTTATCTAAAGATTACTTAAAGATTACATCATTATATATATTTTATGTACATGTGTGATTTATGAAAATGTTATGAAAACTTTCAACACGTTGGATGATTTATCTTTTCTAATATTTTTATCTGATTATTGAACGTTGGTGTAGTTTAATATTGTATATTTATTCGTAATTTATTGTATGTACATGCGTAACTTACAAACGTTTAAGAAAATTTTAAGAGCTTTTTATATTTTAGTTCAAATGACGATTCGCAAAAATTTTAAACGTAAAAATTAATCAACAGACTTTTGACCCAGATTAAAAAATAAATCGACGTAAAAATTTCCAGATTTACGGTATATGGTAGGAACACTAATATACTCCTATGGATTTGTTAATTATTTCAGTATACTTCAAATTCTATAAATATGCTGACCTTGGATTAAGATAGTCAGATTCTCAGGTTCCCAAAAATCAGGGAGTTAATAGCCATTCTCTGTAAGCATTTAAACTCTTATATAGGGAGTGTGGCACGCTAGGTCTTAGATTTTTATGAAACTTGGCACACATTCCTATAATGATGTATGAAACTAAAATTCATAATAAAATGGTTGCTATGGTCAATGGTTACCATGGCAACCAACATACATTTTTCATGGCCTAAAAAATGCTAAATTTTGATGAAAAATGACCATTTTTGACTAATTAAAAGTCTTTAATACAACAAGATATTTACATGACTTTATCTTTTTGTCAAAATACATCATTTTTGTAGTTCTTTAGATAATTTCTAGTATTTGAGTAACTTAACCTCATAGAAAAAATATCCCCCCTTTTTAAGTATGATTTTTCTAAGGAAAAATTGTAGATTTTAGGCTCTTTTGAAAAGCCTGGTATAAATTTTTGCGGACATATTGGAAAAAATAAATACATTGGTTTGAAAGTCCAAAAATAGTTGTAATATAAATTGTAAAGAACCACTTGGTATTCATATCTTGTTTTCGTGTTACCATGGTTACAAACTAATGCTTTTTTTAAGAATTCCAGACAAGGGCAATAGGTATCTACTATCAGTTTCCAAATAAATACCTGAGTATTTTAAAATGGATTAAAACCAAATTTGTACATGTAGTACACAATAGCAATAACAAAGAAAAAAAATCAATTTTCATAGCAAAAGGTTAAAGGTCAAGGTCAAAATGGCTCGATTTAGATGGAAAAGTAAGGAAATTTTTTCAATATTTTTTCAATGCCATAACTAATACTTGTGATTTAAACAACATAATTATGAATAAACAAAATTACAGTTCTGTTGGACAATACATGTAACGAGCATCACATGAATTGGTAAATACGGACAGAAGGTCAAAGTTCAAGGACACAATGGTATATAAAATTTGCCTTTTTGTCCCCTGCTTTCACTTAAAGTGGGGGATATTTATTTAGGTCTGTCTAACGTCCATCCGTCTGTCTTTCTGCAACACTTTCATTTCTGCACGATGTCTCGTGAAGCCTTTGAGCCTTTGCAATGAAAGTTTATATAACAACTCCCTGTGGCCTAAGGAAGACCCCCATTGATTTTAAGGTCAAAGGTAAAGGTCATGAATTCATAAATTCTGTCTGCTTTAACACTTTATTTCCGCGCAATATCTCAAAAACTTCGAGCTTTTGCAATGAAATTTTACACTGAAACTCCCTATGGCCTAAAGAAGACCACTATTGATTTTGAGGTCAAAAGGTCAAAGGTCAAGGTCAAAAATTTATACATTCTGTTTGTGTGTAAAATTTTCATTTCCGTGCGATATCTCAAGAAGCTTTTAAGCTTTTGCAATGAAATTTTATATCATAACTCCCTTTGGTCCCACCCGCAACTCTTAAAGCATCCCGTCCCCCCAACCCCACCATCCTCCGACCCCACCCCTCAAGATCCGTACATGCTCTTTTATCCTTAAGCAGGGGACACGGCTTCCCTGAATTAGCTTGTTAGTATAGCATTTAAACTCGGATATTGTGAATGTCGTATCCTGTTTTATATACAATGCATTTTACTGAAATTGGTTTTTCGTTCTCACCTTTAGCTTGATGCATAATGTTAAAATGCTATGAGAATGGTTTCATTTATTGAAAAAAAGTAGCCAACTCAAAATATTGAAAGCCTATACACGTACCATATTGAGTGTCTTGTACGTAGAGCATTGTGCTACGTGCATGTAAAAAATACACTCTTTTGTTGTTTTGGTAGACTAAGTCCTTGTTCTAAAATGTACAGTTTTAGACCCTATTCAACACTCCACACTTTTCCAGTGACAGTCAAAATGTGTTTTCCTGTGACTTTTTTTCAGAGAAGTTCACAGAAAAAGCCTAAATCCATTTTACTTTGCAATACAGTAAAAATCTATCATGTATTATTCTTAAAAACTTGAAAATTAAGAGACATTGATGATAAATATTTTAACCCAAATATGCCTGAATTTACGTAATAGATTTGCTACTTCCAAAATGTAATCAATAATAATCTTTTGTAAAAATCTGATGGACCTGCTCAGATAATCTGATTTTGTGTTTTCTCGAATTTATGTCGGTTGCTAAGTTTGAGTTGGTTGGTAAGCGTGATAGAATCGTACACCTTATGGTTTGTATTGTAAACATAATTTCTAAACTTGAGTCCTTGAAAATATTGAAAATAATCTGTCCCTGCCTTCTTCCTATGATTTTCATTTTTTAAAATGAACATGATAAAGTAACCAAAGACCAGGACTTACTCCATCCCTTCCAGGAACAATGTAAAAGCACTTACCCCAAATAAATGGGTAAGAGGCATTTGTAAGAAAAACACGGATCCCTTGTGAAACATTAAGAAGCGTTATATATAAATATGAAAGAAAGCGGTTCATTCATAAGTGATTAACCCCAACCCGCCCTCATTTCCGAGTATAGATTTTTTGTGTTTAATTTTATGATTTTTTTTTCTTTTGGTACAAAGGGGTGGGGTGGGGCAGGGGGGCTTGTCAGAAATTTATTTATGTTTTCATTATCAATAAAAAAAAAAAAAAACAGCTACACAGATTTACCATTAATTTTACTGCTACAAGGTTCAATCTACATTTTTCTTAGTCTAGAGAAATGATAAACTTGATAAAAATGATAACTTTAAAATATGATTCAGACAATTTGTATTTCTATGCAACCCCCCCCCCCAAAAAAAAAAAAAAAAAAAATTTAAAAGTATAATTTTCACTGGTCGAAAGGAATCAATTACAAAACAAAACATTTTCATTACTGACCGTAACAATTTCTTTTTTTTTTTTTTTGGATAAAGACCATTCACTTAAAGAAAATACTTGGATCAGGAACATGATCAATTTCTTTATAAAATATTTTCAAAGTCATTGAATAAAAAGTTCAAATCTGAAATATACACAGATAAATTTTCTCTCTTTTTTTCTGAATCAGATACAGATAAAGGCAAACGGTAATATTAAAAAGATTGAGTTTTCTGTTACATCCCTCACTAATACAGGGTTTTTAGGTGTGGATTGTTTTCTACTTGTAGCCTTTACATAGAGATAAAATATACTTTTACGTTCTTTAATTTCAGAATGAGGGTGTGAAGAGTATCAGTTTATATTTTAAATGTAGCAAATTCTATCAAGTGAAAACACTCATCATATAAAAGTTGTAAATTATGAATGACATAAATTCTGTTTAAAACTGCATAATATGACTGCGTTGACTAATGGGTTAAGGGACGACCATTTGATTCAGAAGGGGGGGGGGCAAATTTTTTCCAAGTCAGATTATTTATTTTCATGGAATTGAAGGACACATTATTTATTTCCAATATGATCCAGGACAGATTATAAAAGTCTGAAAATAAAATAAACAATCCATCCCGCCCCAAGGGAAAACGCCCAAACTTTATTTCGGGGGGGGGGGGGGGGGGGGGGGGGGTTAGGCAGTTGTTTTGGTAATAATTTTTTTAACCCATAGTATAATAATTATACTTATTAAAAAAATATTACCGAAACAAGTGCCTTTGGGTTGGAGGTTGTAGCACTTATTAAAAGATGGATTATTTATTTTTCTGCCAGTTGAGGACAGATTATTTATTTTCAACATTTTCAAGAACGGACTTTAGTTTCTAAAATCTGTAACACCCCCCCCCCCCCCCTTCGCATCAAATGGTCATCCCTTTAATGACAGACATCAACTTACATACATCATTCTGAATCAGTATTCAACTTCAAATTCCAGTTCTGTACAAACATGTAAATGTAGCTTGACTTTAATTATTTAGGTAAAATCAATAGCCTAGTTCTCTCACATTATAATTCAGTTTTTTTTTTCCACATTTGTTTTAAAAAGGCACTGACTTTCCAAGGCTGTATTCATTATAATATATCACTCTGACTAGGACATTGTACCTCTTCTTACAACCAATTCAGTATAATTCTGATATCTCAAGTTTATCTTTTATCCCCATTTTAAAACTCCTAAGACCTTGAAACTTAGGCTTCAATATCATGAATGTGTACAGAGCTGATTTCCTGTACCATGTGGTCTTTTTATATTTCGCCACTGTTCACTCATCACAATATTTTTTTTGCATGCAGGAAATAAACAAAGTGGTTAAAATTTGTATGCACATTAAATAAACAGAAAAAAACACTTGATTTTACTTGAAATCCAGGATACATGTTGATAATGTAAACAACTTCCAGTCAGTTTTGTCCAATGATTTTTTTATCTCTCGCACTAAAGAGCTCACAATTATCAAAGGGAGATAATTCAATTTTAAAATGAATGTTTGCTATTTTAATCATATATTTCTTATATTTATAGACTGAATACCAACAATGTTTTTAAATACCTTTTAAAATCAGATATCATACTTTTTATTTCTGTGAGTAACATGAATTGAAGTAGCCGCATTTCATTGATTGACATTCCCAAAAATTGCATTTTTTCAGAAAAAATCAACTTTAGACACCGTTTCCATGGTAACTACTCAACATTCATATGATCTAACAATATTTTTTGGAGTAGTTTATGAGGTGGTAAATTCTAGCCAAATTTGAAAAAAATCTGTGACTATGCGTGCCACAAAAGTTTAAGTGGTTACAGAGAATGGCTATTAAATACTTGAAAAAGCTCAAATAAATGTAAAATGTCTGAATTCTCAAAGTAATGTGTATTTACCAATTGGTATTTGGTCAGAGTTCATCATTATAGTTAAACATATTACATAAGGAAAATATCAAGTCTAAAATATATTTTTAGGAATCACAAATAAAAGCACCTGCTCTGAATTTTTTAATCGAAAGTTGATTAACAAATATATGTTAGGATAGAAAACTATCTAGATTCAATGTTTCAAGGCATTTGGAGAAAATTGCATGGTTTTTATATGCCCTGCCATGAATATGGCCAGGGCATATAGTGTTTCCATCCTTCTGTCCTTTCATCACACTTTTCGTTTAGCTCAGTTTCAAAGAAACTATTCAAGAAATGTTATCAAGGTTAATATGTTGGTAAATATTGATAATATTTTAAATGCATCAACATTTTTTTTCCTTGACCCTGGCCTCACTTAAAAAAAAAGCTGCTGATATATATATATATTGGTGAGAGCTGTTCAACTGCATCAAAATTTTTTGACTTTGACCTTTCTTTTGACCTTGACCTTACTTGTCTATTCAACTTCATCAGCATTTTTTTACCTTGACCTTTCCTTTGACCTTGACCTCACGTTTCTTATCTTAGTGTTTCAAAGAAACTATTTAAGATATTTTTATCAAACTTCATATGGTTATACATAATGATGAAAGCTATTGAAGGGGAAGAAGGACCTTGAGCTGAAAAAAAAAGTCATTCAATTAATTTAATTTTGTGTATATGACTAATTTAGAATGTTCGACATAGCTTAAAGCAGTTATAACATTAAGTTTCTTACCTTATTTTAGAGATATTGATTAAAAAATACTATGCCCTACAGTGTCTAGGTGGAGTTTTGATTCTCCATGTTTGAGGTCTCATTGTTCTGTCCATAATTGGAATTTTCAAGTATGTGAACATGTATCTTTTAAAATATTTC
This sequence comes from Saccostrea echinata, assembly GCF_033153115.1. Taxonomy (NCBI): domain Eukaryota; kingdom Metazoa; phylum Mollusca; class Bivalvia; order Ostreida; family Ostreidae; genus Saccostrea; species Saccostrea echinata. The sequence continues at coordinate 19,024,824 of NW_026889771.1, forward strand.
AGATTGAGTTTAAAATTTGAAAAAGCAAGTTTCTACTATCACACTGCATTTAGATAGGGAAAATTATGTACTTTTGAACAATAAAAAAACTTAATTTGCAAAAAATCAATCAATAATTGAAAATTTACACTGAATCCTAAGTCCTTCATTTTATTGATTAACTGTAAAAATATCAAATGGTGAAGCTTAATTACCTCAATATTGCACAGGACTTCGTTAAACACAATGGATGATCAAAGATTTACATATGAATACATAGAAAAGATCATTTAAAAATCTTCTTCTCAAGAACAGCAAAGCCATGATTTGTCTTATTTATATGGAAGCATCTTTGAGTAATGTTGATTCAAATTTGTTCAAATCATGACCCACTGGGGTAGGGAGGGGACACAAAAGGAGATAAAAGTTTTGGTTAGGAATGTATGGGAAATATCGTTTAAAAATCTTCTCAAGAACAACAAAGCCATGATTAGTCATTTTAATACAGAAGCATTTTCATGTACTAGTAGGGAAAATTCAAGACTGTTCAAATCATGACTCCGGAGGTGGGGCTAAAATAGAAAATAAAACTTACAGGAAAAAAATCTAAATGGTGGACAGATTAGAACTTAATTTATGAGTTGTTAGTGAATACAAGACTAATTATTTTTTAATTTATTAGTTGTTACTGAATACTAGACTAATTATTTCGATGATCCTGATCACCCTATTTCTCTTGCTTTAGAGCAACAAAGCTTCTTCTATCAGTTTATTTTATACTCTATGAATTGTTGTTTTATAATCAGGTGACCATTAAGGCCCTTGGGCCTCTTGTTTTTCTTTGCCTTCACATTTGATACCAGTATGTGCTCATGTACATGCTTTGAGAGGGTTTTTTGAGAAGTGATTCACTTATCCAGACGATTCATTTATCTGGAGGATTTTGTTCTGGACGAAGGCGTCCGGATTAATGAGGCACTACTGTAATTGATAATTAATCGATTATGTACAGCTGATTATTACCAGTAATAGATTATGATTTTTGTCCACTTGCCAGCAGTAGGAATACATACTAAAAAGCCTCAAAAATCTTTTCAAGAAAAGGAAAGCCTTGATTAGTCCAATCCATTTGGAAGCATCCTAAGGTAGTGTAGATTAAAGTTTATTAAGGTAGGGTGGGGCTACAATTGGCAATCAAAGTTTTACATAGGCCTAGGAATGTATGGGAAGAATCTGCTGATGAAAAACAAGAAGGGCCATGTTTACTCAAATGAGTGTTGTGGCCCATGGGCCTCTTGTTTCTTGGTCTCATCAAGTTGGAGATAAACAGGTTTGACTGTATTTATTTATTTTACTTTTATTGCTTTACAAATGTCATGTTTTTTTTTTACAAGACCGTTTCTAAAACCAAAAGTCCTTGAATCATACTGAGATGCATAAAAGATAAAGTGTTGCACAAAAAGATTTCAATTTCAAACTTCATTTTGAGACTTTGTAAAACTAAATAATTATTTTAATAGTTATAGTTCCTGGCTGAGGATCTGATATCCTTAAAGGAAAAAGTGTTGAGATGTTACTGGAAGAATATAAAAGTCAGGAAAGAACTCCCAATTCACCTTTTCTTTTAGAAATAAATTAATTTGTTTAAAGTGTTAATATTAAAACTTAAATTCAATTGGAAAGATTAATTTTTTTTCAGGCTCCAATGAAAATGATGAGAATGCAGAAGACTTTTTCCAGAGAGTAAGGAATTCTTTTCTTTGTTGATGTTTATGTGATTTTTAGCTCACCTGAGCCAAAGGCTCAAGTGAGCTTTTCTGATCAAAATTTGTCCGTTGTCTGTCATCGTTGTAGTCATTGTCGTTGTTGTCGTTGTAAACTTTTCACATTTTCATCTTCTTCTCAAGAACCACTGGGCGAATTTCAACCAAACTTGCCACAAAGTATCCTTGGGTAAAGGGGATTCAAGTTTGTTCAAATGAAGGGCCACGCCTTCTTCCAAGGGGAGATAATTAAGAATTCGTGAAAAATTAATGGCATCATTAAAAAATCTTCTCCAGAACCACTGTGCTTGAAAATATGAAACTTATGTGGAAGCATCCTCAGGTAGTGTAGATTCAAGTTTGTTCAAATCATGACCCCTGGGGGTCGGGTGGGGCCACAATGGGCGATCAAAGTTTTACATAGGAATATATAGGAAAAATCTTAAAAAATCTTCTTCTCAAGAACAGCAAAGCCATGATTGGTCATATTTATATGGTAGCATCCTCAGATAGTGTAGATTCAAGTTTGTTCAAATCATGACCCTGGGGGGTTGGGTGGGGCCACAATGGGCTAATAATTAAGAAACACCTTCATATTGTATCCATTAATATATAAATAAGGATGTGTTTTTTTTTCAAAAATATCACTTAGAATTTTTTAAACCAGATTCCAATTCTAAAATCTAAGATTCTCATAGGTTCGTTTTCCTGATAACTATTTCATTCATTAGCACCCTTATTTGAGTTTTGATAAAAAAAAAATAAATTATCCAATATTTTAAATGGTTTAAATTGGGCCATTTTTTTTCTTTTTGATGGTTTCGTCCCACTAGACTAATTATTTACATTAGTGACAATAATTAGGAGTCACCTGACTCTTGATCTGGTCTCGTGATTGGACAAAATGGTTGCTCTATACAAGGTAAAACGGCGGTTTTACATGAAATTTGATGACTGCTGACCGCTTTACGCAGGTGACCGCTTAATAGAGTTACATTATATAGAAAAATTCATTGGGAGGAAATAAATTGACCGCATAGGACAGGTGACCGCTGGATAAAGGTGACCGCTATGACAAGTTTGACTGTACAATAAAAGTTATCTCCCTTGTCTATATATGTTTAATCCATAGCATAGCTAGAATGACATTAATCACCATTATGTATTCACTTCACGAACAAAAGGGTAGGTTTATATAAAATAGTTAGATTTAATAATTAATTGAAGAGTAATTAAAAAAATCAAGTATTAAAAGTCCTTGACTATAAACGTCGAATGACTTTTCCTATATGCTATTACGATGAGTGCATGTACACCCTAAGATCTTCTTTCTGAAGGGATAATACATTGCGGCGGAAAACCACTGGATGGTAAGAAATGTGTTAATGTAGGTCGACAAAATAATATCCTTCCACATCTTCAGCAAGTTCGATAGTTATTTGAATGATTTTTTAAAACCAAAATGTCGATAAAAATATGATAATGCAGGTAACAAATACACTTGGTAACATAGTTACGCACGGGTAATCAAAACCCAAGACCCACTTGTTTTGATTGATGAAACATATAGCATTGGCTATTAAAACAGCTTTTTTACAAATACTATACAATTATGGACTCTTTCGGTGGTGAATATGATTTGTTATTCACTAGAAAAATATCAATATTGACCAAGGCGAAGCCGAGGTCAATATTGATATTTTTCTGGTGAATAACAAACCATATTCACCACCGAAAGAGTCCATAATTGTTTTATTATGTAGTCCAGATTTGAATAAATAAGACATTGAATGCATGATGATACCACTCTCATTTACGAACTTCTGTCGTGGAAAAATAAAAAAAAAAATGTCCAGATTACAAGTTATAACTTATGTTTTTTCCTTTTGCTGTTTGTAAGACATCGAAATGTTTAGAAAATAATCCTTCGATAGGCTTGGCTAATGTTTTTCCTGCTCAGATACACAGCTGGCTCCGGTCGTTGCAGCCATTGTTTACAATATTGGTGAGTGATGATTGTGACGTCACAATGCCGCTGCACGCGCACTGACCCTCCGGTGAATACGGCTTCAAAACCAGTGAATATGTAGTGTTATGAACTGTTTGTGTTTGTATAGATTATATAGGGACTATAAATAGACTATATAATAAAAAGGTTATTATCTGCTGATATAAATTAAAGTAAAGCGTGATAATCAGAATAATTGAAGTATGACTCATAATAACTGAAATGACCGTGTACTGCACCTATATATTCATGTTGTAGTCTTTTCTCAAATTTCCAAATATAACATTGAGGTTATTGAAAACTTATTCTCTGTTTCTTGAATTCACGGATTTACTAACACCGTGAATATAGCGAATATGAACACCGCAGGTTATTTTTACCCTATACAGTATCTGTATGTCACTGAAAATTTCCTGATATCACACATGTAACATTTAATTTAAAATATCTGTTTATGATAGTTTTAGAAGTGAGCCCTAGAGTAGTTCTCAGAATGCAACTTTTTGCAACCTTAACTGAATTTCTTTTAGCTCACCTAAGCCGAAGGCTCAAGTGAGCTTTTCTGATAAAAAATTCTCCGTTGTCTGTTGTCGTTGTAAACTTTTCACAGTGTCATCTTCTCCAGAACTACAGGGCCAATTTCAATCAAACTTGTCACAGAATATCCTTGGGTAAAGGTGATTTCAAGTTTGTTCAAATGAAGGGCCACGCCCTTTTCCAAGTCTAGATTCAAGTTTGTTCAAATCATGACCCCCGAGGGTAGGGTGGGGCCACAATAGAGGATCAAAGTTTTACAAAGGAGTATATAGGAAAAAAGCTTCTTCTCAAGAACAGCAAAGCCATGATTGGTCATATTTATATGGAAACATCCTCAGGTGGGGTAGATTCAAGTTTGTTCAAATCATGACCCCTGAGGGAAGGGTGGTGCCACAATGGACAATCAAAGTTTTCCATAGGAATATGTCGAAAAAATCTTCTCAAGAACAGCAAAGCCATCATTGGTTATTAACTATTCAGAAGTATCCTAAGGTAGTGTAGATTCATGTTTGAAAAAAATCATGATCCCCTGGGGATAGGGTGGGGCCACAATTGATGATTAAAGTAATGCATAGGAACACATCGGAAAATTTTTTAAAAATCTTCTTCTCAAGAAGAGGGAAGCTATTATTGGTGATAATTAAATGGAAGCATCATCAGATAGTATCGATTCAGAATTGTTCAAACCATGACCCCCAGGGGTAGGGTGGGTTCAAACTTATAGGAAAAAAAGTCACAAAGAAATATGTAAGCATTATATGTAAGCATCTTTAGTTAGTGTAGATTCAATTTTGTTTAAATCATACCCCCCTCCTTTTTAGGGGTAGGTCGGGACCACTTATGCTTTAAAGCTTTTCAATACTGAACTGATTTTTGCTTTTTTCCTAGCCACAGTGCTCAGGTGAGCCCAGGGTTGGCAAAAATCCAGGAAAAAGTCATATTTCCCAGGACAGTGGGAAATACTGGTAATTCCCGGGAATTACTGGTATGCACTTTTAGTTATTATTAAGGTATACTTTTTAGTTATTATTAAGGTCTTCCGTTTCCAACGGAAGACCTTACTGTTTTCGTTCGGTTTCTTTTTCCCTATTATTATTAGGGCTTTTCGCTTTCAGGTGAAAAGCCCTATTGTTTTCGTCTTTTTTATTATTAAGGTCTTCTGTTACAGACGGAAGACCTTATAGTGATTGTACTGTTTATTAGGGTCTTCCGTCTTCAGCGGAAGACCCTTCTATTATTGTACTGTTTCTTTTTCTTATTATTATTATTATTATTATTTTTTTTCCTACACCGGTATCTCAGTAACGGTTCAGTGGATTTTTATGAAACTTTCGGAGATGATAGGGAACGATGTTCCCTCGGGACGTTTTTTTCATTTTTGATGATTTCACTTCCGGTCGCGAAATATGACGTATTTTTGACGTTTTTCTGCAATTCCGGTCTGTCCTACTCCGAAGAAACTGCGCAAAATAGAAATTTAAAATTTTCAGGAATGATAGAATTGTGACCTTGACATGTGCACCTGACTTTTGAAATTTTAAGAAGATGTTTAAATTTTTCAAATTTTAAAGTTAAATTTTTCAAAAAAAAATTTTTAATCCAATTTTAAAATTTTTTATATTGTCAAATAGATCTTGGCGAGAACTTTCCAAAAATGTATTTGTTTTGCATGTGAGTACATTAATAAACAATATATAAGCTCAGGTGTGTTAGGCCACTTGAGTGCAAGTGTACTTTTAGAACTTTTCTTTAAAAAATCATTACTCTTTTATTTCTTGACCGATTTTAAAACTTTTTACACCGTCAAATAGATCTTTACGAGACCTTTCCAACAGTATATTTGGTGTTATTGTAAGTGCACTAATAAAGAAAATATGAGCTCAGGTAAGTTAGCCTTTTGTTTTGACAGGACATGTCAAAATCATTGTCAAGGACACTTGCGTATGACCGTACTCTTTGATCTTTGGCAGATATCCTTTGATTTCTTTTAGAAAGCATTACTTTTTTATTTCTTGACCGATTTTAGAACTTTATACACCATCAAATAGATCTTTACGAGACCTTTCCAACAATATATTTCTTTTGTTTGTAAGTGCACTAATAAAGAAAATATGAGCTCAGGTATGTTTGCTTTTTTTTGACAGGACATGTCAAACTCATTATCAAGGACACTTGTTGATGACCGTACTCTTTGATCTTGGGCGGATATCCTTTTATTTCTTTTTTAAAAATCTTTACTCTTTTAATTCTTTACCGATTTTAAAACTTTTTACACCGTCTGATAGGTCTTCCTGTGATCTTTCCTACAGTATATTTGTTTTGATTTTAGGTGCAGTTTTAAAGAAAATATGAGCTCAGGTGTGTTAGAGAATTTTGACGGCCCATGTATAAGTTATTGATTTTCTTCAGCGACGTTTAATACACAGTGACCTAGAAGAAAGCAAGGACATTCAATTAAGTCTGAAATAGTGATTTCATAATGTACCTGTGATTATGAAAAATTGTGTATTCAATTTAAATCATTGAAAGGTTTGAATACTATAATTTCAAATTTTAATACCTTTAAAATCGTAAGATTTTGATATATCCTCTAATGTTTAAAGCAGTGAGCCCCTACTTGATGAATTTTTATTGCAGCATTTAAAACTTCAAAAATTTTCAAATTTAGAATAATTTAAAAGACTTAAAATATGAAATCAAGGGCATCTAAAACATGAGAACATGAATGAGAGTGATTTGGAGTCTATTGGAGGTCAAAAAGAGTGAAATTTAAACGATTTAAATTTTTTGAAAAAAAAATTCAAAACTGCTCCCAAAGATGGAGAACATCATGCAATAAGGTTGAAATCTCTCAAAGGTCAAATAGAGTGAAATTTAAACGATTTAAATTTTTCAAAAAATTTAAATTGAACCCAAACGTTAAAACAAGGACTATCTCTGTATTTTGAGAGATGGAGAACATCATACAATGTGTTTTGAATCTCTTAAAGGTCAAATAAAATGAATTTTAGACGATTTAAATTTTTCAAAAAATTTAAATTGAATTCAAATGTTAAAACAAGGACTATTTCTGTATCTTGAAAGATGGAGAACATCATATGATGTGTTTTGAAATCTCTCAAAGGTCAAATAGAGTGAAATTTAAACGATTTAAATTTTTCAAAAAAATTAAATTGAATTCAAACGTTAAAACAAGAACTATCTGTATATTTTGAGAGATGGAGAACATCATACAATGTGTTTTGAAATTTCTCAAAGGTCAAATAGAGTGAAATTTAAACGATTTAAATTTTTCAAAAAAATTAAATTGAATCCAAACGTTAAAACAAGGACTATCTCTATATTTTGAGAGATGGAGAACATCAAACAATGTGTTTTGAAATCTCTCAAAGGTCAAATAGAGTGAAATTAAAACGATTTAAATTTTTCAAAAAATTTAAATTGAATCTAAATGTTAATACAAAGACTATCTCTGTATTTTGAAAGATGGAGAACATCATACAATGTGTTTTAAAATCTCTCAAAGGTCAAATAGGGTGAAATTTACACGATTTAAATTTTTCAAAAAATTTAAATTGAATCCAAATTTTGAAAAAAGGACTATCTCTGTATTTTGAAAGATGGAGAACATCATACAATGTGTTTTAAAATCTCTCAAAGGTCAAATAGGGTGAAATTTAAACGATTTAATTTTTTCAAAAAATTTAAATTCCTTCCACAAACCTAAAAACGCAACAAATGATGTTCTCTTCCTTCAAAATATGGAAGTTGGCTTTTATTTAATATTTCATTGCAATTTAAATTTTTTGAAAAAATTAAATCGTTTAAATCTCACTGTAATTGACCTTTGAGAGGTTCCAAAACACATTGTACGATGTTCTCCATCTTTCAAAACACAGAGACAGTCCTTGTTTTAACATTTGGAAGCAATTTAATTTTTTTGAAAAATTTAAATCGTTTAAATCTCACTCTATTTGACCTTTGAGAGATTTCAAAACACGTTGTATGATGTTCTCCATCTCTCAAAATATACAGATAGTCCTTGTTTTAACGTTTGGATTCAATTTAAATTTTTTGAAAAATTTAAATCGTTTTAATTTCACTCTATTTGACCTTTGAGAGATTTCAAAACACATCATATGATATTCTCCATCTTTCAAGATATAGAAAAAGTCCTTGTTTTACCATTTGAATTCAAATTAAATTTTTTGAAAAATTTAAATTGTTTAAATCTTACTCTATTTGACCTTTAAAAGATTTCAAAACACATTGTATGATGTTCTCCATTTTTCAAAATACAGAGATAGTCCTTTTTTCAAAATTTGGATTCAATTTGAATTTTTTGAAAAATTTAAATCGTTTAAATTCCACTCTATTTGACCTTTGAGAGATTTCAAAACACATTGTATGATGTTCTCCATTTTTCAAAATACAGAGATAGTCCTTATTTTAACTTTTGGAAGCAATTTAAATTTTTTGAAAAATTTAATTCCTTTAAATCTCACTCTATTTGACCTTTCAGAGATTTCAAACAACATTGTATGATGTTCTCCATCTTTCAAAATACAGAGATAGTCCTTTTTTCAAAATTTGGATTCAATTTGAATTTTTTGAAAAATTTAAATCGTTTAAATTCCACTCTATTTGACCTTTGAGAGATTTCAAAACACATTGTATGATGTTCTCCATCTTTCAAAATGTAGAGTCTCCTTGATTTTACCATTTGGATTCAATTCAAATTTTTGAAAAATTTAAATCGTTTAAATCTCACTCTAATTGACCTTTGAGAGGTTTCAAAACACGTTGTATGATGTTCTCCATCTTTCAAAATACAGAGACAGTCTTTGTTTTAACATTTGGAAGCAATTTAAATTTTTTGAAAAATTTAAATCGTTTAAATCTCACTCTATTTGACCTTTGAGAGATTTCAAAACACATTGTATGATGTTCTCCATCTCTCAAAATATACAGATAGTCCTTGTTTTAACGTTTGGATTTAATTTAAATTTTTTGAAAAATTTAAATCGTTTTAATTTCACTCTATTTGACCTTTGAGAGATTTCAAAACACATCATATGATGTTCTCCATCTTTCAAGATATAGAAATAGTCCTTGTTTTACCATGTGAATTCAATTTAATTTTTTTGAAAAATTTAAATTGTTTAAATCTTACTCTATTTGACCTTTAAAAGATTTCAAAACACATTGTATGATGTTCTCCATCTTTCAAAATACAGAGATAGTCCTTATTTTAACTTTTGGAAGGAATTTAAATTTTTTGAAAAATTTAATTCCTTTAAATCTCACTCTATTTGACCTTTCAGAGATTTCAAACAACATTGTATGATGTTCTCCATCTTTCAAAATACAGAGATAGTCCTTTTTTCAAAATTTGGATTCAATTTGAATTTTTTGAAAAATTTAAATCGTTTAAATTCCACTCTATTTGACCTTTGAGAGATTTCAAAACACATTGTATGATGTTCTGCATCTTTCAAAATGTAGAGATAGTACTTGATTTTACCATTTGGATTCAATTTAAATTTTTTGAAAAATTTAAATCGTTTAAATCTCACTCTAATTGACCTTTGAGAGGTTTCAAAACACATTGTATGATGTTGTCCATCTTTCAAAATACAGAGACAGTCTTTGTTTTAACATTTGGAAGCAATTTAAATTTTTTGAAAAATTTAAATCGTTTAAATCTCACTCTATTTGACCTTTGAGAGATTTCAAAACACATTGTATGATGTTCTCCATCTCTCAAAATATACAGATAGTCCTTGTTTTAACGTTTGGATTCAATTTAAATTTTTTGAAAAATTTAAATCGTTTTAATTTCACTCTATTTGACCTTTGAGAGATTTCAAAACACATCATATGATGTTCTCCATCTTTCAAGATATAGAAATAGTCCTTGTTTTACCATTTGAATTCAATTTTAATTTTTTGAAAAATTTAAATTGTTTAAATCTTACTCTATTTGACCTTTAAAAGATTTCAAAACACATTGTATGATGTTCTCCATCTTTCAAAATACAGAGATAGTCCTTATTTTAACTTTTGGATTCAATTTAAATTTTTTGAAAAATTTAATTCCTTTAAATCTCACTCTATTTGACCTTTCGGAGATTTCAAACAACATTGTATGATGTTCTCCATCTTTCAAAATACAGAGATAGTCCTTTTTTCAAAATTTGGATTCAATTTGAATTTTTTGAAAAATTTAAATCGTTTAAATTTCACTCTATTTGACCTTTAAAAGATTTCAAAACACATGATATGATGTTCTGCATCTTTCAAAATGTAGACATAGTACTTGATTTTACCATTTGGATTCAATTTAAATTTTTGAAAAATTTAAATCGTTTAAATCTCACTCTATTTAATCTTTCAGTGATTTCAAAACACATAGTATGATGTTCTCCATCTTTCAAAATACACAGATAGTCCTTGTTTTTACATTTGGATTCAATTTAAATTTTTTGAAAAATTTAAATCATTTAAATTTCACTCTATTTGACCTTTGAAAGATTTCAAAACACATTGTATGATGTTCTCCATCTCCTAAAATACAGAGATAGTCCTTGTTCTAACATTTGGATTTAATTTAAATTTTTTGAAAAATTTAAATCGTTTAAATTCCACTTTATTTGACCTTTCAGTGATTTCAAAACACATTGTATGATGTTCTCCGTCTTTCAAAATACAGTGATAGTCCTTGTTTTAACAATCAAAATCACATCTCATCGATATCGGACGGAAGACCCACTCGTTGCTTGCAACGAGATCGGATCTAGTTATTATTATTTTTTCCCCTTTTTTTGTCGGCAGGATTTCTCAGAGATGGCTGGACAGATTTTCTTGAAATTTTCAGGGATTATAGAGAATTGAAATACCCCGAGGTTTTTTTTTCATTTTTTCAAAATTCACTTCCGGTCGTCAGATATGTCCGATTTCCGTTTTTTTCAAAAATATTTTGTCCGAGTCATATCTCAGAAACGGTAAGAGATTAAGACACCAAACTTACATGAGTAATAGATCTTGAGGAGTAGGCAAATCCATTTGGGTTAAGAGCGTCTGCCGTCGCTTCCGGTCGTCACAGGAAGTGATCATAGAAATCGAAATTTTCAACTTTTCTCTTTTGAACTTTTTCTTTCATCACATTATTGCATCTTAATTATAGTTTCGAAATATGTTAGTCCCACCGGAAACAAAAACGTCAACTTTCGGCTATAAGCGCAAAACTGCATAATTTGAGTATTTTACTTTCCCATAAATATTTTTTATAGATAACGTATTTGAACTGAATATGTTATCAAGACTGAAAATGTCTAGAGTAACATAAAATATCTTTGTAAAATTCACTTCCGGTCGCGCGTTTTAATGTCCGCAAAATGAGAACTTGTCCGTGTGAGATCTCAGAAATGGTAAGAGATTTAGACACCAAACTTATAGGAGTATTAGACCTTGAGAAGTAGACAAAACCATTTGGGTTAAGAGCGTCAGCCGTCACTTCCGGTTGTCACAGGGAAGTGATCAAATAAATCAAAAATTTCAACTTTTCTCTTTTGGAATAAGACTTCCATCATATAATTGTATCTTTTCCACAGTTACGATATGTGTTGGTATCACCCGAAACAAAAAACGACAACTTCCGGTTATAAGAGAAAAACTGCATTAAGGGGATTTTAATTTTCCCATACATATCGCTTATAGATAGAGTTCTTTAAATGATTTTTATATATGTTATTGAAACTGCAGATGTCTAGAGTGACGTGAAATATCTTAGTAAAATTCACTTCCGGTCACGTGTTTTCTCGTCCTCAAAATGAAAAGTTATTTCAGCGAGATCTCGAAAACGGCATGAGATTTAGACACCAAACTTATAGGAGTAATAAACCTTGGTGAGTAAGCAAAACACATAGGGTTAAACACATCAGCCGTCACTTCCGGTCGTCACAGGAAGTGATCAAAGAAATCGAAAATTTCAACTTTTTTTTTTTTAAATTAAAACTTGCATCACTTTATTACTTCTCTTTCGCTCTTTTGAAATATGTTAGATTCCACCGGAAACAAAAACTTTGAACTTCGGTTTTAAGAGATAAACAACGTTATTTCGTGGTTTAACTTTCTCATAAATATCACTTGTAGATAAGTATTTGAAATGTTTTTTACATATGCTGTAGATACTGCAAAAGTCAAGAGAAAATTCAGAGATTTTTACTCAGTTCACTTCCGGTCGTGCGTTTTCCTGTCCTCAAAATTAGAATTTGTTCTCACAATTGTTCTGCAAAAGACTGAAGTCAAAAACTATCAGGACTTATAGTCAGTCATCAGTTCATTTGCATCGTGTAAAAATCGTGTGTCGTCATTACTTCCGGTCGTGACAGTAAACGAAGCAAAAAAGTGATTTTTAAAGTTATTTTGTTTCTACATAAGTTTTAGACTAATTCCAAGGTTGGAAAAGACATGTTCATGCAAACAGGAAGTAGTATAACGGAAGACCTTCTCATTACTATAGTAATGAGTTTCTAGTTATTGTTATTATTAGGGCTTTTCGCTTTCAGGCGAAAAGCCCTATTGTTTTCGTCTTGTTTTATTATTATTATTATTATTATTCTGACACTTTTTATGTCAAGGATTAAAAGAAATCTCTAAGAGATATATTTATTATTTGATAACCAACTAATAGACCATCTAAATGTCTCTGGAATGTAAGGTTTTGGACTTCTGGTTACGTCACTTCCGGTCTTTGGAAGTCAAAACCTTTCTTTTCAATAGTAGCCAATATCTTTGTTAATTTACTGATAATTTCTTTAAAATTTAAGGAATAGATTCACGATAGTATTTCCTACAAAAAAGTTAGCGGCAGTGATTTTTGACCACAGATACTTTTCAAGCTATAAGACTCCAAGCATTGAAGAAGGGGGGATGAAAATTTCAAAAGTGATAAATAATGGTCGAAAAGATATACTGAGCAATGCAGATTGTTAAGCATGATAAATAAAAGTTACACTGTAAGTTTCATGTCAATCAGATCAGTACTTCCGGTTTTATGAGTCTTTGAAATTGTCTATGGGAGTTTATATGTTAAATTCGAAATCACGCATTTCACTTTTTCTCCAAAAGTAAACATGATATTCTTGTGAAATTCAGAATATAGAATGACTGTGGCATTGTTCCGACCTGATTAAGTTTTGAAATAAAAATTCGGGAACATAAGGGATTTCAAGGGGCCAAACCTGAAAACAAACTTTTCCCTGTAACTTTTTTATTTCTTAACCAATTTTTAAACCATTTTCGGTTTTGGCTTCAGCATTAAGAGTACAACATAAGAATTATGGTCCTTGGGGTCACTTTTTGTCCCCTTATAGGAGTTTCTGAGGACTGAAAAAACGTAATTTGTATTTGTTAAAATAAATGAAAAGTAAGAGTTATCTCTCTTTGCATGGTTGTTAGAACGCTTATTTACTGTACAGGTTTCAATTTTGGTGCACATACAAAAAGTACTTCCGGTTTTATTAGTCTTTGAAAATTGTCTATGGGAGTTTCTATGTTAAATTTGAAATCACGCATTTCACGTTTTCTCCAAAATTAAACAAGATATTCTTGTGAAATTCAGAATATAGAATGACTGTGACATTGTTCCGACCTGATTAAGTTTTGAAATTGAAATTCGGGAAAATAAGGGATTTCAAGGGGCTAATTTTGAAAACTGATTTTCCCATGTAACTTTTTTATTTCTAAATAAATTTTAGAACAGTTTTCGATCCTGAGTTGAGCATAAAAGGCACAATTTAAAAATTATGGTCCGTGGGGTCACTTTTTGACTCCTTATGGGTGTTTTAGGGACCTGAAATAAAGTAATTTCAAAAATAACAATGTAAGAGTTATCCCCGTTTGTAGAGCTCTAGTGAGAATTACATACTCTTTAGGTTTCAATTTTCATAAGCTTCTGAAAACTTGTCCCGGTCTGATTATTTTTTTTTATGTTCTCATTTTGTTAGAGATAAAGCTCTTTGAGATTTAAAGCGTCGAAAAGCCCTCCGTTTTTGTTGAATGACAAAAAAGGTCTAATTAGGGCTTTTCGCTTTCAGGCGAAAAGCCCTATTGTTTTGATCTTTTTTATTATTATTATGCTGAACACTTTATCGTCACGGATTTAAGGAAAGCCTTTTTATATATACATTTTATTTCATAACCATCTTATAGAGCATGCAAATGTCTCCCGTATGTAATGCTTAGAAGTTCCGTATACGTCACTTCCGGTATCTATGACAAGAAAACTTAAATTTCTAAAGAAGCTAAAATCTTTCTCATTTTAATAGCCAAGTTTCCAAAATTAAAGAAATAGATTCTTGAAACCAATACCTACGAAAAAGTCAACGACAGTGGTTTTTGACCACAGATACTTTTTTGAGATATATGACTTCAAACATTGAAAAAGGGGGATGGAATTTTTAAAAGTCACAATTAATGGGAGAAAATTATTCTGACCATTGATGTATATTCAGACTGATGATTACAAGATACACTGTAAGTTTCATGATAATCAGAGTGGAACTTCCAGTTTTACGGGTCTTTGAAAATTGTCTATGGGAGTTTCTATGTTAAATTGAAATCAGTCGTGGCACGTTTTCTCTTAAAATAATTAAGATGTTCTTGTGAGATTTTAAGTGTAAAATGACCTTGATACGTTACCGACCTCATTAGGTCATGAAAAGGAAATTCAGGAAAATAAGGGATTTCTAGGGGCCAACATGGAAAACAGACTTTTTCCTGTAACTTTTTTATTTCTCAATGAATTTTTAAACAGTTTTCTATTCTGGGTTCAGATTAAAGGGAACAATTTAAAAATTATGGTCCGTGGGGTCACTTTTTGACCCCTTATAGGAGTTACAGAAGACAGAAATAATGTAATTTTTATTTATTTAAAAAAAAAATAGAGTAAGAGTTATCTCCCTTTGAACATCAGTTAACAGGCTTATTCTCTTTAGGTTTCAAGTTTGGTATCATATGACAAGTACTTCCGTTTTTATGAATCTCTAAATTTGTCTATGGGAGTTCTCATGTAAAATCTAAAATTGCACATTTCACGATATCTCTTAAAGTAATAAAGATATTCTTGTGAAAATTTACTGATATAATGACTGTGATATTATTTCAACCCAGTTACGGTTTTAAAATGAATTTCTGGAAAATAAGGGATTTCTAGGGGCCAAAGTTGAAAACTGACCTTTGCCCATAACTTTTTTAATTCTTAATGAATTTTTGAACAGTTTTCTATTCTGTGTTTATCTTAAGGATATGTGAACCTGAAATAAAAGTAATTGGAAAGTTAAAAAAATATGTACCGTTGCATAGAGGACAAGTCCCTTGTCCAAAAATCAACAATTCTGATATATGTACATGAGTTGGTTTCCATGGGAACAACCTCTGAACTTGCCCTTGTTTCAAAAGATTAAAGCTATGAAGAAAAGTCTACTGTAATTAATTAAAGTTAAAAAAAATCTCATAAATTACGATTAGAATTTAATTTTTTGCAGTTATCTTAAAGATTTAAGAATGAGCATAATGTAGTAAAAATTTTTTATAGGTGTCATATTCAGAGAGCAGACAATCACAGTCCGAATTTCCTCTGCCCTCTTAAAATTTGACTATTTTTCCTTGACCTTGACTATAAAAAAGGATATAAAATCATATTGGCTATAATTAAAAACTTTTATTTCTAAATTCCATTTTAAAATAGTGTTACAGAGCTAAGTAATGGAGGAAAAAAAATGGTATGTACATGAGTCGGAAAAAAAGATATGGTAATCCAAATTTTCTCTGACCACTTTTAAAAAATTACTTCTGATACATGATTATCTGTAAAAAAGGCTATAAAATTTCATAGCTATCATATTTATATCGCTCACTATCACAGTCTGAATTTCCTCTGCCCTCTTTAAATTTGACTATATTTCCTTGCCCTTGACTACAAAAAAGGATATAAAATCACATTGGGTATAATTGAATATTTTATTTTTCAACTTCATTTTAAAGAAGTGATATATAGCTATGTAACAGAGGAAAAAAATTGGTATGTACATGAATTGGAAAAAAAAGATATGGTAATCTGAATTTTCTCTGACCACGTTTTTTAAAAACTGATTCCTAGAGCACATTTATCTGTGTTGATGTATAAAAAATCAAACAAAAAAATTATTTAATTTGATTTTAAATATGTATAACTATCTTGAAATAAAACTAAAAATCATGCATATAAAGAAAATTATGAATCAGTCTTTAATAATTAAGATAATTATCACCCCAATTTCCTATTTTCCTTTAAACATTACTTTTTATACCCCCGCTCTGAAGGAGAGGCGGGTATACTGTTTTACCCTTGTGTGTCTGTCCGTCTGTCTGTCTGTCTGTCTGTCCGTAACAAACTTTGGTCGCAGTTTTCTCAGCAACTACTCATCAGAGGTGCTTGAAATTTTAACACACTCTTTGTTTAGGCATGCCATATGGTGGGATTCACTTTTGTACGAATCCGATGTCAACTTCCTGTTTATCCGTGCATTTGTCCGTACCATACATAAAAAAATTTGGTCGTAGTTTTCTCAGCAACTACTCATCGCAGATGCTTGAAATTTTAGCACAATCTTTGTTTAGGCATGCCATATGGTGGGATTCATTTTTGTACGAATCCGATGTCAACTTCCTGTTTATCCGTGCATTTGTCCGTACCATACATAAAAAAATTTGGTCATAGTTTTCTCAGCAACTACTCATCGCAGATGCTTGAAATTTTAGCACAATCTTTGTTTAGGCATGCCATATGGTGGGATTCATTTTTGTACGAATCCGATGTCAACTTCCTGTTTATCCGTGCGTCTGTCCGTACCATACATAATAAATTTTGGTCGTAGTTTTCTCAGCAACTACTCATCGCAGATGCTTGAAATTTTTTCTTTGTTTAGGCATGCCATATGTTGGGATTCAATTTTTACAAATCCGATGTCAGTTTCCTGGTTATCACTGTGTTTGTCCATAACTGAACTTGTGTATTCACATCAGAGCGGGGGTATTATTAGTGAGCATTGGCTCACAGACTTCTTGTTTATTTTGAATGATGGCAGAAAAAAACGAACAATGAATTCTCATTAAATTTCTATACAAGGAACTTTTAACCATTGAATGTACAATGTATTAGAATATGGGACAAAAGGATCTAAATTAATCCTTTATAAAAGTAGTGTATTTTCATAATCTAATTCCCCAAAAATTGCAGTCCGAATTTCCTCTCTTTAAACTCACATTAACACTTATAAGCATTATCTGATACAAATGACATATTTTTGCATAATCTAATTGGAAATAGTATTAAAATGTACAACATATAAAGATAACAATCACCAGTTTAAAATATCCCTGTTAAAAAGTTCGAGCAATAACTGTTAGTTCTGTTTATACAAAATGATTTTTAACCTTGACAAAAGTTTCAACATAGTTCTAGTAAAGCTAGCTTCTATGACATAGTGAATTTTTTTTATCTTTCCTTTCCTTTTCAACTGCAAGCTTTTTTGGGCCACGAACTTTGTTGAAATATTAATAACTGCAGGTGAAGGTCTTTTGAAGTAAACATTTCAGTCTTTGGTGACAGAGGCAAAACAGTGTGATTCTTAGCCTGGAAAATAAAATCCATTTTAGTGTTAACCTTAATGATAAGTGGACATGGATATATAGAGGATATCTATATTGTGTGATTTGATATTTGCTTCATCCAATGAGTTGAATGGTATATTCACGAGGCTTGCCAATATATTCTAACTACAACTTAACTGCTAGGTCTAACATTTCCTATGAGAGCAATTGTGTGTGTGTGGGGGGGGGGGGGGGGGGGTAACATGTAACATCCTTTATCACTGTAGCCAGTACATTGATAAATTTTGACATTTCACGGAAGTGTAATTAGTTTTTTTCTCATTTTTAATATTTTTAATGAACATTTTTGCTCATTAGCATTCATTTGATAACACAGAACTTTCACAATTAGAAGTTTCGATAAGTTTACATTTAAGTTTGAAGCGAGGCCTAGGGATTGTGTCGAAACTGGAAGACGTGCTATTGATAAAGCACATACCCGTGGATACAGCATAGGTTTATCTTATGGGTATATATATATATATATATATATATATATATATATATATAGTATACAAGTAAAATTGTAAATACAGTCAAACCTTATTATCTCGAACTAGATGGGCCTGAGAAAAATCTTCGAGACATCCAAGCATTCAAGATATAAGGGGTAAAATACTTTAAAGATAAGTAGTTGAGACTTCCAAATCACTTCGACATATCCATGGTATTCGAGATATCAGTGTTCGAGATATCAAAGTTCAACTGTATATGATACCTATTTAAAATTTACTACATTACTACATAACATTTTAATAATTTGACACCTTTCCAGTTATTTATGAAATATGACTACTAGTCTAATGAGGCTTCAAAAAGTTATATTTTTATAAATTCTAGTATCTTGCTAGCAAGTTAAAGGGAGGACCTTTTGATTCTGAGGGCAGATTTTGGAAATTATCTGACCTAGAAGATGTTAATAAAATAAAAAAAATCTTCTCCACTGGGAAGATTTTTTTTCTTTTGTCTAATTTATTCCAGTGAAAATAAAATAATAAACTTGCTGTCACAATTTGTCTTTGGTGAGCTGGGAAATAAATATTTTGTCCTTATTGAAGGCCAGAAATTATATTACCCTCCCCTCCCCATCACCATCACCACCAGAATTGAATGCATAGTGAACCCATTTTTAGCTCACCTCGACGAAGTCGAGATGAGCTTATGCTATACCCCCGGCGTTGGCGTTAGCGTCGGCGTCCCGGTTAAAGTTTTAGGAGCAAGTCCCATTCCCAAGTTACTATAAGCCCTACCTGGACCAAACTTGCATGGATGATGCATCTAGAATGGACACTGCCACACTTGCTTCGGATGCTGGATCTGACCTAGATTTTCCAGATGAGTGACCAGGTTAAAGTTTTTGGAGCAGGTCCATTCCCAAGGAACTATACACCCCACCTGAACCAAACTTGTATGGATGATGCATCTAGGGATGGACACTACCACACTTGCTTCGGATGCTGGATCTGACCTAGATTTTCCAGATGAGTGACCAGGTTAAAGTTTTTGGAGCAGATCCATTCCCAAGTAACTATAAGCCCTACCTGGACCAAACTTGCATGGATGATGCATCTAGGGATGGACACTACCACACTTGCTTCGGATGCTGGATCTGACCTAGATTTTCCAGATGAGTGACCAGGTTAAAGTTTTTGGAGCAGGTCCATTCCCAAGTAACTATAAGCCCTACCTGGACCAAACTTGCATGGATGATGCATCTAGGGATGAACACTACACACTTGCTTCGGATGCTGAATCTGACCTAGATTTTCCAGATGAGTGACCAGGTTAAAGTTTTTGGAGCAGATCCATTCCCAAGTAACTATAAGCCCTACCTGGACCAAACTTGCATGGATGATGCATCTAGGGATGGACACTACCACACTTGCTTCGGATGCTGAATCTAATCTAGATTTTCCAGATGAGTGACCAGGTTAAAGTTTTTGGAGCAGGTCCATTCCCAAGTAACTATAGGCCCTACCTGAACCAAATTTGCATGGATGATGCATCTAGGGATGGACACTACCACACTTGCTTCAGATGCTGAATCTGACCTAGATTTTCCAGATGAGTGACCAGGTTAAAGTTTTTGGAGCAGATCCATTCCCAAGTAACTATACGCCCTACCTGAACCAAACTTGCATGGATGATGCATATAGGGATGGACACTACCACACTTGCTTCGGATGCTGGATCTGACCTAGATTTTCCAGATGAGTGACCAGGTTAAAGTTTTTGGAGCAGGTCCATTCCCAAGTAACTATAAGCCCTACCTGGACCAAACTTGCATGGATGATGCATATAGGGATGGACACTACCACACTTGCTTCAGATGCTGGATCTAACCTAGATTTTCCAGATGAGTGACCAGGTTAAAGTTTTTGGAGCAGGTCCATTCCCAAGTAACTATAGGCCCTACCTGAACCAAACTTGCATGGATGATGCATCTAGGGATGGACACTACCACACTTGCTTCGGATGCTGAATCTGACCTAGATTTTCCAGATGAGTGACCAGGTTAAAGTTTTTGGAGCAGATCCTTTCCCAAGTAACTATAAGCCCTACCTGAACCAAACTTGCATGGATGATGCATATAGGGATGGACACTACCACACTTGCTTCGGATGCTGGATCTGACCTAGATTTTCCAGATGAGTGACCAGGTTAAAGTTTTTGGAGCAGGTCCATTCCCAAGTAACTATAAGCCCTACCTGGACCAAACTTGCATGGATGATGCATCTAGGGATGGACACTACCACACTTGCTTCGGATGCTGAATCTAACCTAGATTTTCCAGATGAGTGACCAGGTTAAAGTTTTTGGAGCAGATCCATTCCCAAGTAACTATACGCCCTACCTGAACCAAACTTGCATGGATGATGCATATAGGGATGGACACTACCACACTTGCTTCGGATGCTGGATCTGACCTAGATTTTTCCAGATGAGTGACCAGGTTAAAGTTTTTGGAGCAGGTTCATTCCCAAGTAACTATAAGCCCTACCTGGACCAAACTTGCATGGATGATGCATATAGGGATGGACACTACCACACTTGCTTCAGATGCTGAATCTAACCTAGATTTTCCAGATGAGTGACCAGGTTAAAGTTTTTGGAGCAGGTCCATTCCCAAGTAACTATAGGCCCTACCTGAACCAAACTTGCATGGATGATGCATCTAGGGATGGACACTACCACACTTGCTTCGGATGCTGAATCTAACCTAGATTTTCCAGATGAGTGACCAGGTTAAAGTTTTTGGAGCAGATCCTTTCCCAAGTAACTATAAGCCCTACCTGAACCAAACTTGCATGGATGATGCATATAGGGATGGACACTACCACACTTGCTTCGGATGCTGGATCTGACCTAGATTTTCCAGATGAGTGACCAGGTTAAAGTTTTTGGAGCAGGTCTATTTCCAAGTAATTATAAGCCCTACCTAAACCAAACTTGTATAGATATTGATCTTGGGATGTACACTAACTAGAAAAAATATGATGTGAGATTTGCCTTACTTATAGATAACCTTCGTCGAGGTGAGCTTCGTAATCTTTGATTACCTATGTTTTTTATTTTAATAAAATTAATTCATTCCTACCTATTCCATTGGTTGCAACACAATAGAAATCTTTTAATGCATCTGGATCCATAGGAACATGCTGCTAAGAGTTGAATAAGTTGAGAGATTTTGACTGCTGACCTACATTGTTCATTTTCCTCCTTGATACCTGTACAAATAACAAATCAGTCACAAATACATTCAATTTACAAGGAAATTTTATAGATATTATTTGAATATGTACAATCAATGTCAATTAGTTATTACCGGTAGTAAGTAAAAAGCTTTAGCATTACAATGAAAAGTAAGTGCCAAATTCCAAAGCAACTCATGTTACATGTACAGCTTTTATGATTTCAATCAATGTTAGCAAAACATATCTGCTTTTATAATTTCATAGAACAGTTACATCATTTAAAGCAGTATAATTATTCATTTGCCAAAATTTATTTTAGTAGAGATCCAAAGCCATAGGTCTTGAAGTTAAATTGTTTCCAAATGATTGAATGGCAAAAGGATATTTAATATTTAATCAGACCTTTGTTTGTCATAATGCCCAGCAATCTTCCATAATCTGTAATCTCACATTGTTTTGGGAATTATCTCTCTCTAAAACATCTTCCTTCCTTTATCTGAAATTGATATAATAATAAAAAGTGCTAATTATTATTTATTAAAATTTTCATACAATTCCAAAATTCTAAAAGAATTATGCAGCATATAAGCATCCATAACCAACAACAAAGACTAATGAATGAATGTGTAAAGTCACCACAGTGTTCAAGCTCACTCGGGAAAAGGAGTCATTTTGAAATAAGAATAAAATTGGTCAATTTGTTGTCTTAAAAAAAATTATGAACACTTTTTGATCAAGTCTTTTTTCCCCACATTACTTCATTTCTTAGGCTAAGTACATAACCCATCATTTTTTAATAAGTCATATCTTGTATTGCACAGACATACATCATACTGAATTGTTTATCATTAAGTTTGTCACTTGGCTAGTGAAGTGTAATTTGATAGTTTGACTCTAGTAAACAAAAAGTAATTACCAGGGTTCGACACTAACTTTTTTACCTTGGTGGACCGCAGGTCCACTAGTCAAAAAATATTGGTGGACCTTCTCAAATTCTGGTGGACCTTTATAAATAATTGAATTAATGAATGAATTCATTACACAAGGCTTGAAACCAACTTAGGTACCCAGTCTCGTCAGACTAATAAAGTATATGTTTAACCAGTCAACAGAAACAAATCAATTACTAGTAGTCAGGAGTTTTTAGCAATATTGTGAAACATATTTTCAATATTTAAAAAAAAGAACACAATCTACATCTTCAAACAATTTGTTATTTTAATATTATTTATTTACAATGGTAAAAACCTGCATTTATTTAGCTTCCAAAGGTAGATACAATTTATAATCCCAATAATTGAGTTGTTCATATAAACAAATGAATTTTTCATGTATCTATGGCTAGAATACTTTTTACAACGATGCAAAACTGACAAAAGTATATTTATTTATCTATTATTTTTTTTTTAATTATTATTTATTCAAATAAACTGCGATCATATGATTCTTTTATGTGATATAATGTATAGCAGAAAAAAAACAGGAACTGCAGATAATGTATTCATAAAATATAAATCACACCTGTTTGAAGACAATGCATAAATGCAGCTGTCAATCAATTCTCATTATCTCCAAACCTGGCCATCAGAAAGTCAGGCGTGAAGTGATTTCCTGTTACCCAGTGTATATTTTCACACCTTTCTGTGCATTAAACAAACAAAGGACAGACTGACCAATTTGGCTCAAATTTTACTTGCTTCTTTTTCAAGGTCCGTGTTGAATATTACATTTAATTATTCATGAATTAATGAACTTATCATTACATGTTTTATCTTTGATTGTATCATTTTATGTAATATATTGTTTGTTATTTAGAAGGCCCCGGGGAAGAATAGTACCTTGTACTAATCGGGTTACCTTCTCTAAATAAAGCATTATTATTATTATTATTATTATTATTAATGTTCTTGAAGTCAATGTTATTGATATTGTAGTCATCAATATTACATGTAAAATATATATTTAGTTGCTTGGTTCCCCTGATTACCCAAAATAAATTATACCCTATTTATTTCTTGTAAAATATAAGTATGGATGAATTAATCGTTGATTTACAGATGTCGATTTATAGAAAAAGTGGAATTACCGTTTTTTTTTTTTAAATATGGTGTTTAATTTTTAAGTGGACCGACGGTCCACCTAGTCCAGAACATTTGGTGGACCTTCCAATTTTTTGGTGGACTCGGGCCGCCGGTCCACTGTTAGTGTCGAACCCTGAATTACAATGTTTATCTTAGAAATGTCACTTCAGATTATATTATAATTCCATATTCATAAATGAAGGAAAATTTTGATCCCACTAAGAATTAAAAGACTTTAAAGCAACCCGAGAGGTAAATATTTTATGCAACTGTATATTTTCAAGTCTGAAAAACACAAGTACAAAATATGTGGCACCAAATATTATACTCAGAGCTCACTGATGTCATGCTAGATGTTTATTTTTCCCATCTGTTTGAATTTATGAGCGAGATATCTATAAATATGTAACTGTATAGGAAAATTTGGCAGATTTTCTGCAATTTTAAATTAAAGCTTAAATTAAAAAGTTTAAACTGACGTGAATGATGTAAATCCCGGTTAGTAAGAAAATGAATGTCGATGATGCTATAATGATATTAATTACAACCAAAGAATAAGTATACAGCTGTATAAGGTGTGAAGTTATCATTCTGTTTGGTGCATGCACAGGGGCTTGCTCCCAGCGTGTAATAATTATTTATTTAAAAAAAATCATATACGTTACTACTAAAACTACACAAGGTGTAGTTTTAGTAGTAACATATATGATTTTTTAAAAAAAAATAATTATTACACGCCGGGAGCAAGCCCCTGTGGTGCATGTTTATTCTGCTGTTTATTTTTACTAACCTGAAACAATGTAGTGCATCGTGATACTGTATTCAGAGGTGACATCGCTTGGGAAGTTGTTGCACGAAACCTAACAGCATCAATCTCTTTATTTCTTGCCTAAATATAACCGTTTACTGGAATTTTTGCTGTGTTTTCCGTGCAAATGTATCGTTGCGTCCCTCTCTACCGATATGGTGTCGCAAAACGGCAAGGGTATGTCGTAAATGCTCCGAGGTCGGAAGAACAAGCAAAAAGCAAAAATTTATGAAAAACATGCAATATTAATTTAATTTGATTTTATTTCACAAGGAATTCGGTGTTTACGATCCTTTAGAATAGTTTAATAGCAAAACCAAACGCTCTACATATGATCACGACATTGACCTGATCTTCAGCAGTTCGAGTTGCGCGGTAGGTTCAAAATCGTCAGGTTCACATATCCTTAATCACAACGTATATGATTTTAAGCGTCGAAAAGCCCTCCGTTTTTGTTGAACGACAAAAAAGGTCTAGTTATTATTGTTATTATACTGAAGTTCAACACTTTTTTTGTTCAGCATTTGAGGAGTACCTTTAGAAATAGGATTTTTCTCTTATAACCACTAGATAGGAAATGTAAATATCTCGCGTATGTAAGGTATTGAACTTCCGGTTTAGGCACTTCCGGTTTCTACTAAAGAAAAACTAAAATACCTAAAGAAGCTAAAATCTTTCTCATTTTGAATGTCTAGACTCTCAAATTCAAGATTGAAATTCTAGAGACGAATACCTACAAAAAAGTTAGTGACAGTGATTTTCGACCACTGATACTTTCTGAGATATAAGACTTCAAACATTGAAAAAGGGGGGATGAAATTTTTAAAAGTCACAATTAAGGTTTGAAAATTATTTTGAGCATTGAAATACGTTAAGACTAATAAGTTTTACATATACTGTAAGTTTCATATCGATCCGAGCCGAACTTCGGGTTTTAAGGATCTTTGAAAATTGTCTGTGGGAGTTTCTATGTTAAATTGAAATCAGTCGTGGCACGTTTTCTCTTAAAATAATCAAGATATTCTTGTGAGATTTTAAGTGTAGAATGACCTTGATACGGTACCAACCTCATTAGGTCATTAAAAGAAAATTCGGGAAAATAAGGGATTTCTAGGGGCCAATATTGAAAACAGACTTTTTCCTGTAACTTTTTTATTTCTCAATGAATTTTTTTAAAAACAGTTTTCTATTCTGGGTTCAGATCAAAGAGAACAATT
The DNA here is from genome assembly GCF_033153115.1 of Saccostrea echinata. Lineage (NCBI taxonomy): Eukaryota > Metazoa > Mollusca > Bivalvia > Ostreida > Ostreidae > Saccostrea > Saccostrea echinata. The sequence continues at coordinate 19,050,607 of NW_026889771.1, forward strand.
TAAAAATTATGGTCCGTGGGGTCACTTTTTGACCCCTTATAGGAGTTACAGAAGACTGAAATAATGTAATTTTTATTTATTTCAAAAATAATAGACTAAGAGTTATCTCCCTTTGAACATCAGTTAACAGGCTTACATACTCTTTAGGTTTCAAGTTTGGTATGCATATGACAAGTACTTCCGGTTTTATGAATCTCTAAATTTGTCTATGGGAGTTCTCATGTTAAATGGAAAGTTGCACATTTCATGATATCTCTTAAAGTAATCAAGATATTCTTGTGAAAATTTATTGATATCATGACTGTGATATTGTTTCAACCCCATTAGGGTTTTAAAATGAATTTCTGGAAAATAAGGGATTTCTAGGGGCCAAAGTTGAAAACTGACCTTTGCCCATAACTTTTTTAATTCTTAATGAATTTTTCAACAGTTTTCTATTCTGGGTTAAGCTTTTAAAAAGAGTACAATCTAAAAATTATGGTCCATGGGGTCACTTTATGACCCCTTATAGGAGTAACAGAGGACTGAAATAATGAAATTTTTATTTATTCCAATAATGTGGCATGCTTCCACACCCTTGTGGTCTAGGACAGTGATTGAGTTGGCCCGAACACAATGATTTGTGTAGCGTTATTTCAAATATGATGAAGTAAGAGTTATCTACCTTTGCACATCTGTTGGTGGGCTTACATACTCTTTAGGTTTCAAGTTTGGTATGCATATGACAAGTACTTCAGGTTTTATGAATCTCTAAATTTGTCTATGGGAGTTCCCATGTTAAATGGAAAAAAGGAAAAATGCACATCACGATATCTCCTAAACTCAATAAGATTTTTTTGTGAAAATTGAGTGATATAATGACTTTCACATTGTTTCAACCATATTAAGGTCTGAAAATGAAAATCTGAAAAATAAGGGATTTCAAGGGGCTAATTTTGAAAACTGATTTTCTCATGTAACTTTTTTATTTCTAAATGAATTTTTGAACAGTTTTCGATTCTGAGTTCAGCATAAAGAGTACAGTTTAAAAATTATGGTCCGTGGGGTCACCTTTTGACCCCTTATAAGTGTTTTAGAGACCTGAAATATAGTAACTTTTAGTAATTTTCAAAATAACATTGTAAGAGTTACCCCCCTTTGCAGAGCTCTAGTGAGAATTACATACTCTTTAGGTTTCCATTTTTATAAGCTCCTGAAGACTTGATCCGCTTTGATTATTTTTTTTTATGTTTTTCATTTTGTTAGAGTTATCGCTCTTTAAGGTCCTTGTGATTTTAAGCGTTGAAAAGCCCTCCGTTTTTGTTGAATGACAAAAAAGGTCTAGTTATTGTTAAGGTCTTCCGTCTTCACAGAAGACCTTATAGTGATTCTACTGTTTCTTGTTATTATTAAGGTCTTCCGTCTCCAACGGAAGACCTTATTGTTTTCGTTCGGTTTCTTTTTCCCTATTATTATTATTCTTTCCGATTTTGTGCACGCAAGTTCTCGATAACATCTTCGCCGATTTTCAAGAAACTTTCAGATCTGATAGATATTGATCTGAACCTTATTGGAAATTTTTTTTGTTGATGACGTCACTTTCCATCTCGAGATATTTAGGATTTTCTGATTTTCAGAGGGTCGGCTTGTCCTTGAAACTCCTCCGAAACGACTTAAGATATTGATTCAAGATTTTCAGTGAAGGTAGGAGAAGGTTTGTAGATTTGCAGGCAGGTGTCGAAATCTCTCTAGCGCAAAAGGCGCCGAAGCTCGGTAGAGCTCAAAAAATGTCTCAGAAAAATCTCACAAAATTTTACACCTTTTCTTTCATATCTTCAAACATGTTAAGAATTTGTTAAAACATATAGAAGAAAAGTTGAATGAGACGAATGCAGAATGAGACGACCTTTCATTT